>NC_133418.1:92091333-92400666 GCF_049350105.2 Macaca mulatta
AAAGAGCAATTTAGGAAATTCCCATTAGCAGCTATAAGGAACAGGAAACCTGGGACATCCCAGGATCTTCATATGCTTCATATCTAACCTGCTCAGCATCTCAACAAAGTGGATGTCACTAACTGTGTTTTACAGATAAAACTGAAGCTCAGAGAGGTTGCGTTCCTCGCCTAAAATCACACAGCCCCTGGGCTGTCAAGCCAATATTTGTAGAAGGCCTCTCTAGTTCTTTAGCCTTAAATTTCACACAATTTGCTACATACATGGCACTACACTAGGCTCCATTGATTCTAATCATATATACTTTATATAAAGTATAACTTTCACTAAAATAAGGAAAAACAGTATTTTAAAGACTAATGGGCCGGGCATGGTAGCTCACACCTGTAATCTCAGCACTTTGGGAGGGAGATGGATCACTTGAGGCCAGGAGTTCTAGACCAACCTGGTCAACATGGTGAAACCTCGTCTCTACTAAAAATACAAAAATTAGCCGGGTGTGGTGGTGCACGCCTGTAGTCCCAGCTACTTGGGAGGCTGAGACAGGAGAATTGCTTGAACCTGGGAGGTGGAGGTTGCAGTGAGCTGAGATCATGCCATGCACTGCAGCCTGGGTGACAGAGCGAGATTCTGTCACCAAAAAAAAAAAAAAAAAAAAAAAAAACTACTGGTTTGGATAATGTGCTATGATCATGTAAGACATTATCACTGGGGAAAGTTGGGTGACAAATATAAAGGAAATTACTCACTGTACTATTTTCGCACCTTCTTTTGAGTGTCAAATTATATTTCAAAATAACATGTCAAAAAGTTTAAAACAAAAAAGGAATCATATATCAGAGATCCTGATGTCTTAAGAAGAATAATCTTCAAAAGGGAATTTAAAAGGTGTTTCACAATAATTGCCAAGGAGTAATATTAGTTAGTTATCAATAAATACTTAATATCAATGTTTTTCTATAGTTACTGAAGGTTAAGAGAGTCTTTTTCCCTATAGACTAAATATGTGAGATTTTGGTGACTCTGAAGTTTCCCTCCTACTTGCAGTTTCAAATAAAGACATGCTGGACAATAACCCGACCCATCTCCTAAAAAAGTGGAAGAGAATATGCACCAGTTACCCTCCCCGCTTCACAACTGCTTCTCAACATGGACTTCTTTGTTTTGTTTTGAGATGGAGTCTCGCTCTGTCGCCCAGGCTGGAGTGCAGTAGCGCGATCTTGGCTCACTGCAACCTCCAGCTCCTGGGTTCAAGCAATTCTCCTGTCTCAGCCGCCCAAGTAGCTGGGACTATAGGCACGTGCCACCACACCTGGATAATTTTTGTATTTTTAGTAGAGACAAGGTTTCACCACGTTGGCCAGGATGGTCTTGATCTCCTGACCTCATGATCTGCCCGCCTCGGCCTCCCAAAGTGCTGGGATTACAGGCGTGAGCCACCGCGCCTGGAGGAGCCACCGCACCAGGCCCCAGCATGGACTTCTAGGCAGAAGTAGGGATGTGAGCACAAGGGCTTGTTAACGGGAGCCTGTCCCTACCATTTTCTCCTGTCAGCCTCCAGGGCACTAGCCTCTCCCCATTGGGCTGGCTTTAGCCTCCCACTACTGGAATTAAAATCCCTCCGGGACCCCTAAGCAAAGGGGCTGACCAAACAGCAGGTGTCATCCTCCCAAGGCTAAGGTCCAGGGGCTGCTATCCTGGAAGTCGGAAGTCAGCCCAGCTCCTCCCTGGGTTAATTCTTCTGTCAATCATAGTGGCACAGTATGTCTGAGGGGTGAAGTGCAGAACAGTAACTGGAGACGAGGAAGATACTGGATGGCACTGGTATTAGGAGGAGGACTGCCAAAACCTGGAGAGGGGAAGATATATACAAAGAGTGGGACAAAACTAGGTAATGATTTCTTGGATATGACAATAGAAGCACGGGCAACAAAAGCAAAAATAGACAAACAGGATTGCATCAAACTAAAAAATCTTCTGCACAGTGAAGGAAACAATTAACACTGAAGAGACAATCCATGGATTTGGAGAAAATATTTGCGATCATATATCTGATAAGAGGCTAATATCCAAAAAGGAACTCAGGGGTTAGGCCCAGTGGCTCACACCTGTAATCCTAGAACTTTGGGAGGCTGAGGCAGGAGGATTGCTTGAAGTCAAGAGTGCAAGACCAGCCTGGGCAATATAGCAAGACTCTGTCTATACAAAAAGTTTTTTTTAAAAATCAGCTGCATGTGGTGGCATGTGCCTGTGGTCCCAGCTATTACAAAGGCTGAGATGAGATGATTGCTTGAGCCCAGGAGGTCAAGGCTGCAGTGAGCTATGATCACACCACTGCACTCCAGCCTGGGTGACACAGACCATGGCGCTAAGAAAAACAAAACAAAACAAAACAAAACCCCCACAAAATGTATAAGGAACTCAAACAAGTAAATAGTAAGAAAAATTAAAAACCAACTTAAAAATGGGCAAAGGATCAGAACGATATTTCTCAATACAAGATAAACAAATAGCCAACAGATCAACAACAACAAAAATGCTCAACATCTCTAATCATCAGGGAAATGCAAATTTAAATCACAATATTACCTTACACCTGCTTAAATGGCTGTTATCAAGAAGAAAAAAGTAAGTGTTGGCCAGGATGTAGAGAAAAGGGAACCCTGGTATACTGTTGGTAGGAATATAAACTAGTATGGCCATTTTGGTTACTTATCCATCTATCCATCTATTTCTAGAGATGGGGTCTCACTATGTTACACAGGCTAGATTCAAATTCCTGGCCTCAAGCAATCCTCTCACCTCAGCCTCACAAGTAGCTGGGGTTACAGGCATGAGCTACCACATCCAGCTGGTGTAGCCATTTTGGAAAACAGTATGGAGTTTCCTTAAAAAGCTAAAAATAGAACTACCATATGATCCAGCAAACTCACTCTGGGTACATACCCAAAGGAATTGAAATCAGTTTGTCAAAGAGATATATACATCCTCAAGTTCATTTCAGCATCATTCACAATAGCAAAGATATGAAAGCAACCTGTCTATCAACAGATAAATGGATAAAGAAAAATTGATATATACACATGATAAAATACTATCTGGCCTTAAAAAGGAGGAAATTCTGTCGTTCATGGTAACATAGATAAACCTGGAGACCATTATGCTAAGCAAAATGAGCCAAGCACAAAAAGATAAATGTTGAATGATCTCACTTATCTGTGGAGTCTAAACAAGTTGTTAGAAACAGAAAGTAGAATGGCAGTTACCAGAAGCAGTGAGGCCGGGCAGGGTTAAGGAAAGGGGAGATGTTTGCCAAAGGATACAAAGTTTCAGTTGGGACAAATAAGTTCTGTTCTTGCACAGCGCGGTGACCATAATCCATAACGATATATTGCATATTTCAAAATTGCTAAAAGAATAGATTTTAAACATTCTCACCACAAAAGAATAAGTAGGTGAGGTGATGGCTATGTTAATTAGGTTAATTTAATCTTTCTACAATGTAGAAATGTACATATCAAAACCACATTGTATCCCATAAATATATACAATTATTATTTGTCTCATTAATTAATTATCTTAAAGAGTGTAACATAAGATTCTGGCTCAGTCCCATTCATGAATATCTCCATGTATCTCACCAGAAAAGTTTTTAAGTATGGGACACTTTTAAACTCATGGTGGCATTTATATATTTTCCAAAATTTCAATTTGTATTTGAAAGTTCAACTTTTAACTTTGGCACCAAGTACTGACAATTATTTTTCTTGATGTGACAGGCTCTCTTTATTCATTTTTGAGGAAATCTCTGCCAGATACCCAAGTCTGAATAACTATAGTCTGTCACTTCTTCCTTCAAGTAAAAATGGTATCCCACAGAAAAGGCAGCTAATTCAGCTTGTAACTCATTCGCACGGGTTTTTACCCGAGACAGCCATCCTACTTCAGTATGCAGAAGTGCTTCATGCATACTTCCTATTTCATTATACAGAATATTTAAAAATACATATACACGCACTCAAGGGTCAAAATTTAACAATTTTTACTGCCTCATCATTCTTAAACGAAATTGGCTTTTCTTTTTCCTTTCTTTATGGTGAGTATATAATGATGAAAGTCCTATGAATAGTAGTACAGTTTGGTACCACTTGATTTTTTTTTTTTTTTGAGACGGTGTCTTAACACTGTCACCCAGGCTAGGCAGGAGTGCAATGACGCAATCTCAGCTCACTGCAACCTCTGCCTCCCGGGTTCATGTGATTCTCCTGCCTCAGCCTCCTAAGTAGCTGGGATTATGGACGCCTGCCACTGCACCTGGCTAAGTTTTGTATTTTCAGTAGAGATGGGGTTTTGCCATGTTGGCCAGGCTGGTCTCAAAGTCCTAATGAGAGGTGAAGCCAGCTGGACTTCCTGGGTCGAGTGGAGACTTGGAGAACTTTTTTGTGTAGCTGAAGGATTGTAAATGCACCAATCAGCACTCTGTAAAAACGCACCAATCAGCGCTCTGTATCTAGCTAAAGGATTGTAAACACACTAATCAGCACTATGTAAAAACCCACCAATCAGCACTCTGTGTCTAGCTAAAGGACTGTAAACACACCAATCAGTACTCTGTAAAATGGACCAATCAGCAGGACATAGGTGGGGCCAAAAAAGGGTTTCAGCGGAAACCCACTAGGGTCCCCTTCCATGCTGTGGAAGCTTTGTTTTTTCCCTCTTCACAGTAAATCTTGCTTCTGCTCACTCTTTGGCTCTGCACCACCTTTAAGAGCTGTAATACTCCCCGCGAAGGTCTGCAGCTTCATTCTTGAAGTCAGCAAGACCACGAACCCACCAGAAGGAAGAAACTCTGGACACATCTGAACATCTGAAGGAATAAACTCTGAACACACCATCTTTAAGAGCTGTAACACTCACCGCGAAGGTCCACGGCTTCATTCTTAAAGTCAGCGAGACCAAGAACCCACCGGAAGGAATAAATTCTGGACACTCTAACCTCAGGTGATCCACCCGCCTTGGCCTCCCAAGGTGCTGGGATTACAGGCATGAGCCACCGTGACCAGTTTATGCGAATGCAGTTACATTCGTTCAGCAATGCTTTTGCATCATCAATGCAAATGTCAACACCGTGAACAAGGCAAATCACCTCTTAGGGTTGTGCTCACCCTGCCAGGGGTGGTAGTGGTAATGTTCTGCTTCATGATCAGTTGAATTCACTTTGCAACAATTCAAAAGGCCATACCCTTGTGCACTTTTCTGCAGTATATTTTTTACTTTTATTAACCTCTAAATTTTTATTTAAATTTTTATTTTAAAAGGAGTTTGTAGACCATACTTTGAGAACTGCTGTGGCACAACAATGAAAGCAGGGATGGGGATAGCATTTGCTTGGGAGAATGTGGGAAGGATGCCTGCAGGACTGGTCCATCCCTTTGAGCTGAGACAGGAAAGAGGAATGGAAATTTTCTGTGGGAATAAAAGGGAAGATGATAAGCTGGGCAGAGGGAAGAGCATGTGCAAAGGCTTAGAGGCATGACAGACACAGTGTGCATGGGGAACCTCAAGGAAATCAATGTTCTTACTGCAAACAGCTCAGTGGTCACCACAGCCCAGCCTCACACCTTCACAGTTCACCATCCAGGAATAAAAATCCACTTATCAGCATTTAATTTGTGCCTGGCGCAGTTCTACGCACTCATTTAATCTTTGAAATCACCCTATGGAGTAGATGCTGTTATTATCTCCTTTTACAGAAGAGGAAATTAACACAGGAAACAGAGAGGTGTAATAACTTATACCAGATCCCACACCTAGTAAGTGACACAGCCAGGATTGGACACAGATGGCCTGACTCCAATCTGCTATGATATACCCTTTCTCATGAGGAAGAGAGATACCTATCCAATTTCCCTTCCAATCTGGGAAATCCCAATGGGCCGACCTAGGTCACATGCCAATCCCTGGGACCGATCCTGTCAGGGGACACATGCCCACCTCACTGGGTATGTCTCCAACAAGGGCAGACCACACCATGGACACTATACAACAAGAATGAAGGGTCTATAACAACACCCAGCAACATGGATGATATGGTCCCTAACATCATTACCTCCTGTACAGCACAGTACATCCTATGAGATTCCGTTTACAACATAAAGCTCAAAACCAAGTAAAGCGATTCTGTGCCATTCTAAGCCAGGACTGTGCTCACCCTCCGGGGGTGGCAGTGGTAATGCTCTGCTTCGTGATGGGTCAAATTCACGTTGCAACAATTCAAAAAGCCATATACTTGTGCACTCTCTTGCAAGTATGTTTTTTTCACTTTTACTGACTTTCTAAATTTTATTAAGCCTGTGGTGTAAAAAAATTAAAAGTGTGAATACAAGAGTCACGAAGCGGTTGTATTTAGCCAGGGTGGCAAATGGGCTTCTCAGGGTGAATAAAGGATGTATGCCCCACGTCCTAAGGTATAAGGGGAAGAATAATGAAAACCCAAGGATGAACAGACGTCATGTTTCAAACGGCTTTTAAAGAACATTTTTTCAAGTTTCACTCATTTGCATTATAAATCAAAAGGAAATGGCCGGAACACAGAAGGGCCAGCTTTTTCCAATGAGGCAGCTTGCTGGACTGCACGGGCTCCACCACCCTCTGCCACCCTGGGGATAAGTGGGCGCGGGGCAGAGGGGACAGAAGGTGCTGAGCCTGATACCTCCCTGTACCTGTCACATTCCTGGGGGTTTTGCTGTGTTTCGTAGGTTATAGAGGATTTCTCAACCTTTTTAACCTATGTTCCCTTCTTTAGCAGCTGTAAATATCTCACACTTTTCTTGAATGTTATTTGAAATTGCAAAATTAATTAAATATTGTGACAAAAAGCAAAGCCGGGCCCCGGGACAAAGTGCCGCTTTGTTTTTGAGCTGCCGGTGAGGCCCCCGCCAACCCCCCGAGTGTGTGCTTGCCCTCCCCTCCCCTCCCCTGGCCCCCATGAGAAGCCTTGGTTTATAAATTACAAGCCTTTTCATTTCCTCCAGGTTTTTGATGAGAGATTTGGGGATGCGGCCACCAGGTGGACGCCATGCTAAGCATTTACGAGCTTGTGGTCTGGCTTCCCCGAGGGATGGGGAACTAAGAAGCAGACTTACCTACTTTGTTTCTAATAAAACCCACAACTGCGACTCCTTACTTATTAACTAAGTATCATTTCATGGTAATAGCTACTATTTATTGGGTGCGTCCCCTGTGCCACACACAGTGTGAGATGCTTCCCACCCATTCCATAACTCAATTCTTACCAAAACCCTGTGAAGGACAGAGTGTCATCATTTCTGCTTTATGGCCGAGGAAACCTACGCTCAAGAGTGATTGTGTGACCTGCCCAAGGTCTCACAAGGAGAAGGCGAGGATTCAGAATACAGATCCCAGTTAGGCTGGCCCCAAAGTGCAGGTCCTTGAGAAGCAGGCTATGTAACTATTTGGCAGAGCCAGGATTTGAACCCTTGCTGGTCAAGTCCAGAACCCCCACATGTTACACCACACCTCTAATTATTAGAACAATTAATGATTGCTTGGGCATGGGTTCTGCACGGGAGCCTGAGCCTCACTGTCCAGGGCAGTGCTCAGTCCTCCAGGCTTACTGGGTCCAGCTGAAAATCTGACTTCAGAGGTGAGGTTAGAAGGGTCCAGGGCCTAATTATGCAAATAAGCAGCCTGGCATGGCCATCCCAGGAGAGGAAAACAAGATGACCCCGAAATGGTCCAAATAGATCACTAAGAGAAATACAGTTTAAGATGAAGAAGAGGGACAAACGGTTATCCTATATTTATAAGTAGACAACTCAACATACATTCACAGGCATACACACCCCTTATCCAGCTCCAAGAGAAGTTCAAAGCCAGCCCTCTTGACTCACACAAAGGCCAGGGGCCTCTGCTCCAGGAGGGCCGATGTGAAGATACAGCTGGTCTCCCAGAAATAAAGGGCCCCGTAGAGTAACAGGGAACAAGCCGGCAGGACTTTTTGGAGCCGGGAAGAGCAGCTCGAGAGGCCATCAGCCTGTGAGAGCCCACCCCAAACGTGGCATTCCTGCTTTCCTGCTGCCAGTTTGGTCATCCTCCTCCCACCATAAACTATGACCTCGAGGTAATCCCCAGCCTCTTCCAGGCTGCAAACTGACTCCAAACACTGGGTCAGGATGGGCTCGAGGATCCATCACTTCTGGACAAGTGTTCTTCCTTGCTTGACTTCTGCAGGGTCCTGAAGCTGCTCCTATAGCCCCCCTAATACAGAAGGGAGGCTTCTGGGATGGTGGAGGGGTCTCTTTCCTCTTTTTGGCATCCCCCCACTCCCTCATACATGGGGAAGCAGATTGTCCTGAGGGATTGCTTACAACTTCTATACCCAGAAAGGCTGTCCACACACACTCTCCTGGGGAGAGGACCACAGTTTCCATGGGTCAAATTAGAATCTAAGAAACAAATGCAAGTTTAATCATGTGCCAGCTTTCTGCCACATTTAGAGTGAGATTTAAAGAAATAGTAACACTTAGACGCAATTGCGTCACTTTCGCATGGATCTTCCAGCTGTTATAAATCACTGCCTAAAATTAGCAAATGTGAGTAGTCCTGGCTCCTTGCTACTCAAAGGGTCGTCCCTGGACCAGCAGCATGAGCTTCACCTGGGAGCTTGTTGAAACTGTATACACTCTCTCAGGCCCCACCCAGACCTACACATGCAGAATCCACAGTTTTACAAAATACCCAAGTGGTTTGTGCATACATTGAAGTTTGAGAGGCACTGCTCGCACTCACCCAGCATCCCTTGTTCCTGGTCAGGTGTTTTGCCAGACCGACACCAAACGCTCTGTGAGATGCCGGGAGCCTCTGTGGCCACAGGCTTCCATCAACAGTCCTCTTCCTCCTGCACAGGGGGCCTGACCATTTCCCGCCCACTGTGGAAGTTCCCATCTGCCTTCCGAGTCCCCTGCATTCCTCTTGTCCTTCCTGTATCTCCTGTCTCCCCCTCTTCTACTCGAGACCTGCGTATTAGCATCTCCGATCCTGCCCCGCCCCCGACTCCCAACCTTAATAACTTTCAGGTCTACCCCTCCCCCACTGCTTGCTAACTGATGTCCAGGCTCGCTAGCCTGAGATATATTGATCAATTTGTCACTCCCTCTTCATCTCACTGTATTGTCCTCCCACGACCTGGACTCCATTACCATTCTTGGCAGAGTTTTGCTTACACATTTTGTCTGTCTTCAACACCTGACCACACACTTCTGCTGTTGCAAAGCTTTTGGGTCCTTCAACACCGGCTAAAATGCTTCCTCTAAGGGGCCTTTCCGGCAGAAGGTAATGTCCTTCTTGGCAGTGCCCGTGTTTCCTTCCTCATAACACTTGTCCCTTTCCAACTCCTATTAGAACTATTGGTATATACACCTCCTGTCCCCTGCTACAGTGAACACATTTAAAGCAGGAATCACGGCTTATCCATCTTTGCTCCTAACAAAGATACTAACATACAGCAAGTCAAATCGCAAACTTGGGGCACATCATCCAACCTCTCCCCTTGTTTTCCTATTTTATGTATTTATAAGAGTTATTCTTCCTATAAAAAGTCAGATTTTACAGACTACCTCATCCTGCCTCTGACTTCAGAGATATAAACACAATCACATGTCTTCTTTCTGCAAGAAGTGGCTGTTGTCTCCAAACAAGGGGCAGCTTTAAAAACTAGGAATGAGCTATCTGTGAAAACGCTTTGCAAAGTCCTGTTTCATATCACAAAATGGAACCTGAGTTTTTATTCACCAGGAACTCTTCTACCCTACAGAAGGTGTAAGATTAATATTTTTGGAAGGGCATTTGTTGTCTTAAGTTTGGCTCTATTTATGGATTCTGTCATTCAGTTGTGATAAGAATTTTCCCAGAATCGTGATGCTACACCTCAAGTATTAAGACGATATTTAATACATAGTTAATACATTGCTTTCGTGTAAAATATCAAAATTTCTTTATTTTATTTTTTGGAGACAGAGTCTCACTCTGTCGCCCAGGCTAGGGTGTAGTGGCGCAATCTCAGCTCTGATAGCTGAGGTTGATTATCGCTGCAACCTCTGCCTCCCGGGTCCAAGCGATTCTCGTGCCTCAGCCTCCTGAATAGCTGGGATTACAGGCATGTGCCACCATGCCTGGCTAATTTTTTGTATTTTAGTAGAGACAGGGTTTCACCGTTTTGCCCAGGCTGGTCTGGAACTCCTGGCAATATGCCCACCTTGGCCTCCCAAAGTGCTAGGATTACAGGTGTGAGTCACCACACCTGGCCTCAAAATTTCCTTAAACAAAGCTATCTTGGAAAATCTAGACTATCTAATGGCTGAACAGACATTCATAAATGGTTGCTGAATAATGAGTGAATGAGAAAAGTCATTTCCCTCAGTGCCGTGATGTGTTAATCCTCAGGTCTCCACTGTATGTAAGCTAAACACTGAATTTTGAGATGAGACAAGCATGTAGTTTAAGATGAATGGCCTGATGAAAGCAGGAATTAAGAAGAGAGGTTGCTGGCCCAAGGAGACCACGTGACGTGACTGTGAAGTAATGAGGCTGCTTTCCCCACGTGGCTGGTGGAATCCGTTTTGTTGCTGTGTAGTCACACACATTCCCATCAGGCCTCAGCGGCAAACATGCTGACGGAAGACTGTTTCCCAGACTCACTAAAGCCTGGCCAACATCTAAGCTGCCACTGAAAACTCAGGCAATTTAGAAGCAGTGGAGTGTGTCCGTGGCAGGGAAGGAGCACCTACCAGACTCAGCTGCAAAGGGAGTGGCGGATGGTGCAGGGGTGAGAAATGCAATCAGATTTCTCTCATTTTGGCCAAATTTGGCAAACCTAATTTGCAGCTTAAAATGGACAGTCTGGTGCCAGGCGCAGTGGCTGTAATCCCAGCACTTTGGGAGGCTAAGGTGGGCAGATCACTTGAGGTCAGGAGTTTGAGACCAACCTGGCCAACATGGTGAAACCCTCATCTCAACTAAAAATACAAAAATTAGCCAGGTGCGGTGGTGGGCGCCTCTAATCCCAGCTACTCAGGAGGCTGAGGCAGGAGAATTGCTTGAATCCAGGAGGTGGAGGTTGCAGTGAGCCAAGATTGTGCCACTGCACTCCAGCCTGGGACACAGAGCAAGACTCTTTTTTTTTTTTTTTTTTTTTCCACCATGACCCCACTGAGGAAGGTTTTGTTTTGGGGCTACGTAGCCTAGAGTTACCTGTGCAAGAAGGAAAGACAGCTGCTAAAACCACCTGACTACCTGATGCAGGGATCATTGGTGCTCAGGTTTGTTCCTGCGGAACTGGGCTAAGCCCCATTCCTGGCCTTGGAAGATGACTAAATGAGCTGGATCATTCTCTGTGCCTTGTAAAGATCTCAGAACGTGGGGGTGCCTCATGCGCTTGAATAGTCCTGTGGAAAACTTAGAAAAACCACAGTTAGTTCACAAGAGTTAGCAGACAAAAATATCAGATTTTCAAAATCACTAAAGTCTTAATAAAATAATGAAGTGGAAAGTATTTGCTTTATCTTTTTTAAAGAGAAGTTACAATGCTGTAAGCTTTAGATATTATCTTAGCAGCAGTTCTCCTGGGAAGAGCCAATAAACAAAACGCCTGTGATATTTTGTCATTGGAAATTCAGCTAGAAAAACAAAACTCGAGCAGTTTCAGTGTTTGGTCACCGAACAGACTCTGGTTTTAATTATAAACACCAGCAGTTTCGAAGATCTGTCCCTAGATGCCAAATATATCCAGAGCTGGGGGTGGGCACCCTTGCAGAGTGTACCATAAGAAGCCTGGACAAGTGAAACACCCAGCGTGTCCTACCTGTAACCAACTACCGTACTACCAAATGGAAGTTCTGGCTAATTAGTTTGAAATTGTCTCCCTTAAAGCCTTAATGGAATGAAAATCAGCTAACTTAACAGCTAGAGAAACAGTCACAACTAAATTACTTCCCACTGTTCCCAATTAAGTTGGAAACCTTGGGTGCAGTAACCACCAACATCACAAATTACGAATCTTTGCCAGAGATGAAGGCCTTCTGTTTTTCTTAGACCCATCAACAGCCTTTGCTAATAGAATTAGGTAACTGAATGTATGCAGAAAAATGGAGGAAAGCAAGCCACTTAAAATCATTAATTGATTAAATGACACATTTCATGCCAAAGGCTAGGTGCAGGTAAGACTTGAAATATGCGGCTCAGATGGCAGACCTCCGCATGAGAAGAAAGCAACGACTTGTTTATAATTGCCATTCCAAGCACACTTGAGGAATCATTGCCTTCTGAAATCAAAGAGAAAAACGATCAGACTGGCCAGTCATGCTGAACCCTTTGGCTCTTCTGCCATTGTTGGTAGCTTTGGGTTACTGAGGTCAAACTAACTATGATGTCAATATTTACAAAGCAGTTTCCAAAAACTGATTTGTAAAATAGGATTGTTCTCTAATCCCTAAGAGAGGCATGATCTTAAGGAAAAGGACAGAACCTTTGTTCTAGTAAGTATATCTTGATGTCCATCAAAAGGCTATCAACAGAGTGCAGTTAGTTTGTGACTTTGGTGGCTCTAGGAAGGCTCTAATGCCCCCAAACCCATTCCTTCCCAATTTTGGTACCTGTCCAAAATTGTGCTATTGTAGCTGCGCGGCTTTGGACTTGGGCTAAGATTCCCATGAAAGACGCCCTGGAGGAGAGACACTTGGCTATTGCTAAGCAGGCCAGGCACTCTGGAGACTATAAAAGTGAGTGAGGTCAGTTTCCGAATCTGATTTTGCCATCCAGCCTGCCCCACACATCTTTCAGTAAAGCTCCTTTATTCCCATCTTGAGTCCCAGGGCTTTGATGTATCTCCTTCCTTTATCACATCATTGAAGATCTTTGGTTTTACAAAAACGTAAGTGACTGATACAAGTTTGGTGTGTTAGTCCTCCAAAGGACTTTTGTATTTACCAAGATCCAAAGCCTGAACATGGAAAACCGGAGGAGTTTCAGGGAGCAGCCAGCTACATGCCCAAAACTGTTTGCTTTTTGTCTGTAAGTAGATTTTGCCCAGGTAGACTTTGGGAGCTGGTCCCCAACGATGACCCCCAGTGAACACCTGGTATTCTCACTCACCCCATGATTCAATTACCTCCCACCAAGTCCTTTCCATGACACGTGGGAATTACAGGAGCTACAATTCAAGATGAGATTTGGGTGGGGACACAGCCAAACCATATCAGCTTCCATCACACTCACAGCTAGAGTTCATAGCTGGAAGGCAGATTCCACCACGTAGAGAGATGTAGCTACTACTGACAAATACTATTACATCTCACGGTTCCCAGGTAGTCTATTAAGAAATGGCTTATGTTGACTAGAGATTTACAAACAAAATGACAGGGGCGGGGGGGGGAAACAAACACACGCAACCCATAGGAATCTTTCCAGCTATACCAAGCACAAATAAACAGAAAATGTTATTTCACTTTGCCAACTAGCTCAGACAGATTTTAAGGAGGAAAAGTTATTAGTTAAGCTTGAGAGGAAACTGGCAAGAAATGTATATGGCCTGAGGCATCCTTGTTCAAGAGCAGAACTGAATGTCCTTTCAATTCATTTGCTTATGCCACAGGATGACCCCTCTCGTGACCCTACTCCACCCCTACCCTCAAGATCGATTTCTCTTCTTTTCTTCTCCTCCAGCTCCATGACCCACCTCATACACAGAATTTGGCATCTTGTGCAGTGCCATGCTGGACATTGTGGCTGTGTCTGCTCAGTCCTTCTTGCTGGGGTCTGCTCCTCTGTCCACTCCAGCCAATGGTTCCAGTGAGGGCCCTGGCCACCTGCCCTCAGAGGTGCACACTTGACCCAGCCTGTGATGGTTAATACTGAGTGTCAACTTGATTGGATTGAGGGATACAAAATATTAATCCTGGGTGTGTCTGTTGCCAAAGGAGATTAACATGTGAGTCATTGGGCTGGGGAAGGCAGATCCACACTTAATCTGGTGGGCACAATCTAACCAGCTTCCAGAGAATATAAAGCAGGCAAAAAACATGAAAAGGAGAGATGGGCTGAGCCTCCCAGCCTACATCTTTCTCCTGTCCTGGCTGCTTCCTGCCCTTGAACATCGGACTCCAATTTCTTCAGTTTTGGGACTCAGAATGGCTCTCCTCACTCCTCAGCTTGCAGAGAGCCTATTGTGGGACCTTGTGATTGGGTAAGTTAATACTTAATAACCCCCCCTTTTAATTTGCTTGCTTAAACTCATATATATATTTCCTATTAGTTCTGTCCCTCTAAGAGAATCCTGACTAATACACAGCACTTCTCTAGAATGTTTTGGCGTGCAACTAAGGAAAGAGATGCAGCTCCTCTTTGATAGTCAAGATTGAGACATAAAAGCAGTGTGTGAAAAATAAAAACAAAAATCTGAAGCCAACACATAGAGAAAGGGAGAGGTGAGACAGAGTGCTGGTGGCATGCCACTCCCCGCTTCTAGATGTCCCCAGATCAACCATACTCCTACCCCCTTGGAGATTGGTTACGTGAGCCTCAAACATCTGCCCCTTTGCCAAAGCTAGTCAGAGTTGGATTTCTGTCCTCAGAGTTCTATTACACTGTAGACACCTAAAAATAAGTGGAGCCCTTTGTCCCCAGGCAAGAGGATTCTTAAACAAGGAAGATAGGTATCATCCTTGAGATCCCCCAAGAAAATGCTACTCTTTCTTTCATAGCCTTTATTCAATATGTAAGTGTATTAGTCCATCTTCACGCTGCTGATAAAGACATAGCCAAGACTGGGCAATTTACAAAAGAAAGAGGTTTAATGGACTTACACTTCCTCATGGCTGGGGAGGACTCACAGTCATGGTGGAAGGCAAGGAAGAGCAAGTCACATCTTACATGGATGGTAGCAGGCAAAGACAGAGAGCTTGTGTAGGGGAACTCCTCTTTATAAAACCATCAGATGTCATGAGACTTGTTCACTATCACGAGAACAACCTGGTAAATATTTCCCCCCATGATTCAATTACCTCCCACTGGGTCCCTCCCACAACCCATGGGAATTCAAGATGAGATTTGGGTGGGGACACAGACAAACCATATCATTCTGCCCCTGGCCCATCCCAAATCTCATGTCCTCACATTTCAAAACCAATCATGCCTTCCCAACAGTCCCCCAAAGCCTTAACTCATTTCAGCATTAACTCAAAAGTCCACAAAGTCTCATCTGAGGGAAGGCAAGTCCCTTCTGCCTATTAGTCTGTAAAATAAAAAATGAGTTAGTTACTTCCTAGATACAATGGGGATACAGGCATTGGGTAAATACACCCATTCCAAATGGGAGAAATTGGCCAAAACAAAGAGGCTACAGTACCCGTGCAGGTCTGAAATCCAGTGGGTCAGTCAAATCTTAAAGCTTCAAAATGATCTCTTTTGACTCCATGTTTCAAATCCAGGTCATGCCAATGCAAGAGGTGGGTTCCCATGGTCTTGGGCAACTCCACCCCTGTGACTTTGCAGGGTACAGCCTCCCTCTTGACTGCTTACATGGGCTGGCATCGAGTGACTGCATTTTTTCCTGGCAAACGGTGCAAGTTATTGGTGGATCTACCATTCTGGGGACTGGAGGATGGTGGCCCTCTTACAACCCCAGGAGGGACTCTGTGTGGGGACTCTGACCCCACATTTCCCTTCCGCACTGCCCTACCAGAGATTCTCCATGGGGTCCCACCCCTGCAGCAAATTTCTGCCTGAGCATCCAGGCACTTCCATACATCTTCTGAAATCTAGGTGGGGGTTCCCAAACCCCAGTTCTTGATTTCTGTGCACTCGCAGGCTCAACACCACATGGAAGCTGCCAAGGGCTGGGGCTTGCAGTCTCTGAAGCCATGGGCCAAGCTCTATGTTGGCCCCTTTCAGCCATAGCTGGAGCAGCTGGGACGCAGGGCACCAAGTCCTTAGGCTGCACACAGCACGGGGACACTGGGCCCAGTCTACAAACCCACTTTTTCCTCCTAGGACTCCGGGTGGGTGATAGAAGATGCTGCTGTGAAGACCTCTGACATGCCCTGGAGACATTCCCCATTGTCTTGGGGATTAACATTCGGTTCCTCATTACTTATGCAAATTTCTGCAGCCAGCATGAATCTCTCCTCAGAAAATGGGATTTTCTTTTCTATCGCATTGTCAGGCTGCAAATTTTCTGAACTTATGCTCTGATTCCCTGTTTTTTTTTTTGTTTTTTTTTTTTTTTTTGAGACGGAGTCTTGCTCTGTCGCCCAGCCCAGGCTGGAGTGCAGTGGCGCGATCTCGGCTCACTGCAAGCTCCGCCTCCCGGGTTCACGCCATTCTCCTGCCTCAGCCTCCTGAGTAGCTGGGACTACAGGCGCCCACAACCGCGCCCGGCTAATTTTTTATATTTTTAGTAGAGACGGGGTTTCACCGTGGTCTCGATCTCCTGACCTTGTGATCCGCCCGCCTCGGCCTCCCAAAGTGCTGGGATTACAGGCGTGAGCCACCGCGCCCGGCCTGATTCCCTTTTAAAACTCAATGCCTTTAACAGCATCCAAGTCACCTCTTGAATGCTTTGCTGCTTAGAAATTTCTTCTGCCAGAGGTTGCAGTGAGCCAAGATCATGCCATAGCACTCCAGCCTGGCGACAGAGCAAGACTTGGTCTCAAAAAAAAAAAAAAAGAAAAAGAAAAAAGAAAGAAAGAAAAAAAGAAATTTATTTCACCAGATACTCTCAAGTTCAAAGTTTCACAAGTCTTTAGGGCAGGGGCAAAATGTCACCAGTTGCTTTGCTAAAACATAACAAGAGTCACCTTTGCTCCAGTTCGCAACAAGTTCTTCCTCTCCATCTGAGATCACCTCAGCCTGGATTTCATTGTCATATCGTTATCAGCATTTTGGTCAAAGCCATTCAACAAGTCTCTAGGAGGTTCCAAACTTTCCCACATTTTCCTGTCTTCTTCTGAGCCCTCCAAACTGTTCTAGCCTCTCTCCCCATTGCCCAGTTCCAAAGTCCTTTCCACATTTTGGGGTATCTTTTCAGCAGTGCCACACTCTACTGGTACCAAAAATTTACTGTATTAGTCTGTTTTCATGCTGCTGATAAAGACATACCCAAGAATGGACAATTTACAAAAGAAAGAGGTTTAACGGACTTATAGTGCCACATGGCTGGAGAGGACTCACAATCATGGAAGAAGGCCAGGAGGAGCATGTCATTTCTTACATGGATGGCAGCAGATAAAGAGAGAAAGTTTGTAGAGAGAAACTCCTTTTTATGAAACCATCAGATCTCATGACACCTATTCACTATCACAAGAACAGCATGGGCAAGATTTGCCCCCATGATTCAATTACCTCCACCGGGTCCCTCTCACAACACATGGGAATTCAAGATGAGATTTAGAGTGGGGACACAGCCAAACTATATCATTAAGTAACCTGGAGATGATGTATTTCCTTACTTTTCTCTCAGCCAACATGTCTTTCAAGCTTCCTCTCTAGAACGGAACCCTGATTCTCCACCATGTGTTGTCACTGGGTAGGCTTAAAAAGTACCACTAACACCTGAGAAGCCTTGTTTGCATGAGCCATGGAGATAACTCTGTCGCTCGGCATCACTCCCCTGAACTGAACTCTCCGAGTCTTTCCTTAGAAGATTATCTGATTCAATGCCTACCCTGCCTATGATAGAAACTCAGGGGAGAGTGGCAATAAAATCACTGAATTAGCTGCCAATAGAAAACAGATCAGCACTCTTCAGATAACCAGTCTCCTTCTTTTACTTAAACGCAGAGATTTTATCATCCTGTGGCTTTTTCTTCCCAAGCTTAGGAATCACAACACATTTAAGCCTTCTGCATGGGTTTTATTTTTATTTTTGTCCACGGGTCACAAGAACTTTGAATGCGTAGGCTTAATCTTCATCCTTTCTTTTTATATCATAGTTTTCCGTCTTCTTGGGATCTCTTTGGGTACTTTAATCTATCTCAAAACGTAGAGCCCAAACCTCAGACTGATACATGGGTGAGGCCTTGAGCCGTGACAAGTGGAGTGGGGAGTTATTTCTCAACTCTTGTATGCCAGGCCATGAATACATCCAAGTATCAAGTTTGGGTTTAAAATAACATGGTGACCTTTCTCTCTACTCTTCTAGGACTTTCTGAGTCAAAACACGTGCCCAGGGCTTCTTGGTAGCCTCTCCGGACATGAGAGCTACTTTCTCTGTTCATAAAAGGAGGGAAGAGAGTGGTCAAGAGGGACGTGCTCATATCCAACACAGTGCCTGTGTCTCTGATGCTCTGACAAGGTTATCTGAACAGGACCAGAACTCCTGCCTTGTTCTGGAGACCTGTGTAAGGTCCAAGGTTTCTCTGGGAACTCTGAAGATTTTTGAAATGATATATTGGGAGCTTCTGAGGGGGTCGTTCATTCTTTGGGGGCTCACCAGAGTTAGAATAGTTAGAATAGACTTGTTAGGGCCAGCTGTGACCACATTCACTCATTGTCTCCATTTGGTTGGGCATTTCTGTTATGTCTTTGAGTATCCTTTCTGTGACAGAGCTAGGCCCTTCCTTGCTTCAAGGAAGAAAGGTTTGGGGAGCATGAAGATGATGTAGGTTTCCACAACCCCCTGATCTTCTGCACCCCTATGGCTTCCTCCACCCATAGGGATGAGGAGAATCACAGCTGCCAAGAAGTTAAAGATGGTTCGCAGGGAAGGCTGTGGCGGCGGGGCGGGGCGGGGCAGGTGGGGCGGCGGGGCGGGGCAGGTGGGGCGGCGGGGCGGGGCAGGTGGGCGGCGGGGCGGGGCAGGTGGGCGGTGGGGTGGGGGCAGGTAGGGCGGCGGGGCCGGGCGGGGCAGGTGGAGCGGGGTGGCGGGGGCAGGTAGGGCGGCGGGGCTTTGGCTTTGGCAGCAACCTGACAATCACAGGACCTCAATCTTGGTAAATGCAGTCAGCAGAGAACCAGGGCTGGTTTCAGTGTGTTGAGTCCAGTAGGCTACCAGGAGGTTAAAAATGTCTGAGGCATATGTTTGACCACCATTAACAAACCTAAAACAACAAAACCCTTTAGAGACACAAGAGAAAGGAACAATGTCACCAGTGACATTCTCCACTTCCCAAACACTCCTGGTTTAGAAGAGCTGGGAGAAATGCAGTCTATTTTAGGGGCTTTATCAGTGACATTAAAAAAAAAAACAGTAATACGTTTGATATTTCACTTCAGTTATTCATCTAAGGAGCCCCTGGGTAGGGACAGATATGGAACCATTGGTTGCACAGTAGCCCAGAAGACAGTGTGAGATGCGGGGCCCTGGGAGCTGGGAATTCCTTCTTCCTTGTTCTGACACCCACAACTGCTGCCAGAAAGGTTTATGAGCCCTCATCATTTATTATGTGAGTTTTCTATATTTGGAAACACTTTGGGGGAAAATTTTCCACACTTAGAAACTCATTACCCGAGTCTCCAGTACATCCATTTTTCCACGCCCTTCTTTACACATGGAAAGGTTTATCATTAAGAATGTTCATCTTAAATGCAGTTGAAACAGAGACACAGAGATGACCCCGCTCCCCAGAGGTTCTGCTCGCTAGCAAGTGGCACACTCCGCCCCTCCTACGGGTCATTCGCGGTGGCTTCTGGAAGGCTGGGTGGAGGTGGGGTCATTCCCGGTGGCTTCTGGAAGGCTGGGTGGAGGTGGGGTCATTCCCGGTGGCTTCTGGAAGGCTGGGTGGAGGTGGGGTGTGGGCAGCTTTTTCAGAGATGGGGTAAGTGTCCTCTGCGCTTCCATGAGGAGGAGCTTGGCTCAGGCTCTGAAAGGCTTCTATCCTTTCCTCCCTCGTGCTGGACATGAACCAGTCACATGAGCAAGTCACATAAGCAAGTCAGGAAGGGTGTATTAGTCCCTTTTCACACTGCTATAAAGACTGGGTAATTTATAAAGGGAAGAGGTTTAATTGACTCACAGTTCAGCATGGCTGGGGAGGCCTCAGGAAAATTACAATCATGGCAGAAGGCAAAGGGGAAGCAAGGCACCTTCTTCAGAAGGCGGCAGGAATAAGAAGGAATTCAGGAGGAACTAACAAACACGTATAAAACCATCAGATCTCGTGAGAACTCACTATCACAAGAACAGCACGGGGGAGCTACCCCCAGGATTCAATCACCTCCACCTGGTCTCTCCTTTGACATGTGGGGATTATGAGAATTATGGGGATTATAATTCAAGACGAGATTTGGGTGGGGACACAAGGCCTAACCATATCAAGGGTCTAACACCGTGAAACCCCGTCTCTACTAAAAAAAAATACAAAAAATTAGCCGGGCATGGTGGCGGGCACCTGTAGTCCCAGCTACTCAGGACGCTGAGGCAGGAGAATGGCGTGAACCCGGGAGGTGGAGGTTGCAGTGAGCCGAGATTACGCCACTGCACCCCAGCCTGGGTGACAGAGCAAGACTCCGCTTCAAAAAAAAAGGACAATTATTTCCTCTCTTCTTGTGACAAAAGCAGAACACGTTGATTTCAGGAATATACAGGTAAGAAAAGGCAAAGGCACCTAAAATTCCATCATCTTAGGGAAAATCACTATTACCCCCCCAACTTTCATCTACACATGTATAATAATGAAAGTAGTAACTTACTGAGGGCCCAGCACGGGTCAGGAGCTGGGCTGTGTGGTTTATATGCACCGTTCCACCTAACCCACACAACCAGTCTGCTGGTCACTCCACGGGGTCCCAGCATGGTGTGTGGATGGAGTGTGGGCTCCAGAGCCAGGCTGCCTGGTTTCGAGACCCACTCTGCCACTCATGACTGTGATCTCCAGCAAGCTGATTAGCATCCATGCCTCAGGTCCTCACCTGTCAAATGGGGGTAATAACATCAGAGGTGCCACACGGGTTGTCAGGAGGATTAAATGAGTAAATAGGTGTAAAACACTTACTGCTTGGTACTTGCAAGTGCTCAACTCAGCAGAGTCACTTATTGTTTCCTTTGTAGAAATATGGAAGCATGTTCAGAGAAGTCGGTGACTTGGTTGAGATCCCACAAGCACTAACTGACAAAGCCAGGTTTGAAACTTAAATCTCTTCTGAGTCCAGATCTATTATGATATAATATACAAGAGAGACAAGAGAAAAACATCAGTGTTCCCCTGCTCCTTAACACTATTCTTTAAGTTGCAAATATCTTCTGCTCACTGTATAATACTCCAGCCCTAAATGTGCCCTTGACCGAGTCTTAGCCAGTGGGTAGAGACCTAGAGGGGTTGGCAAAGGCTCAGCTTTGTTTAGTGCAGTGCCGTCAAGCACAGGAACCCCTGGGCCTCTCACTGACAGGCAGATTCATTTCTAACAGGTCCCCAAGTGAGCTGCTGCTGCTGGTCTGGGAACCACACTGCAGAGAGGCTTTTGGGAATTCTGGCCAGTGAATCTGCTTTCGCTGGGACCTTCCTGCTGCTGCCTTTTTGTTTTACACAGTTGCCTTCCATCTTCCCTTGTGTCCCGAGTCTGGAATTCTGAGTCCATCGGCACCGTGCATCACAACCTCTGACCTCTGGAGGCAGGTTCCTTGGCTGGAGCCCAGGTGGACTCACCTGGGGCCCACCCACCTGGGGGTGCCAGGTCACGTGTCACAGTCACCAGTGTCAGCTCTGGGGGTTCCGCACAAACACTGGTAGGGTGGCTGCTGATCCCGCCTGTCTGAAACACTTCAGGGGACATGTGTTTAGGATTCAAAAGAAAAGAAAGATTCACACTGGAGTCAAGCAAGCGCTGGGGGTGGTCGGGAGCATAGGAGGGTGTGAGGCCACAGCTTGGTAAGGGATCATCCACCTCCCATCAGCAAGCCCAGGGCGTCGAGTCCTTCCGTTCTAAAACCTCTGGGGTCCTCAACAATACAAACCACTATTCCCATCTAGTGCCCTCTGGGAGCCCATCCCTCAGACAGGAAAGGGAGGTCACCTTTGACACCCTCTGTGGAAATTCCAGGTAGTGGCGACCGAGTATAAGAGACAAACTAAGAATTCTGAGTGCGGTAATCAGAGTGGGCATTCATGTGAGTGGAATAGCCCCAGCTGCCCAAACCCTTAACCATGAAGGAAAATTCTGTCTTAAAAAGGTCTTTCACTGTGATTTTTCCATGACGTGACTAGCTTTTCATTCAGTTGTCTATCTCAACAGATACCAGTAGGTCCTGACAAAACCTAAAGTATGGGGAGAGAGACCCTGGAAATTAGAAATTTTGTCTTGCCTTCTTCCTCAGGACACTCTGTTTCCACAGCAGGCGATTTCTGCGAGGGCTGGTTCAGTTTGCTGCTATTTTCAACATTTTAGAACGAGTTTCCCTCACTTCTGGGGATTTTCCATGGTGACATAAATCTCTAAGCCTCGTTCTAGCAAAGCGTCCTCATTGCTACCTCAATTGGGACAAGTGAAATATTTGGAAATTCCCATGGCCTTGGCCAAGACCTTGAAGGGGCGGGTTTTAAAAAGTTCTAGATTCCCTTCTTTCCATGGCAGCCAAGGGCACATTTCCCTGGCACAGCACATCCCCCTGGAAAAAGCAAGCCCCTGGATTGGAGGCCTCTGGAAGCCTGCCTATGTAGGCCCAAACATAGCATGAGAATACTCAATGTACGCAAATAAGCAGAACAGGAAACTCATTTATTAAGCTAAACCTCCCAATGTTGGGGAAAACTTCCTGTTATCAGACATCTGAGAACGGGGTCAGGCCTAGTCCCTGCAGCCCTTGTGACGAGGACCCTGGCTCAGAACCAGAAATCTGCCTGCTGGGCCTGCCATAGCAGGAAGAGGGCTGATAGGAGGCAAGCTTGGGCTTTCATGTCAGGTCTGTCCCTTCCTGGCCGTGTGACCTCTTGGAGCCAATGTTTCTTTAAAACGGGGACAAGGATACCTCACGGGGTATTGCGAGAGTAGGGCAACACATTTAAAAGTGATTTCAAAGCTGTCAGGTGTTAGTCCATGGATCATATCTGGGTTTATTTTGAAGATTACACTAAATAAGAAACATACACACACACGCAGTGGTGTTCTGGTAAATGTTTAACAACTGGCTTTCTAGAGGGGAAAATGCCCCGGTGTTTAGCATTTGTCAATTTCCATGCGGTAATACTCCCACCAGGGCTCATTTCAAAGTGCTAGTGTGATGTCACTGAATGTCAAGTTGAGAAGAAAGGTACAGAGTTGACCCCTCTGGGCTGGCGTGAGCCAGCGGAAGCACACCGCTGTTCCTATATTTCACTTCCTCTTATATAAAGCACTTAGCACAGTGCCTGGAAAACAGGGGTGTTGACCTCCTCGTCCTTCTCTTTCTATTTTCATTAGCTCGAGGTTCACCAGCAGATAGGGAAATGGCAGTCCCACCCTGTCCTGCTGAATCTGAATCTCCAGATGGTGTGTGTTTTAAAAGCTCCCCGGGGTGATTCTGCTACGCAGCCCTGAACAGGAACCGCAGCACCACGTGGCGGGCTCCCTGGGAGCAGTGACGGGGTCCTGCTTGTGTTTGCATCCCCAGTCCCGAAACAGGGCCCAACCCATTTGGTGCCTTCCTAAACGAAGTGATGGAAACTCATTATCTGGAGCTAAAACGAAAGGGGTGAGACCTGCGGAGAAGAGTCAGGAGAGCAGGCCCCACCGACGGCCATGCACCTGCTGGCTTCTCTCCACTCTTCCACGAGTCACCCCCATTGGCCCGGGCTGTCCCCATCACCACCAGCCAGGCTTGTTCTGCTGCTGCCCCCCAGTCCTCTCTGCACAGTTCATCCTGTGGGACCTGTGCCCACTCACTCCACCTCTCTGAGTTACCCCTTTTGATCCTTGGAGCCCAGGGCCCTTTCCTGCCCCCTTTCTCTTATTACTGCATCTGTGGAGCTGCTCAAGAGCCACCCAGGACAGATGTGTCAGACTCAGACAAGGATGGGGGCTGTGAGTGCATGTGCACCTCTCCCTGCAATTTCCTCCTGCCCCTGCTGCCTTTTCCTGGGAGCTCTGCCCCTAGTACAGTGTGTGTCCCTAAGAGCCCTCAGTATATGTTCTTTGAATAAAGAAAAACAAGCTACTGGGAAGGGACAACAGGAAGGGAGGAGAGGAAGGCATTATAGGTGAATTAATTACTCCAGGAAAGACCTGAAGTAATTGGTGCTTCCTTGGCCTGAGTATAATAGCAAAGGAAATTTGATTTTTAAGCCAAAAGTGTTCACGTCTCCATCCATCACTGCATATATATGTCCCACCCATTTTTATGTTCTCTCTCAATCCTTCACGCCAATATAAACACCAGCTCCTTGTCTTTCTCAAGGCAACCCAGAGAAAATGAGAAGATAAATCCAAGGAGTGGAAAAAAATTACTAAGTCATCTGTTTTAGGTACAAACACAATGACACAATTTTCCCAACTACTAGGTATAACAATTACACTTTAGAGGAGAAGGGAAGAGCTTACGTGCAAACAGACTAGCGCAGACAAATCCAGCTTTACATGGTCCTGGTGGCAGCATGACTGAGCTGAAATATACCCTTAGACCAAGTGTGTCCTTTCGATTTAAAGAAAAAGAGGAAGGGAATTACACGTGAAATAGTCTTTTGGACAGTGTGCTCAGTGCACAAGAACTAATTCACACACAGCCCTGTGAATATCTTTTTACCCCATCTTGAAGATTAGGTAAACACACAGAGCCTTAGTTAACATGCCAGGTGCACACAATCAATGAATAGCAGAGACAAAACTAACATGGGTCTCCTGACAGCAGAGCCTATGGCTTTTTCAGCCATGGACATAGGTTCCAGACATGGCTACTGCCATTGCTTTACAGCAAGTCCTCCAAAACAGATCCTAGGATTAGAGTTGCCATGAGCACACAGGGAGGCAAGCACTTTTCCTTTTCCTTTCTTTTAATGCCCTCCTTCATGGAGGTGAAGCACAAGAAGAGAGAAAAGGGAGGGACAGTGTTTCCAGCAGGGAAAAGGTGACCAGGGACCAGAGAGAAATTCTTCAATTCGCAGTTATCAAGTCTACAGGCTCAAGACACCCAGAGGAATGATGCTAGCTCTTAAAAAAAAAAAAAAAAAAAAGACAATAAAGCTTAGAGACAAGACATGATTATTTAAATTAAAATTAGATATATTACCTATACTTGGAATTCACGTTGCCTCTGGATTCTCTCTCCCTTAATCCGTTCCTATGAGTCTTGCCCGACTTCAGCTCCAACCAACCTCAGCTAAAGTCCTGGAAGGGAGGGAGTGGGCCGTATTCATCTTAGAACCCTTAGGACCTTGCAGAAAGAGTTGCTGGCAGAGAGTGTATTTAAAAAAAAAAAAAAAGTTAAATTAGATTTTCTTTCTGCTATCTTTATTCTCAGGGTAACTTTTCTGCATCTTTCAACTAACTCTCATCCCAGGTTCTCCCTTTCCTCTCCGCTAAGCGCCTTCAACTGGTGCCTCTCCATCTCCTGCTTATGTGCAGGTGATAACAGAGTTTCAGCACTCACAGAATTATGTTAAAATAATATGTTATGCTCTGAGTCAGAAGAGACATTCTTTAGGGCAGGAACAGTTTATTATTACATTTTGTAGCCTAAGCATCTAGCATAGTGCCTGACACATGGGAAAGGCTTATTCAACACCCATTAAATAGAATTAAACCTGGCAAAGACTGGTGAAAAAGTGGGCATCTGGCCGGGCGCGGTGGCTCAAGCCTGTAATCCCAGCACTTTGGGAGGCCGAGGCGGGCGGATCACGAGGTCAGGAGATCGAGACCATCCTGGCTAACACGGTGAAACCCCGTCTCTACTAAAAATACAAAAAACTAGCCGGGCGCAGTGGCGGGCGCCTGTAGTCCCAGCTACTCGGGAGGCTGAGGCAGGAGAATGGCGTAAACCCGGGAGGCGGAGCTTGCAGTGAGCTGAGATCCGGCCACTGCACTCCAGCCTGGGTGACAGAGCAAGACTCCGTCTCAAAAAAAAAAAAAGAAAAAGAAAAAGTGGGCATCTAATATCTGAACGCTTTAGTCACTGCACTCTTGAGCAAAAAGTCCCTTGAGGACAGGAGTCACCATGTCAAACTAGTTATCAAATATGGTTCTAAATGCAACAGAAGTGGCTTAGCTCCTAACAGCGGGATTTGTGTATTTTTAGGAGAATCTGTTCAAAGCATCGTCAATTGAAATCGCCCTGGAATCACCTGCGACTAAACAAGGGAAATGAGTATAAAGTGTGATAAACTCACAGTCTTACTGAGAGAAAAGAACAAAACAAAACACACAGCATCCACTCTGAGATGACCTCTACATGGGCAAGGATCCTGTAGAGAGGTAAGTAGGCAGCTTCCACACCTTCTGCCCAAATCACAACATTACAGAAAGCCAGAGCTGAATGTTGGGCTATGCCTGTTTCTTTACTGCAGGGCTTCTTAGAGACTTTAATCATCTAATGCCCAGGGCGGCTCTTCTCTTCATGGAGGGTGTCTTAGTCCATTTAGTGTTGCTATAAAGAAATACCTGAGGCTGCGTGATTTATAACGAAAAGGAGTTTATTTGCCTCTGCAGTTCTGCAGGCTGTACAGGAAGCATGGCACTGGCATATGCTTCAGGCTGCTTCTACTCATGATGGAAAGCAAGGGGGACAGGCACGATGGCTCACTCCAGTAACCCCAGCACTTTGGGAGGCCAAGGTGGGTGAATTACTTGAGCCCAGGAATTTGAGACCAGCCTGGGCAACAAAGGGAAACCCCATCTGTTTAAAAAAAAAAAAAAAGAAATAAAAGAAAAAAAGAAAGTGAAGAGGAGCCTGTGTGTGAAGAGAACACGTGGTGAGAGAGGAAGCAGAAGAGAGAGGGGGAGGTGCCAGGCTCTTTCTAAACACCAGCTCTCTTGGGAACCAACAGAGTGAGAACTCACCCCTGAGGGAGGCCATTAATCTATCTATGAGGGATCCACTGCCATGACCCAAACATCTTCCATTAGGTTCCACCTCCAACATTTGGATCAAATTTCAACATGAGATTTGGAGAGGACAATTATCCAAGCCAGAGCAAAGGGACAGAGTGCACTTGGTTTCTCACACTACTTTCGCCATAGAATCTCTTGTTAGTAGAACTTCTGTGAACACCATCTGGGTAATGCTGCACCACATCATGACCTGCCCTTCATGAAATTCAACTCTGCAAACACTGTGTCACCATCTCTTCATTATGCCGAAGGAGATGTTCTAGGTTGTAGGAAGGGCCACCAAGAATGAGGGACAGTTTCTGCCCTTATGTAGCTTTTGGTCTCACATGGGAAGTCAGAAGAGGCTGAATCAGAGAAGAGACAGAGAGCAAACCAGGATGAAGGGCAGAGCATGCAAATATCCTAAGCAAGGCCAAAAGTGCTGTTGGAGTGTAAGGGGGAAGAGACAGAGTACCTGGCTTAGAGGTGGATGTGGGACCTGTAAGAAATCCCATGAAGGGGTGGTCTTGAGGAGGCGGGCTTTCCACAGCAGACATGAGGTATAGAAAAGCAGGGAGAGCACCAGAAGGACAGCAGGAGAAAAGACAGATGGGGAGGGCAGGCTGCAGTGTGGAAAGGGTGGTCAGGAGTGGTGTGATGGGAAGGAATCTTGGGAAGGTGGTTTGGAGTCACATTATGAATGTCACAGTAAAGAGTTTGTACTTCATGCAGAACTCCAGAAGGTCTCAGAGGAGTGACACTTTAGACCACAGAGGCCTCTTAATGCCTGCCCTTATCTGATCTGTTAGTTTACAAATAATTCCCTAAGGAGATGACTGACTTTGAAACAATGTGACATACAGTGAAAGCATATCCGGTTTAATTATTTTGTTAGTCTATTATCTTTGAAATGATAAAATATATCCAGAAATATATTTTGTAATAATTAGTGACTATTAAGTGAAATATACTGTATTAATTACCTACTGCTTTATAATGCAGTGCTAAGATA
Source organism: Macaca mulatta (assembly GCF_049350105.2). Taxonomy (NCBI): domain Eukaryota; kingdom Metazoa; phylum Chordata; class Mammalia; order Primates; family Cercopithecidae; genus Macaca; species Macaca mulatta. Next base: position 92,119,349 of record NC_133418.1, read on the forward strand.
CAGTTAGCAACTTAAAAACCACACACATTTATTATCTCATGGTTTCTGAGCGACAGGAATCCAGGCACAGATGGGCCAGGACTAACTTCAGCGTCTATCACAGAGCTGCAGTCAAGATGTCAGCCTGGGCTAGGGTCTCATCCGAAGGCCCATCTGGGTTTGCCTCCAAGCTCAAGTGTTTGTTGGCAGGATTTGGTTCCTTGAGGGTTGCTGGGCCATCTGACTTCCTCAGTTCCTTGCTTCCTTCAGGGGTATGGGGACAGGTGGCCCAAGGCCACCCCTAGTTCCTGACCACATGGTCCTCTACAGAATGGTGGCTTGCTTTATCAAAGGCAGCCAGAAAGTGTTTCTGTTCGCAAGATAGAAGTCACTATCTTATGTAACCTACTCATAGAAATTACATCCTTTCAATGTTGTCAATATTTTATATAGACCCAAGGCACTCCAGGGATGGGGATTCCACAAGGCTGAGAACACCAGGAGCCAGAGATCACTGGGGGGCCATCTTTCAGGCTGCCTGCCACTTTGATACTTCACAACATTCTCAGGTTAAAGTAAACTTACGAAAAACACTCATAATATTTTAAAATAATTATGTCCCAACTGTACCTATAGAACTCGGGATCAACATGGTGAAATGCCATCTCTACTAAAAATACAAAATTAGTTGGGCATGGTGGTGCATGCCTGTAATCCCAGGTCCTTGGGAGGCCGAGGCAGGAGAATTGCTCGAACCTGGGAGGTGGCGTTTGCAGTGAGCAAGATCGCGCCATTGCACTCCAGCCTGGGCAACAAGAGTGAAACTCTGTCTCAAAAAAAAAAAAAAAAAAAAAGAACGTGGGATCAGTGTGGGGAAGCAGTCAAGGATAAATAACCCTGTCAGTCACTGCTCCCCTTAGCAAGACAGGACTCCATTATAAGAACAATCATGGAGGAAGGAAAGTTATCCCCCAGACCCCAGAGAACCCCTCTTCCCTGCCAACCGTGTATCCATCCTTAGGACTAAGCTCAGCCAGTCTGCTTTCATTCAAGTCCTTAGACTCATGCAGGCATTGGAAAACGAAAGACACTCTTTTGTTCTGTGCAGATGAAATAAGATACTGTTCAGTCTGGTTCATACCCCTTCCTGGGATTGCCTCTTTCACATAAAGAATGTACCAGCAACATTCCTTAAGATGAGAAACCAAATGTTGTCAGGGTTGATTTGTGATTCTCAGAGGCAGAAAGTAAAGACAGACAGGGGAGGGTTTATCTGGATGCATGTAACAGTTAGGGAAGGACAGTCAGATTGGCTGGGTCAGGAGACGGCTAATAAAATACAGTGTCTTTGATCTATAGGTCACCAGTCTATTTAAGGTTGCCCTGAGACATTCCCTTGAAATATGCATTTTTGGAATTCTTCCAGAAAAACTTCAAACCTTAGCTTTATCTTTTTCTTTTCTGTAGTGTGCTGGATTTTGATTTATCATTCCCTATGAAGTTGTGGGTGACATTTCCCCTTTATTTGTCCAAAACCATCCAGGCACACATAAGTGTTCTCCCTATAACCGGTGGTGTGTGGATCCTGCCAGGATATGACTAGCGGTATTTCTACAACAACTTGGTGAGAAATCACCACCCTAACTGGAGCTATGAAGTGGAGGGTCTCAAGGCTGTGCTATTCAACTTGGCCATCAGACATTAACAGGGACCTTTTCCATCAGTCTACAGAGCCCAAAAGAAATGCCATAGGATATTAAACATGTCAGCACCATGCTTTTCAAGAAGAAATGTGAGAAGCTGGCTTTGGTCACCAAGATGACCACACTCAATCACTGCCTAAATGCTGGCCTGGGTTGCCTTAGGTTAGTACCCCCCTATTTATCCAGACAGCTTAGGATCTTAACTGTATTAGACAAAAGAAATAAAGAATTTAGAGTGTAATATCAAATTATCCACATTTTGGCCTTAGGGTAAAACCACCTTGTAGTTGTAAAATGCTGTTATATTTTGTTTAAGGAGGTGTTTGGTAGTGGGGGTGGGTGGGGAGTTAAAGTTACATGGAGTTAAGTTTGGGTTTGTGTTGCCAAGTTTCACCTCAAAATGCAGTATGATTTTTCAAAAGTCAATTATATGAGTTGCGAGAAAAATTACTTGAGGAAAGAGGTCAGATCTCCTCAAAAAGAAGGAAAAGACAAAGAGGTAGAAAAGTACAAAAACTTGCAGAGGAGAAAGCAGACATTCAGGTTCACATTAAGAGTTGACTGCACTCTTCCTAATATTTTAAAGCTTTTTACTGTGAAATACAACACACATTTGGGAAGAATGCACAAAATAGAAATGTATAACTTGATGATTTAGCAGAAGAACCATGTTAGCCATGGGCCAGGATAATAACTATGATACTGCCAGTTCTCCGGAAGTCCTTTAGTACCATCCATCCATCACCCATTTGTACCCACAAGAGTAGCCATTAGTCTGTCTTTGGTGGTGATCACTTCCTTGCTTTCCTTTATAGTTTTTATACCAAGCATGCATCACTAAATAACACAGTTTAATTTAATCTGCTTTTTCAACTTATTATACATGTGGAAATATGCAGCATGCACTTTTTAAATTTTTAAGGTTTTTAATATCTGGCTTCCTTTGCTGAACATAGTGTTTGAGAGATATACTTATGTTGTTGCTGTGGTGTGGCTAGAACATTCACTTTCACTGATGCAGACCACATTGCATGAATATCTCACCATTTATGCATCTATTTTACTGTTGGTAGATATTTAGATTGTTTCAATTTGGGGACTATTATAGATAATGCTGCTATAAACATTCTTGTATGACAGTTTTGGTGCCTGCATTTGTGCTTGGGTGTGTGTGCACCCCAGGATTAAAACTGTTCAGCCATAGGGTATGCATATCTTCGAAGTTAGCAGATATCGCCCAGCTGTTTTCCAGAGTGTTTCTATCAGGTGGTGCTCTCATTAGCATTGTTAAGAGTTAATCCTACTCCACACCCTAACACTTGGTATGCAGTCATTTTAACGTTAGCCATTATTTTGAGTATGTAGTCATATCTCTTTATTTTAATTTGCATTTCTCTGATGACTGAGTCTACTTTTGTATTTTTCTTTGGATATTATCCTCTTTTGCAAAATACTTGTTTTTTCCCACTGGATTTTTTTTCTTATTGATTTATAGTTTTTATATTTTTAAACTTTTATTTTAGGTTCAGGGGGATATTTGCAGGTTTGTTATATAGGTAAACTTGTGTCATGGAGGGGGAGGTTGTTGTTCAGATTATTTCATCACCCAGGTCTTAAGCCTAGTTCCCAATAGTTATTTTTTCCGCTCCTCTCCCTCCTTCCAGTCTCTATCCTCAAGTAGGCCCTAGTGTGTGTTGTTCCCTTCTTTGTGTCTATGAGTTCTCACACTTAGCTCCCACTTATAAGTGAGAACACATGGTATTTGGTTTTCTGTTCCTGCATTAGTTTGCTAAGGATAGTGACCTTCGGCTCCATCCAGGTTCCCACAAAAGATATGATCTCGTTCTTTCTTGTGGCTGCACAGTATTCCACACTGTGTATGTACCACATTCTCTTTATCCAATCTGTCATTGATGGGCATTTACGTTGATTCCACATCTTCGATATTTGAATAGTGCTGCAATGAACATTCACGTGCATGTGTCTTTATGGTAGAACAATTTATATTCCTCTAGGTATATACCTAGTAATGAGATTGCTGGGTTGAATGGATTTTCTGTCTTTAGGAAAATCACCATACTGCTTTCCACAATGATTGAACGAATTTATACTGCCACCAGCGGTGTGTAAGTGTTCCCTTTACTCTGCAATCTCACCAGCATCTGATTTTTTGACTTTGTAATAACAGCCATTCCGGGTTTGAGATGGCATCTCATTATGTTGATTTGCATTTCTCTGATATCAGTTATATTGAGCTTCTTTTCATATGCTTGTTGGCTGCATGCATGTCTTCTTTAGAAAAGGGTCTGTTCATGTCCTTTGTTCACTTTTTAATTTTTTTTTTCTCTTGTAAATCTGTTTAAGTTCCTTATAGCTGCTGGATATTAGACCTTTGTCAGATGCATAGTTTGCAAAAATTTTCTCCCAATTTGTAGATTTTCTCTTTACTCTGTTGATAGTTTCTTTTGCTGTGCAGATGCTCTTAATTAGGTCCCATTTGTCCATTTTTGCTTTTCTTGTGATTGATTTTGGTGTCTTTGTCATGAAATCTTTTCCCGTTCTTATGTCCAGGATGGTATAGCCTAGGTTGTCTTCCAGGGTTTTTTAAATCTTTAATCCAACTTGAGTTGATTTTTTTTATATGGTATAACGAAGGGGTCCAGTTTCAATCTTCTGCATATGGCTAACCAGTTATCCCAGCACCATTCATAGAATAGGGATTCCTTTCCCTATTGCTTGTTTTTGTCAGCTTTGTTGAAGATCAGATGGTCCTGGGTGTGTGGCCTTATTTCTGGGCTCTCTGTTCTGTTCCATTGGTCTATGTGTCATTTTTATACAACTACCATGCTGTTTTCGCTCCTGTAGCCCTGTAGTGTAGTTTGAAGTTGGGTAACGTGATGTCTCCAACTTTGTCCTTTTTGCTTAGGATTGCCTTGGCTATTTGGGCTCTTTTTTGGTTCCATATGAAATTTTAAAATAGTTTTTTCTAGTTTTTGAAGAATGTAATTGGTAGTTTGATACAAATAGCATTGAATCTGTAAATTGTTTTGGGCAGTATTTCCATTTTTAATGATATTGATACTTCCTATCCATGAACATGGGATGTTTTTCCATTTGTTCATGTCATCTTTGGTTTCTTTGAGCAGTGTTTTGTATTCTCATTGCAGAGATCTTTCACCTCACTGGTTAGCTGTATTCCTTGGTATTTTATTCTTTTTGTGGCAATTGTGAATGGGATTGTGTTTCTGATTTGGTTCTCAGCTTGGCTGGTTGTTGATATATAGGAATGTTACTGATTTTTGTACATTAATTTTGTATCCTGAAACTTTGCTGAAGTTGTTTATCAGCTGAAGGAAGGACTATAGGGTTTTCTAGATACAGAATTTGGGATGCTCAACCTGTATGTTTTAGAATCATATTTTTCAATTTCCACAAAGAAGTAGACTAGAATTTTTATTAAGACACTACTGAATATATAGATCAGTTTGAGGAGAAACAACATCTTTACTATATTGAGTTTACCAATTCATCCGCATAGTATTTCTCACCATTTTTAAATTTAGGACTTTTTAAAAGTTATTTTATTTTTTAATTGATATATAATAACATGCAGATATTTATGTGCTATAGTAATGTTTTGACACATATAATGTATAGTCTGCCAGAGAATGTTTTTTCCTGCTGATATATGTGCCTTTATCAATCTTTAAAAAGATTTATTGCAAAGTATCTGAATTTTTCATGCTATTATAAATGGTATAATTTAAAATTTTTTCCTTTTAAAAATCCTTTAGGCTATATGTATGTGTAAATTGAGAGGTGATTTTAAGTCTATGTGGATATTCTGAATTTGAGAATAATTTTCATCAATTCTGAAGAATTGTCAGCCGTTAACTCTTCAAATACTTCTTCCCAATTCTCTTTCATATCCTGAAATTCTGATTAGATATATTCTTCTGGAAATCTGTCCTATGTGTCTCTTAACTACTTTTATTTCTCTCCCTGTCTGATGCAGAATGTTCTGAATTATCTCTAGAGCTATCCTTCCTTTCACTAATTCTTTCCTTATCTGCCTAATCTGTTATTTAACCTACTGGTTCTCAAAAGAGGGTGATTTTGTCTCCCAGGAGACACTTGGGGTGTCGTGATCCGCCAAGATGGATCACAAGTTCAGGAGATTGAGGCCATCTTGGCTAACATGGTGAAACCCCTCTCTACTAAAAATACAAAAATAAGCTGGGCGTGGTGGTGGGCACCTGTAGTCCCAGCTACTTGGGAGGCTGACGCAGGAGAATCGCTTGAACCCAGGAGGCGGAGGTTACAGTGAGCAGAGATCGTGCCACTGCACTCTAGCCTAGGTAACAGAACGAGACTCTGTCTCAAAAATAAATAAATAAATAAATAAACAAATAAAAGTAAAAATTCACAGGACAGCCCCCAACAACAAAGAATTATCCAGCCCAAATGCCAACAGTGTCACGGTTGACAGACCTTGGTTTTACCTATCTTGAGAGAGAGACAGAAAGACACACACACACACACACACACACACACACACACACACAAAGAGAGAGAGTTGGATTTGTCTAGTTCCTTAAGTCACTCCTCCTCCCTTGGAATAAATATGGAGTAAAGAGAGGCTCCTATTCTTTTCCTTCCTACCTTGCGGAACAGAAATTTTCTCTCTTTCAAGGAATATTAAGGAGACAGGAATAGGTGTTTTTCCCAACAACTCCTGTATCTGACACCATTTTCCCACCAGTACCACCCTTAAACCAAGGCAAGGAATGCCTATGTTTTGGGACTTTCTGTTTCTCCCTCCTCCAGATACTTTTTGCTCATGCCTAGAGCCTGTATTAGCCCCATCTTCTAGACCGTGCTCAGGTAACTGGGACCCCAAGAGTTCCCTGCCCACAGGCCCAAAGCCTGCATCCGGAGGCTGCATGTGCCTCTCCTCTGCGCCCATATTCCTGAGGGTGGAGTGCCCTCTGGTCTGTGAACCCCCAGGTCTGAGTGGTAGCCATGCAGAGCTGTTTGTGGGTGCTGAAGACATGCCTGAGACCTGTAGCCGGCGTGGGCACATGTGTACCTGGGACCCTGCAAAGCAGGATAGGGGAAGGGAGCTGACTCTCTCTGCTCTCCTTTCTGGTTGAGTTCTGAGATGTTTAAGAACTCCAAATTAAAATATGGCCTTCCGAGTCATTATAAAGGAATATTTGTCACAATCAAAGCATAAAATCAATTTTACTTAACCATTTATTTGCTTGATTTTTAACTTTGAAATATTTAGATATATAGTAAGCAGGCCTGTATATTTACTCTGGCCTGGAACTCCACAAATGTTCACAAAGGGCCTGCTTCCATGTGTTTTACTGAAAAGCTTAATTAAGTAAAAACAAACAAAAAGCCAGTATCTCTCAGATATATGTGTATTTATTTATATAATAAATAATCTGGAAGGAAATACAAAAAAGTGAACAGGGTTATATCTTCTACAAGGGTGGGATTTTGGATGATTTTTTTTTCTTCTTGCTTATTTGTATTTTCTAATTTTTTGTAGATAAACATGGAACACTTCTGTAATTTATTAAAGGAGGAGTGTGAACATTAATCAGGGCATACCTATCTGAAGAAATCACCCTATGTCCTACTGATAATGATCAGGGGAATCAACTTCATATGTAAAGCACATTCTAGTGCTGTTTGCATGTGTATGTGTGTGTGTGTGTGTGTGTGTGTGTGTGTGTGTGTATGTGTGTGTGAGAGACAGACAGAGAGAGAGAGAGAAGGAGCTGGAGCTGTTATGGCATACGCACGTCTTCTAACCAGACAGCTGTAAAAATACCAAGACAGCTTTTATCAACCCTGGCACCAGATATCCTCTAGGCCAAATTGATTCAGTAAATAGAGTGATGAAGGGCAAGACTGAAAGATATTCTGCAGCATTGTTTCTCAAACCCCAGGGTTATGACCCCCATGGGATTACAGAAACTGGAGCCAAGTTGCTGCATACTCCTATCCAGGGACTCCACCAGGCCCTGGGAACTGATAGACCATCCACAATGCCCCTTTCTCTTGATCATAACAATAACTAATTGTACACAGTTGCTCACAAAGTACTTCACATACATCATCTGATAAATTCAGTCTGGTCTGTAGGGTGGGTATTTGCATTTTTATAGCTGAGGAAATTGGGGCTGAGAGGTTCAGGAGATCAGATGTGGTCACAGCTAGGAGGTGGTAAAGCTGAGACTTCATCCAGGTCTTCTAATCCTCTGACTTCATCCTAGTCAGCCACTTCCCCGTTTCATCAGTTTTTTGTTTTGCTTTTGCCTGTTCCTCCCCATCATTCTTTTTCTTTCCTTTTCTTAGCACTAACCTGAGAAATCCTAATGATGGGAACTTGGTTCTTTCTCATTTACTTCATAAAAATCCATCATGTTCTCTTCTTTATCCCTTCCCTTATCACCACTTGCCGCCCAGAAATGGGGAAAAGGTTGCTACAGAATGAAAATGCTAATAAACATTTTGGTATTGCGGCCCAGCAGCACTGAATGTCGTCAGGCTCCTGAGTGGGGCACAGAAAAGGTTGTCAGTGTTAATAATCAAACAGTTTTTAAGACACTCTTGCTTGCATCATGTTTCTATATCATTTATTTTTAAAACACTTTATATGCATCTTCTCAATTTGTCTTGTATATAGCACCCCTGTACAATATGGATCACTAACAGGCTACAGATAAGGGAACTGAGGCTCAGAAATTAAGAAACTTCTTCGAGACTCACAGTAATAGAGTCTTCAAGAAGCACGTCTGTCTGTGAATAGCGCTGTGCAATAATTTCTGTGTGCCTATAGACACTGATGTGCATCTGAGCCCCCAATCTGGAAAAGGTTAGCAATGCATGGGTTAGATCCTTAACATTAACATGATTTACCTCCCCCTCTCCCTTGCTGGCAATAACATCACAAAAGATTAGAAAATGGCTGATACTTACCGTTCAGAAGACCACTTTAATAATATCAGTTTTCTGCCTCGTAGCCCTTGGCAGGACTCTCTCTTCACAGATCACAATGTTGGCACAGGGCCAGGAGATGGTGAAGTTGACTCAGAGGTCACTGCAGTTTATAAGTCAGAATAATAAAAAGGAAGGCAGATTTGACATCACTGGCAAGGGAAAAATTTTGGTATTGTGCTAAGCAAACGGATTACAGCTAGTTCTGAGTAACACAGGAGAAGTAAAGAGCTATTGAAGGAGAAAAAGTCCATGTAAAAAGGCAAACCACTATAGTGAGAGCTTGCAAATGCTCTCAAAATTGATCATTAACTTGTTATTTATCCTAACATCAAAGAACAAAACAATGTGCTCAAGCGAACACTTCTGTTAACCAAGGTGAAAGAGAGAAATGCTTTATGATAAAGTATTGAGAAAACATACACAGACACACACACACACACAAATTGATTTTTGAATTGGCTTTGCTGCAAGCTACATATCTAGAGTAAAAAGCACCTCTTTCTTCACTAAGCTCCTGCAATTTAAAAAATAAGAATAGAAAAATTCCAAGATAAGCTCAGCTTTTAACCCATTCATGCTTAGTGTTCCATTATCGGAACGCTAAGCGTGTGAGAGTTATTTATATTCTACTGCTCAAGATCATCACCAAGCTCTGATTACAAACATTTTAAAAATTGCAACCTCCGGCATAAATGGGTTAAGTTCACTTGGTGAAAACCAAATACAGCTACAATTATTATTAGGCCTTAGTGTGTGAAGGACTCTAAGAGTTAAAAGCAAACCAGCACCACCTTTAGCCCATAAGGGATTACTCTTTTATTAGTATAGTCTTGGGATTAGTGGAAATGTCTGTCTAATGAATGCAGCTACTATATTTGAGCACATGCCTGAATAAGCTACTTGTTGATTGAAACGTATCTATTTATAAGCACTTCTGCATGTTGTGAAAAATCCATCTGTATTACCACAGCATGGCACCCACCATTTGAATAAAGGCTCTTTGCCATTTCACTATAGGGCCTGTTGAATGAACAGGCAGAAAGGAAATGTGTTGCATCCACTTAACAGATTTTATTCCTCACTCTTGGCCAGTAAAGTAGAGTTACCTTATCTAAACAGCAATTTAGATTGATGTGGATGTTACAAAAACAGCAATGGAAAAAAAGAAATACTTTTCATCAGACTCACCCAGGGATTTTAGCTAGTAAACCTACTATAATTTGGACAAATGTTCACAAAGCCTAAACGAACCAGACCTCTGCTTAGGTCATAATCTTTGAACTAAATCTGAAAGTAGGTGGATTTACTACACATACTTCTTGTCATTTCTTTTTTACATTTCTGCTTATGAATACCACACTAATGGCATGCCCAAGAGAAACAAGTACAGCATAAGAATAGTCTTGATACACAGTCAAACAAGTTGATGCTTTCAATGGCTGCGGTCCTCATCCGTGCTAAGGCTCCATCCAAGGTGGGTCCAAGCCTTCCACCCGTAAATGGGGACCTCAGCGTCCACTCTGGGAATCTGAGCTCTGAGTTCCACCTGCTCCCACCTCTCAACACACGGCCACTGCTCTGCCTTCCAGTCTCAGTACCAGCTCTGCAAGCTTCTTGAGTTTGCATTTAGGTATTCCACTGAAGTCTATCTTCTCTCTTTTGCAGTTAGGGGCCCCATTTACAGTGCTTATTATGCTACCTCTGGGGAAAAGCTAGTAAGGAATTTATTAAAATTTTATTTAAAAAGAGTAAATAATATATATATATTTTGAAACGGAGTTTTGCTCTTGTTGCCCAGACTGGAGTGCAGTGGCACATTCTTGGCTCACTGCAACCGCCGCCTCCCGGGTTCAAGCGATTCTCCTGCCTCAGCCTCCTGAGTAGCTGGGACTACAGGCACCCGCCACCACGCCCGGCTAATTTTTTTGTATTTTTAGTAGAGACAGGGTTTCACCATGTTGGTCAGCTGGCCTCGAACTCCTGACCTCAGGTGATTCACCCTCCTCGGCCTCCCAAAGTGCTGGGATTACAGGCGTGAGCCACCACACCCGGCCAAGAGTAAATCACCTTAACAAACCACAGGCTATTATTAACAGAGACATCACACTTGGAGAACTTTATAAATGATGCCGGGCAAACTTTCCAGATCCCATTGTTAGAAAGAGAAGATTGAAATCAGTGGTCAACTGGAAGCTTCAGCACAAGCAGAAACAATGCAGGCTTTAGCAGTCTTCAAATCCTGGCTCTTTCTCTTTCTAGAGTTTGTGACCCTTAGTTTTCTAGTGATATCATGAACAGACCTAGCAGGGCTCTTTTGATGGTCAAAGATGATGCTATGTGAAGTGCCTGGTACATAATGAGAACTCAGTAACTTGTAGCTATTATATTTATTATTCACAATCTGGGAAGGCAGTAAGATTAGAGGATCATATCTTCTCTATTTTTCTAATTGAAAAAGCAAAAGAATAATTCTGAAAGCAAACGTGTTAATATTAGGAAACCAAAGTGAAACTTATAGAACATAAGGCATTTGGAAACACAAGTATTTAACCATAATATATCAACACCAAGCACCAAAGATCGTATAATAAATAATACAGCATTGTTTTAAGGTTTTTTCCTTTTTGTTTTTTGAAACAGGGTCTTGCTCTGTCACCCAGGCTAGAGTACATACAGATTCTGTATCACTAACTCTGAGGCTAGGTGAAAATGTTTTAAGAGAGAGGAACAACTTGATGGAAAGTGCTATTATCACCACACTCATCTGTCAGATGAAAAAACCAAGTAGCTAAATTAAATATTAAATGTTAGGTAGGAGAGATGAGGCTTTAATTAGAAAACCCCATGCTTTCCCTACTTTACCTCCCCACACATTTTCTTCAATTATCTTAAACACTCACATAAGTAAGATTTAAAAAAAAAAAAAAACAACCTAATAGATCTATGCCTTTAAAGAAAGGAAGACATCTAATAGCTCTTGCTTTTGTGAGATCACTCCAAGATAAAAGAGGGCACAGACTTTGTCCAGCACAGCATTGGAGAACGCGACTGCGAGGAGATAGCTCTTCTGTGACTTGGTTTGTGACTTCTCACAATCACTGATGCCTTTCTACCTTGAACCCAAGGAAAGCAAACTGAAGACCAAACACTTCTACAACTTTGATGTTCTACTTCAGTCTTCTACTTGATTGCTGGAATGATTGTCCTTTTCAATCATTGAAAGGATAGAAAAAATAATTTCTATCCATTTTCTATTAGGGTTCATAGCTTGATACTAATAAAAATTAATCTTAAAACCTTGTTCCATCCACCCATTCAAGCATCCACCCATCCATTCACCCATCTGTTCCTCAATGACTTCTAGAAAAGGTTTAAGTAGACCCTTAATGTTAACTCATTGTATTGGTCTTTCTCACAGGTATTATCTCTGCTATAAGAGAAACTGCTTTGAGGTATAGGCCCACTTTTTTTTTTAAGGCTAATATGCTAATAGAAAAGAAGCAGGTGGTTAAGGAATGAGAGCATTGAGCACTGGTAAGCATTCAAAACCAAAATTCATTAATGAAAGAGTTTTTTAAAGACTGTTTTTAAATGGTGAGAATATTTAATGGATTATGAATTAAGTTTCCAAAGGCAGTTGAAACTCACAAGGAAGCTACGAGTAGAAATTATTTACATCTTATATATAGCAACATGGAAAAAGAAAAAAGGGCCAAGTGATTTATACATGGGACCCAAAATTTAGCAACGCAAGGCAGGACTTAGAATTCCTCACTATGACTTTTGTACTAAGATTATTAAGCTCAGCTGCTGCCTTCAATATTTGGTTCCACAGACATTGAAAGCATTTTACTTTGGCATTTCTGTAATATGGCACCATTAATAGCTGTCTTCACCCATAATACCCTAATTAAACAACCATCTTTGGGGCCGGTAGAATACATAATGAAGGGGCAACAGCCTAGTTCCTGGTAACTAAGTAAAAATTTAGGTTATGCCATTTTTTTCTTGCATTTTCTTGATTTAGAAGTTAAACTATGCTCACATTTCCAGTTTCACCAAGTCTGTATCTTTCTGAAACATGCACAAAATCTCAAGAACCATAAATGTTTCTACCTCCAAATCCACTCTTTTATCACTTTTGAACAATAAAGCAGTCAATCTAATGATTTCACAAACTTGTAGTATGTGATTTTCACCTGTTTAGACTAAGGTTTTCCAAAGTATGATCCAATTAATGTTAGGCTGAAAGAGAATAAACCCTATATTTAAAACAAAATGAATTTATTTGCTCTTTGTGCCAAACTACCTCAAGAATTATAAAAATACTGAACTCAATTGTAATTAGCCCTAAAGAAATAGGGAATTTAAAAAATTCAATGTACTTCAGAAAGCATATAAAATTGAGAACATCACAAAGCCAAGAATGTTAAGTCGTAAAACAAATTTATTTTAAAAATCAATATCTTGCATTTCAGATATACAGATGTATCTTTTACCAGAAGGTGAAAACACCTTTTCCAGAATCTGCTTTCAGCAGAATCAATACTGATTTCGAAACTGGTTGCTTAGGTCTTGGAGCTCTAGCACTAAGGTGTCCATAGCTGTTATGTCATCAGCTAATTCCCTGGACATTTCTCCAGTGGCCACATCTGTAAAAAGTTGCTGTAATATAAAAAACAAAGCAGAAGTATTAAAATAATAAAAATTTCTTTAAAATAAAATAGATATAGAGTATGGAGTTAAAAAACCTTTTGCATAATAATACTATACAATTAAAATAGCAATGGTAGCGTTTTTTTCTGTTCACTAGCCTAGAAATGTACAAGCTGCAATTAAAGGCTGAATCAAAACAACATGCGTGAACTTATAAATTCAAATAAGCTCTGCTCTTCAAAGCATTTGCCTAAATTCTGGTTATTCATTTCAATGTTATAGGATGGTTTTTGGATGAACAGGCATAATTCAACCAAACAAAACGAGTTTATTTATTGCGTATGCAGCAAAACAAATATGTTCTATATTCAAATTCATATAAATCATACCCTCTATGCTACTTATTTGAAAATTGATTTGGCTTAGGCCTCAGAGACCACAAAGATTATCCTAGCAAAAAAGTCCAGCAAAATAACAATAACTGTGTCCTCTCCCTGAAAAAGGAATTGCCTTGGGAGGTTTAATGCAACATATTTCAATCATGCTACCATAGCTGAAAACATTTGGAAATGCCTCTCCAGGAACTGCCTGCTGAGCCAACACAGGCCCCCAAGAAAATCAGCTTCAGGATTTTATGACCCATTGTATGCGTGTGTGTGCATGCGTGAGCACATGTGTACATGCAACTGTGTATATGTTTTATTCAGAAATATCATTTACGTAGCTTTCCAAATATCTGTTTCATTGGATTTGATTATATGATTTGTACAGCATTTCATAACAAAATGTAGTAGGAACTGCTCCAATGTCATCAGTAGAGAAGACACCTTTTAGGAAAATAATCTAGCCTCACATAGTTTTTTTTGGCTTTTTTTAGTTTTGTGTGTGTATGTTTTTAAACTAAGAATTACAGTGCTTGCAAATCATAATCAATCTGCATCACTTCCCTGTGGGGTAAGGAGGAAGCGCAGAGAAACTGAGGCTTAGAAAAAAAATGAGTAATTTGCTGAGACTCTGTTCTGTGTCCAGGCTCTCCAGCATTCTCATGAACAGCCCCTTCATGCCACTCTTGGCAGCAAACCTGTATAAGGACAGGGTGCAAATGGGCAGGGGAGTCACTCTGTCCTGGGAGAGCATGGGCTGGATGATTTGTTAGGTGAGTCTCTAGGTACTAGGAGCTTATTTCCATGAAGTCCCTGGCCTGGCAAGAAAAGACTCGAGATTCATTCAAGTAAGCCTATTTAACATAGGCTGCAAGCAATTTAACATAGTTATCCTCATTCATTTTCAATCTTAATTCATTTTCACTTTTTAAAGTATTCTAAAAAAGTGACTTTTTTGGAATGCATTTCAGTATGACAAACCTAATTCATTAAATAGAAAAGGTATAAGATCTATGAAACCAGAGACTACCAAATATATGTAAAACATGCTTCAGAGGAGGCACTGGGGGGTAATTTTACCCATTTTTGGATAATCCAGTTGGCATCTAATGAGAACAAAAATCTAAACACAGATGATGTTCTGGGGCCGCATTTTCATTATTTGGGAATCTACCATAATATGGAAAGGTGTGCAGTACCTGCACAGACAATACTATTCAAGTCATGTAAGTATAGATTTATATAAAGTAGTAATTCATAAGACAAAGCTCTGCACAGACAAAAGAAAGCCACAGCACACCCTGAAGAAGTAAACTAGTGTGGATGGGTTGGTGATACAATCGAAAAGTAGGAAACAAAGCTCCCACTTTGGGAAGGAAAGTCACAGGAAAAAACCCTGCCTTTCTGACTCTGAGGGAGCTCTTACAGATTTCTGAGAGACACAATTCTGAAGTGCTGCCAAGCTAGGAGGAAATATAGCTCTCCTGGGTCATGCAGATAAATAGAAAAAGTGAGTAAGTTAATTAAAGAGGCAAAAATGATGCCTTGATCTGAAAAGATCGAACTATTAATAAGAAAAAAAAAAAAACTCTGGTAAGGCAGTTACAGAGTAAAAAGGTATTCAGAAGTGGCCTGTGTACCAGAGACTTACTCTCAGAAGTAAGTCAAAATTACTTTGCAATCCAATATGCAATAGTGAAAGCAAGTAAAGGCTAGAAAAATAAGTGGTAAATTGTGCTAGAAGTTATATTTGTCCAAATTTTGCTTCCAGAGGTATAATCCAAATCTGGCTGCACAGTAAAATCACACAGGAAATTCAACAGATCTCCTAGGTCCATCCCAGACCTGAATCTACATCAGTCACAGATAGAGCCCAAGAATCAATCCAGTTTTCAATAAAACTCCCTGAGTGATTCTAAGGCATCTCCAGCCCAGCACTGGTCCATAAGTTAGTTGTTGTGAACTAATGGCATATTTCAGTTGTCAAACCTCAATCGCCATCTACCTTAACAATTTTGCTCAAATCCATATACCACCTATTTAATATTTTTATCTAAGTCAATTTTTTTTTTTACTTAAGAGTCTTTTTAAAAGGAAACATTACATTGCTACTTGAAATACAAAATAAGCAATAATATTCATGAAATTATAGGCTTGATGAGCTAGTCTACTTTTTTCTAATATGTACTGAAACGAATATATATTTGAACCAGAAGTTTACCAGTGGCATATATGCCACACTTTGGGGGAAAATGACAATAAATATAAGATCATTGTTTTAATTTAATTTAAGGAAAGCATTAAGGGCTGAATTGTGAACATTAATTTCAAAGACTTTTTTTTTTTGGAGACGGTATCTCACTTTGTCACCCAGGCTGAAGTGCAATGGTGCAATTTCGGCTCACTGCAACCTCTGCCTCCCGGGTCTGAGCGATTCTCCTGCCTCAGCCTCCCGAGTGGCTCAGATTACAGGCACCCACCACCACACCCAGCTGATTTCTGTATTTTTTAGTAGAGATTGGGTTTCACCATGTTGGCCAGGCTGGTCTCAAACTCCCGACCTCAAATGATCTGCCCACAATGGCCTCCCAAAGTGCTGGGGTTACAGGCATGAGCCACTGCACCTGGCCAATTTCAAAGACTCAAGTCACACACATTTAGAGTGGTGTAGCCATTGGGCCAATAGTATCCTCACTAACACAATCAACCATGAGGAGGCTGCTATGTAAAATATAACATAGGCCTAAAATTATCACTGATGTAAAAGAAGATTTAACAGCAATAAGCTGATGTTAATGACCTTTTTCTATATGACAATTCCAATTAATTCACATGTCACTCTCACCTTTGCTTTAGATAACAAGCCCCGTAAATTGAGTCGAACAGAGGAAAGCATTTGTACAGCTTCTTGGGGACTGGATTTGTTTTTACTGCATTTTATGGCCACTGGAAGATAAATATGGAGATAAATATCCATTACAAAGTGTTAATAATAATTCACAGGGACAAAAGCCAATTATTTAATTAGAATTTTATAGTAACAGACTTTAGAAACACTTCTACCTGGAAAGTTTTTATTTTTGAAAAAGAAAAATTGTGTACATAGCTTTTCCCTTTATCCTTCTTCTTCTTTTTTTTTTTTAAAGATACAGCGTCTCACCCTGTCGCTCAGGCTGGAGGTGTGGCACACAGCCTTGAACTACTGGCCTCAGGCGAGCCTCCTGCTGCAGCCTCCCAAAGCACTGAGATTACAGGTGTGAGCCACAGAACGCAGCCTTTCTCTATCCTCCTTTAAGAATGATCATTTACAGCTCCAGGGAATTTTGAGAAAAACAGGTGATTTTTGGTGAGTTATGGATCACTGAGAAGAGACCCTAAACACCTATACATGCATGCATTTGAGCACACACACGCACACATGTGCATAGACAAATAAAATTAGGTGAGGAGACAAAATATTACTGAAAACAAAGTACCCACACAGACAAAAACAGATGCAGCACATCTTTGTGTGGCTTTCCATGCTACCAAGTCCCCAATGGGGACTTCACAACTGCTGATGACACAAGCCCAAGGAAGTGACGTGCCAGATCTGTATGGCTCAATTCTTACTGCATTTTCATAATCAGGGTTTGAAGTACCATTCCGGAAGCACTGACAACAACCTATGTGTCTTCATTTAGAGAACGTGACCACAACCAGGTTCTTGAGTTCCTGAGCAAGGCTTGGCATCAGCAGGGAATGGGGAAGAGTGACTCACAACTCTGCTCGCAGCATTCTGTGGAACCCATTTGACCAAAACCTGAAATTACGAAGAAGGCATCCTCCTTCCTGGTAGAAGGCCTGGCTATTAATGCTTTATGAGAACAAGTGAAGAGCTTTGTACAAACATAATGCCCAATATTTCCCCACTGACTTGTTCTTGGTTTTGTTCCCTAAATTATGCTCACCAAATTTAAACAGACCAATAACCAGATACTATTTTAACACGACACTAAACAGCACAAGGATTAAAGTCTACTTCATACTCCAGATTGTAGACCAAGGATAGAAAATCATTTTTTTTTTTTTTTTGAGACAAGGTCTCACTCTGTCACCCAGGCTGGAGTGCAGCGACACAACCATGGCTCATTGCAGCCTCAACCTCCAGGATTCAAGTGATTCTCCTACCTCAGTCTCTCAAGTAGCTGGACCACAGGTGCATGTCACCACAACCAGCTAATGTTTTATTTTTTTAAATTTTTTGGTAGAGATGGGGTCTCACTATGTTGCTCTGGCTGATCTTGAACTCCTGGGCTCAAGTGATCCACCCATCTCGGCCTCCCAATTACAGGCATGAGACACCATACCCAGCCCAAAAGATTTATTTTTGCATGCAAACACTAATCAATTGGTAGAGGCTGACTATGCCTGGCAAAACAGAGTTCTGTCATTAATTAATAATATCTTCCAAGGCCAGCAAGAACTAGGTTTGACATTCCTATTTTAGAGTAATAATGAGGAATAATAATTAGACTTTGACATTTCTCATTAAAAGGCGAAAGGATGCACAGTAATTAGCAATGTTAAGCCCATTTTCAAAAAGCAGAGTTAGCCCAGAGATAGCGAGGATTATTAGTCTGTTTTTCTTAGTAGAGGAAAGTTGTAACCACCATGCCAGCGGTATTTGAGCTGTTTAGTACCTAGCAGTTTAGATCAGAAACTGCTGTATTTCTTTTTTTAATCCCTTATTTTTATTCTGACACAAACAAAAGTAAAGCAAAAAGACAGATATACTCTATTAGTTTTCCTACTCAATCCCATTTCCAAAAGGCATTATAGATTGAGACAGAGAGAGACGGCCAGAGGGAGAGAAATAACTTGCTGTTTCAAATCATCAGAAAATCTGAAGCAGCAGCGCCTCCTCTGTAGACTGCAGTTAAAATGCATTAACTCTTATTTTAAAAACTCTCGGATGGCAAAGAGCTAAAACACTTTAGCCCACCCTTTCCCAGAAAATAAAATAGCAGAAACTATAAATGTATACCTTCCAGACAATACAAATGAGCACACAATGATGACACTGTTATAGGGAGGCCTCAAATACTATATCAAGATTGCAATATCTTATCAAGCTTTCTGAAGTGCATGGCTACCTTAATGATAGCAACCCAAGGAGTAAACCACGTGGAGATTTTTAAAAATGTTATGCAGTCATGCATCACTTAATGATGGGGATACAGTGTAAGAAATACGTGGTTAGGCAATTTTGTTGTTGTGAGAACATCATAGGGTATACTTACACAAACCTAGGTGGTATAGCCTACTATGCACTTAGGCTACATGGTATATAGCCTACTACTCCTAGGCTACAATCCTGTACAGCACGTGACTGTACTGAACACTGCAGGCAATCAGAACACAATGGTAAGTATCTGTCTATCTAAACATTGGGAAGGTGCAGCAAAAATATGGTTTTATAATATTATGGGGCCATTGTCATATATGTGGGTCCACTGGTGACCAAAATGTTGCTATGAGATGCTTGACTGTATTTCCTTTTTATAATTGGGTGGGGTGGAAGAACAATGTTTTGAAGAGACTCACACACAGAGAAACCCAGCTTATTCTTTGAGCACTGATGTACAAAAGTTAACAAGGAAACGGTTAAGATTTATCTTTGTAAATCTAAAATATCATTAGAAACTAAAGCTGGGCATCCACTCAAATATGCTTAAAATGCTGTAGGAGCATGAACACATAATTCAATGATGTCAAAGGAGAACTTAAAAGAATGGACACTTGTTTTTCTCCAAGTATTGCCCTGATGAAGAAAATGATGCCAATAATAGTTTAAACCCAACTTTAAGATGCAAAATAAAGATTTTTTCCTAGAGTATCTCTTTAACCTGCATATTTCTCTTTGACAGATTTAATACCATTACTTGGTGAGTACAGAAAATATCGTGGCTTTGACTGTTACAGACCAGCAGTTCATATAAATGCTTAGAGTTGGCAAGTTGAAGTAGATAAGATAAATTTTTCAAAGTAAATCCCACCCTGCTAATTATGTACCTAATACATCAGTGTGGGTTTCCCCAAATATCATACTATATCCACAACGACCAAAAGCATAAGGACTGGATCCCATCTAAGCCCACGCACATGAATTCTAACCACCCCCAAAACATCCTTCTATGCTCTATTAGCAGTTATCCCAAACTTTTCTACATTGCCTTTCAGCTATATAGAGCTCAGTACTTCTACCTTCTCTGCCAAAAGCTAGGTGACCCAGGAAATTAGATATTTATATCCTTTAGGTCAAACATATCAAAGGTCAAAAGTAGAATTTTCAACTACCAAGCTTATTTCTAAATTGTTTGAAAGTTCTGTGACTTCTTTATAAGCAAGCCAAACTTTATCCTTGTTCTTAATTTTTCTCTTTTTAGTTTTGAGTCCCTTATCATCTACAGCTCAAGTCCTCTATTTTGGAAGGAACAGGGTGGTGGTGAGAGGGCAGGGTATCAACATCTACACCACGTGTGAAATACTGCTAAGTGTTTGAATGTTTTCATTTATTCTTCATGGGTAGGTATTATCCCATTTTATGGATGAGGAAAGTAAGGCTCAGAGAAGTTAAATTATTTACCCAAGGTCAACTAGCAAGCATGTGGTAGAGCCGGTCCTGGAGCCTAGGTCTCCCTGATTCTAAAGCTCTGCCCTTTGCATTCTTCCCTGTTTGCTCCCTATTTGTTGTAATCATTAGTGGCAGCAAGGAGGTTAGTTGGGCAGGGAAGTAGGAGGAGAACTTTAGGATTGGTTTAAGGTCCTTGTAATTCAGTTCTTAACATTGGGGGCATCATTATTTTATTGGGACTGCATCACACACCCATATTCAAATATAAATATAAAAATACATTACCAAATTTAACTGACATTTTTAAAAAGTAATAATTGAAAGCAATACTTATTTGGACTATATTTACCCAACAGCCATATAATTTTGTATGTAAGGTTAAACCTCTCCTCAAACAATATCCTCTACCATTCCCCAAAGGTAAGGCTTATATTTTATATTTCTTTTGTATATGCTATAGCTCTTTGCATATTGCTATGTACTCCAGAGATCTATGTGTGAGTCAAGTTAAAGTTAACAGATTTCCTTAATGCTACGTAATCAACACAAAGAGACTCAGTGTGGAATGAAGGTTATACAAAGTTGTAAAGGTGTTTCACATCTGTAAAAAAGTTTCTAATTTCTGTTACTTATTCCAGCAGAATATAAGCCTCCATCCTGTTTCTTCTTATTATTCCAAAATGCCTATTACATAGTAGGTGGTCTATGAATATTTGCTGAATTAAAAAAACAATGTCAATATAATGAAATAATTTGATATTATTTATAATGGAACTTAACTTTTGACCAACACTCTTTTTTTTTTTTTTTTTTTTTAGTAGAAAATAAGTCAAAACATTCCATGGATATCAAATGTTACATCAAATACCATGTGCAAGTCCTAAGGCTCTTTGAACAACTTCCTTAAATGATGTAATATCTTTCTCCCAACAATTGGACTGGGTGTCACACTTGTATGCCTTTGAGAGGCACTGGAAGGCCTGAGGAAAGAGAAAGAACAACATTCAGTATAACAAGTAGAATTCACATTTCAAACTCTGTTTCCTGGAAGTCATATGGAACTAATTCCAATGTGAAAAAGCAGCATCTGCGTTGTACAGCACAGCGTCTAATACTCTCATCAAAGAAGGGGTAGAAATGCACACCCAGCGGCAAGAAACCATGGCAAGAAATCAAATGGATGTACCTGGATTGAGACACTTCCCTGTAACCAGAAAAATATAAAGGCCAGGTTTGGAAATCTGTAAATGTACAGATTTTCTCAGCATTTGTAGCCATCAGTTTAAAAACCCTGTTTGGAGAATGAGGCATGAACTTGGTTAAAACAATGAACTTGCTGGTAGATATAGGTAATCTCACAGATGTTTAAAGCACTCTCTTTCAAATCCTTGAGGGAGAAGTCACAGATCAGAGAATTCTGGGTACTCTTAATTCCATATATGCAAGAAAGTCCATAATTCAAGGAGAAATAGAAGGACATCAAAGTAGGAGTGTGCATGTGTGCAGGTGATACGTGTTCTCTGGGCTGACAAGGCCACAGTGGAAGCCAGCTGTGTGGACTGAGGGAGGAGAGAATGGCTAAGAATCCCACAGATTAGCTGTGCCGTGGCTAATTCCAAACCCACGCAAGGGGAGTACACTTGATTTGTTGTGGGTGTTTTGAAAAGAAACATAAAACAATTATTCCAACCTTGGAAACTTTGCAGGCTCCTTTAAGTTCTAAGATAAGAAGCTAAAGGCATAACTTGAATGGAACTTGTGTTCTATCACACTTGTGAGAAAGGGCAGGGTAATCTTTGTAAAAGTATATGTTTTGACTTAAAAGTTCTCTTTCAATATCCTTATCTTGTTCCTTTTTCTCTTTTCCTTTCCTAGTCCCCACCTCAGATCTAAACACTCCTTCTGTCCTTGTACCCATCGACTGTAGTCTTTAGCAACGTGCCTGCAGAAAGGGGTGTAGAGTAAATAACAAAAGCCAACTCTTTGCTGCAGATTTAGTAGGGGTGGCCATTTCAGGAGGCCCTTTAGGAGGCAACAGAGAACCATGTAAGAAAACTTCGTGGAAAATAAAAAGATGAATGTTACAGCCCACAATTCAAAGTATGTAGGTTAAAGACTCTGAATCAGAACTGAACTCAGGCATACTAATCTTATCTTTCAGATTCTTAAACTCTTCCTCCACCCATCAAAAAAGTAGATCTACTACAGACATGTTCAAATGAAAGGTGAGGACTCAGGAGGAATGAAGGACTTGCCTTTTCATTTTCATCAGGCTTTTCACTCTGCCCATTTCCATATACTTGAGCATACAGCCTCCAGATTTCTCCATCATTTGTCACTCTTGAAGTCACTCTGCCAAATAACTCCTGCAGCTTTCCTTTGAGGCCATTTGTGACATCTCCACTTCGATCAGTCATCCCATTAATCACTGCCCTGACTAGAATTTTAAGAACCTTAAAAATGCACAGGAGAAACTGGTAAGCTAGAAACCAACAAACAATAACAAAAACAAAGAGCTACCTCACCATCATCAAAGACAATGACAATGAAAAACCTTGTGAAATTTGTTAAGAGTATCACCTTTAAGCTTTTGAAAAACAAAATAAAATTCAATCCTGAAGCACTCTCTAGGATCTCATGCTGACTACCTCTCTGGATGTCCCTTCAAAAGCTTCTGGAGAGGGTTCTTTCATTCAAAGGGCCCCATGTTCGGTGCTTGGCTCTTCTCACCTGGAACATTCTCTCTGAGTGACTGGAGGCTTCACTAGTGTCTATGCAACTCCAGCCAGATTCCCCTCTGGAGCTCCAGGACTGTGCACCTCAATACCTACCAGACAGGTCATACCGACATCCCTCTCCATCTATCCAAGGTGAAACATAGATCTCAAATCGCTCTTCTTCCTGGAATCTCTAGGTGAGCCTATCCACACAGTTCCCAGAGCCAATAACCTGAGCATCAACCTAGATTCTCTTGCACTTCTGCCACAACTACTAATTTGATTTTCAACATTCCTAATGTTGATTTGTTTTGGTTTTCAACATTTTCTTTCATGCTCCCCATGTGCATGTTCAATGGCCAGTGAAATAGCTGTTGTCCTAAATAGAACAACATTGAAAACAACGTTGAAAACAATCCTAAATACAGCTTCTCCTACCTTAGTTTAGGCCTCATTAACTTCAATCTGGGCTGCTATAATAACCTTTCTAACTCTGCTTAAAGAAGTCCTCAGCCCCTCCTAATTACTAAATGACAAACTGCTAATACATGTGCATGCGAAGTATCTAGTAAGTGTCTCTTTTTCCAACTACCTCAAGTTAGCTCACCATTTTTTTTTTTTTTGATGGAGTCTTGCTCTATTGCCCAGGCTGGAGTGCAGTGGTGCGATCTCAGCTCACCACAACCTCCGCTTCCCGGGCTCAAGTGATTCTCCTGCCTCAATCTCGACTACAGGTGTGCACCACCATGCCTGGCTAATTTTTGTATTTTTAGTAGAGACGGGGTTTCACTATGTTGGCCAGGCTGATCTTGAACTCCTGACCTCGTGACCTGCCCGCCTTGGCCTCTCAAAGTGCTGGGATTACAGGCGTGAGCCACTGCGCCCAGCCTAACTTCTTGGCTATCTTATTATCATCTGTTAGTCTTTACACATTCTATCCCAGATGCTTTGAATGCTGACAGATGGATTAAACTGCAGCCTGCAGCAGGTTATATTATAAAAAGGCACATCTATCATATCTACATTAGGCTGTGTACCTGAAGGCACAGAAAACACAACCTCAATCTTCCACTCCTTTGATGGTGGGACAGCAAAAGAACCAGCTTGAGGAAAGTACTGTAACACCATGCTAGTCAGCGCAGTCCATGGACTGACAGCACCGGCATCAGAGCTTGTTAGAAATGCAAAATCCTGGATAAAAATGCTGATCCATCTTGGACCAAGATTCTGCATTTCCAGTAAGCTCCCAGGTGATGCTGATGTTGACGGTCTGTACAGCACACTTCAAGAAGCAAGATTCCAAGAGACAGCTGCCCGCATCTTTATTTTTACCGTGAACTGTGGGGAGAGGATGGCATTTTATCATTTTGTATCACCATTGTTTAATATACTGCCTGGCATATGGCAATTGCCCTGACTCAATAAATGCTTGTGCCGCAAAGTGTAGCTAAGAGAAATGCAACCAGTGTGAGATCTTGCTGTCTCCTCCTAGGACATTCTGATCTGTGTATGAGATGTGGCTGAGGAGTAGAGGCTCCTCTGGAACGTGGATACTTTTAGGAATGTGAACTCAGACTCATGGTCCTAATTATCTATAGTGATAAAAGAAGACAGAAAATTCAGTTGTGCTTTTTTTTTCGTTTGGACAAGGTACATTATCTCTGTCTGTAAATTCACATTACAATCCCACATGTGTACTTTTAAATCTGAAAGTAATGAAAATCATATTACAATCCCACTGGTGTTTTAAATCTGAAAGTAACAATGCAGAAGAAACAGTCTGAATGTGTACTACTTGCTTCAAGTGGTCATTCTATAAGCATGTCAGGTATTAACATGTTTTGAAAAAGATGGTCTATTAAAATAGTTACTAATATGTAAAAATGAAACACAATAATGAGTGATACTTTGCTTCTTCTGGAATCCCACAGTTGGTTCAACATCCCATCCCTTCACTTTAGCCTACTGGGGAGACGATGTGGGGAGAGAAAGCTTTTGGTGTTCTTGCCAATAAAAATGAAGAGCTGTAGTGCTGGCGTTAAAGATGGAAAAAGTTGGTCAAGTGGGTGTGTGCCTCCTCTGTGTATGTGTGTGTGTTTGCAGGGGCATGAAGGGAACTGCAGAAGGGCAGGGAGGTGAAGCATCTGTCTGTTGTAGGGGGTAGACAGGGGATGAAACTGTAGGTAGGGCAGATACTGAATGCCTCTGCCCAGTTCATATGCAGATGTCCCCCGAAGAGAGAGGAGCAGGGGCAATGACCAATTTGTTTCATGCTCCCCATCTGCATGTTCAATGGCCAGTGACATAGCTGGGCCTGGAGCTTAGAAGAGTTCCACACTGGAGGAATAGATAATGAGAGTCATTGAGGGTCATGGCAGATATTGCCTAAAGAGACTGTGTTGGGCAAGAATAAGGCTGAGGATAGAATCTTAAAGAACACAACACTTAAGAAGAGGGCAAGTAGGCTGGGCGTTGTGGCTCACACCTGTAATCCCAGCACTTCGGGAGGCAGAGGCAGGCGGATCACCTGAGGTCAGGAGTTCAAGACCAGTCTGGCCAACATGGTGAAACCATCTCTACTAAAAATACAAAAAAATTAGCCGTGTGTGGTGGTGGGTGCCTATAATCCCAGCTACTCGGGAGGCTGAGGCAGGAGAATCACTTGAACCCAGGAGGCGGAGGTTGCAGTGAGCTGAGATTGCGCCACTGCACTCCAGCCTGGATAACAACAGCGAAACTCTGTCTCCAAAAAAAAAAAAAAAAAAAAAAGGGGGCAAGTAGAGAACTCACTCATCAAACTAAAGGAGTGGTCAGAAAGGTAACAAAGTGATGTCATGCAAACCAAGGAAGGAGAAAGTTACAAGGAAAGTACATCCACGAAGGATCAGGAATGGAAGATTCCACTGGATTTGGCAATCATAAGGGTGAGTGACCATAATCCAGAACCAAAGCCAGAACAAGAAAGGCAGGAGAGATCATGACTTCAGACAAGAGGCTTAAAAAGAAAGAGAAAAACATAAAAACCAAGATGATTATTAACATCACAAAAAAATGAAGAGAAGCCCCCCCATAATCATAGTATCCTATAATACTAATTTTGAATATCATTTGCATAGGCATTTAGTGTATTTGTTTAACCAAAATCGTTAATATAAATATATTAGGATAAGAAAGAGAAGTAGTGGAAGTGCCGATATGACAGTTCTCATTTACTATAAGAAGTCAACAGATAATGCCTCATTTTGTTTAATTAAAAAATAGCAGTAATATAATACCTATTAATATGAAATATGGAAATGTGCAAATAGCAGAAGACATGCTAAAGGGTTTCTTTTTCGGGAGAAGGATTTTGAAGAGTAAGGAGGGGTAAAGAAGGAAATTGGTATACTTTGTAATGAGCCTTTTACTATTATTTGACTTGTAAAACTATATACCTGTTATTGTAATATACATTTAAAAACAGAAAAAGCAGACATAAATACATTCAAAGATTGGCAAAGAAGAAGAAAAAAATGATGACGCACATGAATATTCACTTATTAGACTTGCCTTTAATGTCCCATAGTGGTGATTACCTGGGGATATTTGGGGGTGGTAGTGACTAAAAGAAGGAAAGGAGGGTTTGGGGAATTTGGGGAGTGCTGGTAATGCTCTGACTCACCTGGTTACACAGGTGTTTTCTCTTCATGAAAAAAAAATTCTCATGTTTACTTATGATTTGTATACTTTTCTGTACGTACACTACATTTCAATAAAAATTCACTTTAAAATTATTCCCTGTACTTAAGAAAACCTCATAAAGTGAAGGAAAAATATGTAGTGTTATTTAAATACATTAACAAATGAAGTTAATATTCAATCTCAAAAAGTGGTTCTAGAGTGATAACAATTTTTTTTTTTTTTTTTTTTTTTTGAGACAAAGTCTCGCTGTTGACCAGGCTGGAGTGCAGTGGCATGATCTTGGCTCACTGCAACCTCTGCCTCTCGGTTCAAGCGATTCTCCTGCCTCAGCCTCCTGAGTAGCTGGGACTACAGGTGCATGCCACCATGCCTGGCTAGTTGTTTTTGTATTTTTAGTAGAGACGGGGTTTCACTATGTTGGCCAGATGGTCTCAATCTCCTGACCTCATGATCTGCCTGCCTCGGCCTCTGATAACAAGTATTTTAAAAAATCATTACAGTAATTGTATAACTTACTGGCTAATATTATCATTCTTATTCCCACTAAGTCAGAAAATTCAAATTCCAGTTATCCAGACTGACTGCAAAAGCAATAAATTTTAATATAACATATACATAACCTTTCTTTAGAAAATAGATATTTGAGATTAAAACGAGTAAAGAGTGTTATGATAGTATTTCTTTGATTAAACGAATCACCCATGAGTACAATTACCTCTTGGGCAGTCTACAAATTTACCAGCACTACACCCCTTGCCTCATCAAAAGTGAAAAAAAAATTAACTAGGTAAATGTTTTTATCCACGGTTACATGTAAGTTGTTATGAGTAATTAACCTATCAGCAACAAGTCAAAACTATAAATTACTACATATGTAAAAAGTGGCTCAAGAGTAGAAAATTGAAGTTTAAGATTTTAGAGGTGGAAAAACTCTCGGGGAAACAGGACCCAAGATATGGCCACAGGGATGGGTTGTCACCGAAATAAAGACTAAGGCCTCCATTATGTCCAAAGTACTGGACATATTATCTACCTAAACACTAAGTATCAAGATCAGCTAGATCTAGAATGGAGAGGAGGCTACATAGTTGCTGAAGTAGGCCATGAACATGGGGAAGGGACTAGGAGACTGGTAAATAGCAGTAATGAGCACAGGCTCTCTGTCCACTACATTACAGAACTGTTCTATTAAAGGGGCCAATATACAGGTAGAGGTTTGAAAAGTATGAAGCAATATAAACATATAAACTATTACGATTATCATTGATCCTCAACTACCTTACTCTGTTGGAAGTGGACAGTAACGCCCACATTGCTGGCTCACTCACTGTACTGCCCTGCCCATTAGCTCACTTCCATGTTTCCTTATGGTTCAAAATACAACTCAAGAAAAACAGAATTCACCACCATGGTGTCAGCCCTTGATACCTCCCTACTATTTCTGCTGTGAGCACTCACTATGTGTCAAGCCCTGTGCTAAGCATGTGACCTACCTGATCTCATTAAGTTCTCACAATAACCCTAGGAAGCAGGTACTTTATTACCCCTACTTTACAAATAAAAAAATTGAGGCTTAAAGAGGTAAAACCAACTTTCTCATGGTTACACAGCAAGTAGGTCATGAAGCTGGATTCTGATCACCAGAGACCTGTGACTCCTGAGCTTAGATAAGGATAAGGAGATGAAAACAATGAGGTAGATAACACCTCTTACATATATAGCCCTTCCTTTATGGCTCATGTGCCACATGCTTTATGAGCCCATGTAACCCACCCAACAACCCTATGAGGACAATGCTGTTGTTATGTGCATTGTTCAGATGAACAAACTGGAGCACAGAGCAGCTGAAGAACCTCTCCCAGGTCACACCTAGGGAAAGCAGGCTTCAGGCTTGAACGGGAATTCAGTCTGAGTCCTGGATCCTGTTATCAAGCATTTGCCACATTAATTTACAAAGCACAGCTCCCCACTTCTCTTTCTTCCTTTCTATTTAGTTCTTTTACATTGGAAAGGTTTCTCTTTTAAGAAATACGTATGCTAGTAATTTTTATCATTTCATTATCATTTCTTTGCTAAATCTCGAATCAACCAGAACCAGAATGGGTTTTGTTTTTGTATTTTTTTTTAAATTAGAATTTCCTCCACATCAGAGCTAATACAACATTTAAAAAAGAAAATTTTTATTGGGTTTATCGGCCAATCACAAACATTACTAACAGAGTAAATTTCTTTCTAATCTTTTTATTATGTGTAAGTTTTATAATATAATATTACATAAACTGTTTTATCTTCCTTTTTCACTGTAACATTATGCTATAGAATTTTTTTCACGTTTTCCACATACCCTTTAAGTATAGTATTTTGATAGATTAAAGATATTACACTGGGTTGATAGACCATAATCTATTTAGCAATTCCCCCGCACTTAGATCACTAGGCTGTTTCCATGTGCTGCCACTGTTATCAGTAGTAGTATAAATAAAACACTTCAGTGCATATCTTTGTGCCTAAAGACTTTTTTCATACTGAACCTTTCCTTAGGTTAGAATTCCAGAAACAGAATTATGGAGTTAAGAGAATAAATATTTTAAGAGATTAAATATTTTAAGAGATAAATGAGGTATTCTCTAAAAGGGCTAAATCAAATTAGGCGCCAATGAATAGTACTGTGTATGAAAATGTCATTTAATTGCATATTACCAGCACTGGGTATATAAATATTTTTTAATCTTTGGTATTTTATTCTACAAAAGGTATACGCAGCTATTATTCTGAACTATGTTTCTTTCATTATTAGTAAAGTTAAACTTTTCCATTTCCTTAAACATTTCCAAATGTTTGTGGACTAAATATATTTCCTTTCTAAGAAATTTACATTTTTTCTCTCTTTCTCTCCCTCTCTCTCTTTCTTTCTTTCTTCCCTCCCTCTTTTCTTTTCTTTCTTCTTCTTTCTTTCAGATGGAGTCTCGCTCTGTAACCCAGGCTGGAGCACAGTGGTACAATCTCGGCTCACTGCAACATCCACCACCAGAGTTCGAGTGATTCTAGTGCCTCAACCTCCCAAGTAGCTGGGACTACAGATGCATGCCACCACACACGGCTAATTCTCCATATTTTTAGTAGAGATGGGGTTTCGTCATGTTGCCCAGGCTGGTCACTCCTGACCTCAGGTGATCCACCAATCTCAGACTCCCAAAGTGCTGGGATTACAGGCATGAGCCACCATGCCTGGCTTACATTTTTTTCTTATTTTGTACTGAACTCATTTTTCCCCAATGTGAAGCTTTATTGTTAATCTTCATTATAAACTAACACAAGTTGCCAACTACTTCTGAATCCTAACCTCGCACAACATCAACCTTGCTTGAAAAAAGGAAAGTTAATGATCTGAAAAAGTACAGTAAACATGTGAGAAACCCTGGGGAGACAGAAGCGGGTTGGATCCTAATATGGTGAAGAATATAGCTCAGGTGGAAAAGGGCTAGGTGCCAAGGTTCACAGATGGGCTGAGAAAAGTGTTTATCTGTCCCTTTTACTTCCACTTCCTACTATCCATGACATTTACCATCAGCCTGGAGAGACTGAAACAGCAGTGCCAACCCAGTACAAAGCAGGGACCATGTGTGCACATCAAGGCAAAAGGCCTGGCTAGGGTGGAGAGCAGACAGCAAGGGCTTGGGCAGCCTGGCTGGCCCCTAAGGGTGCCCTTCTACTTTGCCCTCTACTCATTGAGGTTAGATAACTACTCAGGAAGATGGGTACTGGAAAAGAGCAATGTCCAGTGAAGGTAAGGGAGGTATCCTGAGGAACCAGGCCACTCGGTGGTGGTGGGAGGTGGCAGTGGCAAAGTGTATCCAATGGGTGAGCTCCCCCTATGGCCCAGCCTCACCAGGAAGGTCACAAGTTAGGTCCTGAGCTTTAGCCCCTCCCATCAAATATATATTACCAGTTGAACAGACAATACCCCAGGGAAATATGAGCCAACGGGAAAAAAATTAAGACATCCAAAAGTACAACCATGATAAAATAAACAAATTCAACAACCTATGTGAAAAAGAGTTAAAGGGTCATGTGTAGAAAATCTTGTAACTTGTTTTTATAATATGTATTCTCTGGAAGTGAGAAGAAAACTAAGGGAAGAGATGAGCCCCCTTGGGTAGCAATATATATGGGGAAGAAAAATAATGTGAGGACTGAACTTGGGGTTGTTCTCACAGAGAAGGGAAGACGAGGATGAGTCTGCAAAGAAGATTTGGATGCAGCAGCTGGTGCGATAAGAAGTGTGGAATTCTGGAAGCCAACGGAGAAGAAAGGAGAAAGCAATGGTGTTTAATATTGCTGGAAACCTGAGGACCAGCAACTGTCCACTGGATGTGGCAATCGGAACTTGACAACAGTACTCTAAGTGGACTAGGGGAGATAAAACTGCAATGGCGTAAGTTCCAAAAAGGATGAGGAGAGGAAGCAGAAATAATGTGGAGAGATGCCTGTCTTGAGGGATTGACTACAAAAAGAGCACCAGAGAAATGGGCTGATAATAGGGAAAAGTAAGTTTTAAAAATTATTTATACACAGTTTAAAACATCGGTAACTTTTAAAAACTAGGCACTAAATAAATGCATTTCGTGATATTTTCCTCTTTGTACTGTAACAAGTTATAAAGGTAAATTTTAATTCATGATGTTTATAAGGAAAGGCCCACTTGCCTTTTCATCTGAAAACTAAATCTAACAGTCTACTCCAAAGATAAACTTTAATCTCTGGGTTTTTTTCCTTGGGGTTCTGGACACCCTTGTGGATCTAATGAGAGTTTTTCATCCTCTTCCTAGAATATGCACATATCCATATACACAAATTCTTTCAGGGATAATCTGCTGAAGACTAATAACAGAAACTTCTCAGAAATCCTAATTTGTCCCACATGACCTGGGATTCCAGTCTTATCTCCCAATATTGTATATGACTAAGTTTGTGTCTCTTTTAAAAAGTTTTATTAGTTTTCCATCAACTCCCTTCCTAGTCTCATCAGCTCTTTTGTCACTTCCAGATGTTCAAATCTCTGGTGGTGTTCACTAAAGGCAAGACTTTCATAGGAGTGGTTGAGGTCTTTCTGGTCTTCCCTTGCTATACCTCTGTGCCTGTCACTTCTGCTACCACTAACAGCTCCCAGTGAGGTACTGGATCTACTCCCCTCTTCATGAACACCGCTATTCTCAATGCTACTGCTACAACTGTTTTCTTCCTGAAATAGAGCACAAAAGCTGTGGTGTGGTGGGCTGAATAACATTCCCCCAAAATTCATGTGCACCCAGAACCTCAGAATCTGACCTGAAATAGGGTCTTTGCAATGTTAACTAGTTAAGATGAGGTGTCATTCTGGACTAGAGTTGGCCTAATTCCAATGACTTCTTCCTCAGAAGAAGGGAACACACAGAGGAGAGGAGGTGAAAATGGAGGCAGTGATGGGAGTTAGGCTGCCATAGCTGAGAAACGCCAGGGGCCACAAGAAGCTGGAAGAGGTGCAGAAAGACTCTTCCCTAGCGTCTGCAGAGGAACATGGCCATGTCAACACCTTGATTTCGAACTTGACTTCTGGTCTCTAGAACTCAGTGGGGAGAACAAACTTCTGTTGTTTCAAGGCAGCACGTTTGTGGTAATATGTTATTGTAGCCCTAGAAAACTAACATTGCATTTTTAAGCAGAAAGACTAAGACAGTTAAAACACTGAGAAAAACTTCCTAGGACACTCTCCTGGCTTCTGGAAATCATTTTCTGGTTTTAGTTCAGAAAGCAATAAACATATGAATGTCACTGTCACAGCCTACCCTTACTATGGCTGGTGACCTAAAGTACCCCACTCACTGGCCAGAAGTCCTTTTTTTTGCATGTGCATAAGTTTTAAATATCAAATCTCTTGATCTTTTCCTTAATGAAGTATGGCTTTTTGTCATGATAAAAAATATCTTCTTCATCACCAAGCCAATAAAAATATTTGCCATGCTTTCTTTTAGTGCTTTTATGGTGTCATATTTTCAGTGATGACAATGAGGATGACAGCAGCTACATTTAAACAGCACTTGTGACCAGGCGCGGTAGCTCATGCCTGTAATCCCAGCATTTTGGGAGGCCGAGGCAGGTGGATCACTTGAGGTCAGGAGTTTGAGATTATCCTGGCCAACATGGTGAAACCCCGTCTCTACTAAAAAAATACAAAAATTAGCTGGGCATAGTGGCGCATGCCTGTAATCCTAGCTACTTGGGAGGCTGAGGCAGGAGAACTGCTTGAACCCAGGTGGTGAAGGTTGCAGTGAGCCGAGATTGTGCCACTGCACTCCAGCCTGGGCAACAGAGCGAGACTCCATCTCAAAAAAAAATAATAAAAATAAAATTAAAATAAAGGATCAGGCACAGTGGCTCACACCTGTAATCCCAGCACTTTGGGGGCCAAAGCAGGCAGATCATGGGGTCAGGAGTTTGAGACCAGCCTGGCCAACATGGTGAAACCCCATCTCTACTAAAAATACAAAAAATTAGCCATGCATGGTGGCAGGTGCCTGTAATCCCAGTTACTCAAGAGGCTGAGGCAGGAGAATCACTTGAACCTGGGAGGCGGAGGATGCAGTGAGCTGAGATCATGACATTGCACTCCGGCCTGGGTGACAGGACGAGACTCTGTCTCAAAAAAAAAAAAAAAACCAAAAAACAAAAAACAGCACTTGTATGTATCTGCCAGGTACTGTTCCCAGCCCTTTACATATATTAACTAATTTACTCCTCTTAATAGTCTATTAACTCATTTAATCCTCACAAGAATCCTACTAGGCAGGTATCGCTTGGAACTGAGGCAAAGTGGTTAAGCAAATTGCCCAAGTCGACACAGCCAGTGACTGGCAGAAATGGGCTGCCTAACTCCAGAGTATGTGCTCTTCCCTACAACACATCCTGCTTCTCAAGAAATTCCAATTTAAATATTTTATTTAACTGAATTTATTTTGGTTTCAAGCTTTTGGTCCTAAACGTTTGGGCAGCTATTTCAATACGTATTAAATATCCTATTTTTATCCCACAGATTTAAAATGCCATCATTATTACGTACTAAATTCTCATTCCTACTTGAATCTGTTTCTGAATTCTCTATTCTGTTCCATTTCATTCCTGCAGCAGATGTTAACTCTTTATATAAGAAGGATATTATTAGCTTTTTATCTTTCTTATTTGTTACAAATATCTTGTCACATATTTTTTAAATGTGATCATAAAAATTCCTTCCAGCTTTCTTTTACTGCTTCAGAGTTCAAGAACTTTTATCACTATCTACTTCTATTGCCTGTTCCTAATTTTTCTATGAGATTAAAAAACATTTAGCATAGATTTAGTCTATCTGGAGTTTGTTTGGTGTATCATAAACTAATCTGATAAACTTTTTAGACTTGGATACTTAGATTTTTTTCCTCTACTCTTTCTCATTTTAGTAAAATACACATAACATGCAATTTAGAATATTAACCATTTTTAAATGTACAATTCATCAGTATTAAATACATTCATAATGTTGTACAACCATCACCAGCATCCATCTCCATAACTATTTTCACCTTAAAACTGAAACCCTACCCCATTAAGCCATAACTCTTCATTCCTTCTCTCTTCAGCCCCAACGACCATTCTACTTTCTGTGTCTATGATTTTGACTACTCTAAGTACTTCATATAAGTGGAATCATAGAGTATTTGTCTTTTTGTGACTGGTTTACTTCACTAACATAAATCTCCTCCAGGTTCATCCATTTTGTAGCATATGTCACAATTTCCTTCCTTTTTAAGACTAATATTCCATTGTATGTACATACCACATTTTGTGTATCCATTCATCCACAGATGGGAATTTGGGTTGCTTCCATGTTTTAGCTATTGTGAATAACGATGCTATGAATGTAAGTATACACATTTCTCTTAGAGATTCTGCTTTAAATTCTTTGGGGTATACATCCAGAAGTAAAAGTGCTGGACCATATGGTAATTCCATTTTCGATTTTTAAAGGAACTACCATACTGTTTTCCACAGCAGCTGTACTGTTTTACATTCCCACCAACAGCGCACAAGGATTCCAATTTCTCCATGTCCTTGTCAACACTTATTATTTTCTTTTCTTTTTTTTTTTTTTTTTTTGAGACAGAGTCTCGCTCTCTCGCCCAGTCTGGAGTGCAGTGGCGCCATGTTGGCTCACTACAAGCTCCACCTCCTGGGTTCACTCCATTCTCCTGCCTCAGCCTCCCAAATAGCTGGGACTACAGGCACCCACCACCATGCCTGGCTAATTTTTTGTATTTTTAGTAGAGATGGGGTTTCACCGTGTTAGCCAGGATGGTCTCAATCTCCCGACCTCATGATCTGCCCTCCTCGGCCTCCCAAAGTGCTGGGATTACAGTTGTGAGCCACTGCGCCAAGCCTATTTTCTGTTTTTTTTCTTTTTAATTTTTTGCTAGTAGCCATCCTAGTGGGTGTAAGGTAGTATCTAATTTGATTTGCATTTCCTTAATGATTAGTGGTGCTGAGCATCTTTTAATATGCTTATTGTTCATTTGTTTATCTTCTGTGAAGAAATGTCTATTCAACTCCTTTGCACATTTTTTTAATTGGGCTGTAAACAGGGTTTTGTTGTCGTTGAATTTTAGGAGTCCTCTATATATTCTGGATATTATTCCCTTATCAAATATATTACTTGCAAATATTTTCTTCCATTCTGTGAGTTGTCTTTTTACTCCATTGATACTGTTTTTGGTGCACAAAATTTTTAAATTTTCACAAAGTCCAATTTGTCTGTTTTTTCTTTTTATTGCGTGTGCTTTTGATGTCATCCAAGAAATCACTGCCAAATCTACTGTTATAAAGTTCTTGCCCTATGTTTACTTTTAAGAGTTTTACAGTTGTAGCTCTTAAATTTAAGTCTTTGATTCATTTTGAGTTAGCATGTGTATACAGTGTTAGGTAAGGGTCCAACTTTATTCTTTTGCATGTGGATATGCAGTTTTCCCACGACAATTTGTTGAAATTTCCCCATTGAATGGTCTTAGCACCCTTGTCAAAAATCATTTGAGTCAGGCGCAGAAGCTCATGCCTGCAATTCCAGCACTTTGGGAGGCAGAGGTGGGTAGCCTGTTTGAGCTGAGGGGATGGAGACCAACTTTGGCAACACAGCAAGATGCTGTCTCCACAGGAAAACACACACACACACACACACACACACACACACACACACACACACACACACACACAATTAGTTAGATGTGGAGGCATATCCTGTGGTCCTAGTTACTTAGGAAGCTGAGGCAGGAGGGCTGCTTGAGCCCAGGAGTTCAAAACTGCAGTGGCAGTAAGCTATGATCATGCCACTGCACTCCAGCCTGTTTGACAGAGTGAGACACTGTCTCTTTTTTTTTTTTTTTTTTTTTGAGACAGACTCTCACTCTGTCCCCCAGGATGGAGCAGTGGCACAATCTCGGCTCACTGCAACCTCTGCCTCCCAGGTTCAAGTGATTATCCTGCCTCAGCCTCCCCAGTAGCTGGGACTACAGGCTGCACCACCATGCCCAGCTAATTTTTGTATTTTTTGTAGAGATGGGGTTTCACCATGTTGGCCGGCTGGTCTCGAAGTCCTGACCTCAGGTGATTTGCCCGCCTCATCCTCCCAAAGTGCTGGGATTACAGGCATGAGCCACCATGCCCAGCTGAGACACTATCTCTTAAAAAAAAAAGAAAAAAAAAATCATTTGACCATATATGCAAAGATTTCTGGGCTCTTAGTTCAATTCCATTGGTCTATATGTCTGTCTTTATGCCAGTACCACACTGTTTTGACTACTACAGTTTTGTGGTAAGTTTTGAAATCAGGAAGCGTGAGTCCTCTAGTTTTGTTGTCCTTTTTAAAAGTTGTTTGGGCTACCCATGGTCTCCTGAGATTCCATTAGAATTTTAGGATAGGTTTTTCTATTTCTGTGAAAAACCAATCCATTCAGATTTCCTATTTCTTCATGATTTAGTCTTGGTAGGTTTTGAGTTTCTAGGAATTTGTCTATTTCATCTAGGTTATCCACTTTGTTGGCATACACTTATTCACAATATTCTCTTATAATCTTTTTATTTCTATAGAATCAGTAGTAATGTCCCCATTTTCATTTCTGATTTCAGTAATTTGAGTCTCCTCTTTATTTTTTCAGTGCAGTCTGCACTGAAATCCAGACATCACTTTGGGTAGTATTGACAACAATGTTAAGTCTTTCAATCCATGAATACAAGATGTGTTTCCATTTATTTATATCTTCTTTAATCTCTTTCATCATGTTTTCTAGTTTTTGTGGTCCAAGATTTTTACTTCCTTAGTTAACTTAATTCCAAAGTATTTTATATGCTATTGTAAATGGAATTGTTTTCATAATTTCCTTTTGGGATTGTTCACTGTTAGTGTACAGAAATGCAGCTGATTTTTGCTTGCTGACTTTGTATCCTGCTACTGTCCTGAATTCATTTATTAGTTCTAAGAGCTTTTTTGTGGAATCTTTAGCATTTTCTACATACAAGATCACATCATCTGCAAACAGATAATTTTATTTCTTACCAATTTGGATGTCTTTTATTTCTTTTTCTTGTATAATTGCTCTGCCTTGAACTTCCAGTGCTGTGATGAACGGAAGTGAAAGCAAGCATCCTTGCATTGTTTCCGATCTTAGAAAAGAAGCTTTCAGGCTGGGAGCGGTGGCTCACGCCTATAATCCCAGCACTTTGGAAGGCCAAGGTGGGTGGATCACCTAAGGTAAGGAGTTCAAGACCAGCCTGGCCAACATGGTGAAACCCCATCTCTACTAAAAAAAAAAAAATAATAATAATAATAATACAAAAATTAGCTCGGCATGGTGGCATGTGCCTGTAGTTGCAGCTACTTGGGAGGGTGACACAGGAGAATCACTTGAGCCTGGGAGGTGAAGGCTGCAGTGAACTGAGATCGTGGCACTGCACTCCAGCCTAGGCAGCAGAGCAAGACTTTGT
Source organism: Macaca mulatta (assembly GCF_049350105.2). Classification (NCBI taxonomy): domain Eukaryota; kingdom Metazoa; phylum Chordata; class Mammalia; order Primates; family Cercopithecidae; genus Macaca; species Macaca mulatta. The sequence goes on from NC_133418.1 coordinate 92,157,144, forward strand.
CTCTAAATAAATAAATAAATAAATAAATAAATAAGAAAAGAAGCTTTCAGTCTTTCACCATTAAGTATGATGTTTGCTGTGGGTTTTTCATATCTGGCTTTTATTATGTTGAGGCTGCTCCCTTCTATTCCTAGCTTGTTGAGTGTTTTTTAAATCAGGAATGTGTGCTGAATTTTTTCAAATGCTTTTTCAACATTAATTGAGACAATCAGGTGACATTTTTTCCCCCTCATTCTGTTAATGCAGTCTATTACATTGATCTATTTCATATGTTGAACCATCCTCAAATTCCAGGAATAGATCCCACTTGGTCATGGTGTATAATCCTTTTTATATGCTAGTGAATCAATTTGCTAGTATTTTGTTAAGGGTTTTTGCATCAACGTTCATAAGAGATTTTGGTCTGTGGTTTTTTGGGGTTTTTTTGTAGTGTCTTTGCCTGGCTTTGGTATCAGGATAATACTGGCCTCATAGCATGAGCCAAGAGGTGTTCCTTCCTTTTCAATTTTTTGGAAAAGTTTGAGAAAGATTGTTGTGACTTCTTTACATGTTTGATACAACTTACCAGTGAATCCATCAGGTCCAGGGCTTTTCTTTGTTGAGAGATTTTTGATTCCTGATTCTATCTCCTTAATAGTTATACATCTATTTGGATGTCTTATTTCTTTATGATTTAGTCTTGGTAGGTTTTGTGTTTCTAGAAATTTGTCTATTTCATCTAGGTTATCCACTTTGTTGACATATACTTGTTCACAATATTCTCTTATAATCTTTTCATTTCTGTAGAATCAGTAGTAATGTCCCCATTTTCATTTCTGATTTCAGTAATCTGAGTCTACTTTTTTTTTCTTAGTCCCTCTATCTAAAAGTTTGTCCATTTTATTAATCTTTTCAAAGACCTAATTTTTAGTTTCACTGATTTTTCTCTACTGTCTATTTCATTTATCACTATTCTAATCTTTATTCTTATTTTCTTCCTTCTGCTAGCCTTGGGTTTAGTTTGCTCTTTATGTTGTAAAGTTATTGTTTGAAATATTTCTTGTGTTTTAAAGTAAGCATTTAGAGTTACAAATTTCTTCCTTAGCAATGCGTTCGCTGTGTCCTACAAGTTTTGGTATGTTGTATTTTCATTTTCATTCATTTTTAGTATTTTCTAATTTATCTTGTGATTTCTTTTTTGATACATTGACTAAGAGTGTGTTGTTTATTTTCCATAATTTGGTGAATTTTCTAGTTTTACTTCTGTTACTGATTTGTAATTTCATCCTCGGGTAGTCAAAGAAGATACTTTCTATGACATTTATCTTTTTGAATCTACTGAGACTTAATTTACGACCTATCATATTGTCTCTCCTAGATAATGTCCCATGTGCGCTTGGGAAGAATACGTATGCTGCTGTTGGGTAGAATGTTTTATATATGTCTATTATAAAATTCATTAACATACAAAATCCCTGCTTCTCTAACAGAGCCATACTCACCCCTTTTGGTTGTTGATGTCACAAAATTACATCTTTATAAATGGTGTGCCCCAAAACATACACTAATATGTTTAATGCATTAGCCTCTTAAATTACATAGAAAGCAAAATATGGAGCTACAAAGCAAAGTTACAATACTATTAGCTTTTAGACTAATAACTGTTTTCTTTAGTGTATAGTCTCTTAAATCATGTGGAAAACAAAGACTACAGTTAAAAAAACATCATAACAGGCCGGTGGCTCACGCCTGTAATCCCAGCACTCTGGGAGGCCGAGGTGGATGTATCAGCTGAGGTCAGGAGTTCAAGACCAGCCTGACCAACATGGTGAAACCTTGTCTCTACTAAAAATACAAAAATTAGCCGGGCGTGGTGGCAGGCACCTATAATCCCAGCTACTGAGGAGGCTGAGGCAGGAGAATCACTTGAACCCGGAGGCAGAGGTTGCAGTGAGCCAAGATCACGCCATTGCACTTCAGCCTGGGCAACAGAGCAAGACTCCATCTCAAACAACAACAACAATAAACATTGTTGCAATAATATTAGTTTTTATAATTGTTCTTATATTTATCTTTATTGAGATGTTTATTTCTCTATCCAGCTTTGAGTTATTGTCTAGTGTCCTTTCTTTTCACCCTGTAGGACCCCCTTGAGCATTTCTTGCAGGGCAGTTCTAGTGGTAATCAACTTCCTTAACTTTTGGTTATCTGGGAATGCCTTAATTTCTCCCTCACTTTTGAAAGGCAGTTTTGCCAGATAAAGGATTCCTGATTGACAGTTTTTTTCTTTTAGCACTTTGAAAATATCAGCCCACTGCCTTCTGGCCTCCAAAGTTTATGATGAGAAATCTGCTGATAATCTTACTGAGGATTCTTTGTATGTGATAGATTTCATTTTAATCAGTATAAACAGCTCTATAGCCCTCATATCCCACCCAAACCAATACCATGCCACTGAGTTCATGTAATGGCCTTTAAATCCCTTACTCACATCTCGATTTCATTTAGGCAATAGTAGAACTTATGTTTCATTCTCTATCTCAACCCTATTTCTCACCTCCATCAGGAACCACACTCAGGGAATGCAGCAAGCAGAGAATGACTGGGAAACTAACACTGGCCTATGAAGAGAGTTGAAGGCCTCTCACATACAGCAGTGGCAATTCCAACATAAATGTAGAAGAATCTCCACAAAGAGAAACTTTAACTATTGTTTCCCAACACTAACCTTGACTTCTCTGGGCTAGTCTCATCAAAGTCTTGGCCTACAGCGCAAGGCACTGACCCTTTGAATCCTGGAGGTCCTCAGAGCAGGAAGGAATAGGACTGCTTTAGGACCCATTACAAAAACTTCAGGAGGGCTCCAGGCCAGGAATGAAGCAATTTCCCACCTCCCCTGCTTGGCTAGCTCCCTGCTCCACTTGGAGCTCTCTAAGTACTTGTTCTATTTCCTGGTCTGATAACCCTGACCCTTGGCTTCCCCAAACCTCAGTTATCAGATAGAGATAGGCAGTTTAGCATTGTCTTTTTTAGTGCTTCAGAAAAAAAACAAAAAACAAAACAAAACAAAACCAAAAAACAGTTCTTAGACCGTGGAAAGGGCTTTAGGTTAAATAGGCCAGATGTCAAGACTTAGCTTTCCTGCTCGCTAGCTATAAGAAATCGACCTATTAATTCACTTTGCTGAGCCTCAGGTACCTCAACAGTTAAATGGTGAGAATACCTATTTTCTAAAGCTACACTTTGTATAACATATATCCATTCCCTCCTCCTTTTACTTTCAGGTAATGCACAGCCAGCAAGTGTCCCAGGACTTCAGTTTCATTGGCAACTTGCCTCACTGTACATCAACACCATCTTCTCCTGTCCCCAAAGAAAGCATCAAATAAAAATACACACAAAGGACAACCTCAATATGCAAGGATACATATTGTATGATTCTATCTATATGGTATTCAAGAAAAAGCAAAACTGAACTGTGGAGACAGAAATCAGAAAGTAGTTGCCTCATGGGGAAAAGAGGTGATATTTCGACTGACTGGAAATGCACGTAAGATAACTTCCTGTAATAATGAAAATGTTCCATAACTATTTGGGGTGGTGATTACCTAAGAATATATACTAGTTAAAATTATCTGCATTTTTTTTTGTTATTTTATTTCATATTTTTTTGAGATGAGGTTTCGCTCTGTTGCCCAGGCTGGAGTGCGGTGGCACAATCACAGCTCACTGAAACCTCAAACTCCAGGGCTTAAGTAATCCTCCTGCTGTAGCCTCACAAGTAGCTGGGGCTGTAAGCATATGCCACCATGCCTGGCTTATTATCTGCAAATTAAGCCTGAATTTTTAAAAACCTTTGTTAGATACAGTTCACAAGCACGTTAATATGATGGGAAAATGTGCTTTTGACATAAATCTTCTCTACAGACTTCAAGGCGTGACATAAAGAAAAAAATAAGACATGCCTACCTATGATTTCTGTCTTCGGTTCCTACTAGCCAAATTACTGCTCAAGTTATATAAGCTCTCTGGGTCTCACATTAATCAACTATAAAATGAGGAATATTTAGTATCCACCTCACATACTGTATGCCTAATAAAAGATAATCTGTGTTAAGTGGCAGAAACATAGTAAGCACTCAATATATGTTAATCCCCTTTCCTTCCTCTTCCACATATAAACAGCAAATGAATGTCAATACTGCAATACTTAAATTATTTTCCCAAAATGTTGCCCAAGGTATCCAGAAAAAGAAAGAAGGAAGAAAAGGAAAAATATCCCAACAAATCAACATTAGAATTTACCTTGAGGAAAGAGGTATGGCTATATATGAGGATTTGTCTGCAAGGATATTCATGACATTATTTATAATAGTCAAAAACTGGAAAACTGAACAGGAACTAATTATGTAGAAACATGAAAATCAGTTTTATCATAGATGAATAAAAATATGTATAATCTAGAAATAAATACAAATAAGTGTTGTTATAGAAAAGCATTCCTGGGTCTTACCAAACCATACATTAGTCAAAATTAGGACAAAGGTTTTTTTCAACATAGTACTGGAAGTCCTAGACAGAGCAATTAGGCAAGAAAAAAGAAATAACAGATATTCTAATAGGTAAGGACTAAGCAAAATTGTCTCTATTTGCTGACAATATGATCTTAGCAAAAACCCTAAAGAGTCCATGTAAAAACTATTAGATGAAATAAATTCAGATACAAAATCAACATACAAAAATCAGTAGCATATCTATAATACTAATGACAAACTATACAGAAAGGAATGATGGTCACTAGAGTCAGGGTAGGGTGGAGGTGGGGTGGGGAGGAAATGGGGAATTTTGGGGGAAAGGATACAAAGTTTCAGACAGAGGATTAAGTTTGAGATCTTCTGCAAGGCACAGTGACTACAGTCAATGATAATGTATGTTTCAAAATACCTGAGTAAAATGTCAAATATCTCACCATAAAAAGATAGGTAAACAAGGTGATGGGTATGTTAATTAGCCTGATCTAATCATTCCACATTGTATACACATATGAAAACATCATATGTTACTCCATAAATGTATACAATTAGAGTTTGTCAATTAAAATATTATTAATAAAATTATAAAATGGACAAAAAAGAAAGAAAATGATAAAGGTAGTATATCCACTCATTCTTCAATTACAAATAGTGAGGAAAAAACAGAAAAATTTGAGGCTAATTTACCCTATGTCTGTATTAAAATAAGCATGAATTTACCCCCCCCCACAAAAATTTTAATGGCAATAATCCACATCCATAAAGTAGAAAAAAACAGGTACAGGATTAGAACATGTTAAATCGGAATCAGAACATGATTTTGTTATATTGAAAATTCCCCATGATTAGAAAAGTAAGAAGCTAAGACTATGACCACTAAAATATGTTTGAAAAAATCTATTTAAGATAAAAGTTAAATCATAGTATCTGAATTCATATTAGGAAAATATATGTATATATTTTTTAGAGTTTTTTTCCTTTTCTGAATAATGCTCAAATGCATCTCTATGCATTTTGGGTCCTTTTATTCTTTCTTAAGGAAGGCCCCTGAAAGACTTCTCTTTTTTTTTTTTTTTTTAAGAGACAGGGTCTTGCTCTGTCACCCAGGCTAGAGTACAGTGGTGTGATCATGGCTCACTGCAGCTTCAACCTCTCCAGGCTCAAGGGATCCTCCCACCTCAGCCTCCCGAGTAGCTACAGGTACATACTACCAAGCCCAGCTAAATTTTTTTGTATTTTTTTGTAGAAAAAGGGTTTCTCAATGTTGTGCAGGCTGGTCTCAAACCCCTGGGCTCAAGTAAATTTCCCGCCGTGGCCTCCCAAAATGCTGGGATTACAGGTAGGAGCCACTGCGCCCAGCCAGCTGAAAGATTTCTAAGCAAATGTTCTTAAAATTCCAATGATTTTGATTTGGCATCCAACAGGGCAAATCACAACTGAAAGTTTTATCAGAATCAACTATCTACATCCTCAGGTTATTTTTAACCAAAATTATATCCTTTGGTATCTATAATACCACTGTTACTACCAATAGATTATTCTAAATATCACCTCTTTCCCGATACCTTTACAGATACTCAAATACAGAAGTATTATCTAAACATTAGCAAGAATGTTTTTCATCCTGAGAGAGAATGAGACTCCTAATCTGGGGGTGGTGGGGGTGGTAAGAAAAAAGAAATTGAAGTAGAATTCTTCAATACCTTTTCAGCTATTGTAACTGCTTCTGCTTTGCTTTTTCTTGCCTTTCTTTTAGAATACATGAGTTAGCAAGATTTGCCATACTTAATTCATCTAAGTCAACTAAAATCAGCATTATCTTGATGACTTTATAACTCTTTATGATGTACAAATAACAGCTCTTCCAAACAATCTTTGAACAGTTATTTTGTCTAATATCAGTTTCCTTAAAACAAGTGGGTGGGAAGATCCATCTATCCATCCATCCATCCATCCATCCAGAGTTAGACATAGCTTATGATAGTATAATCCTATCCCCTACAGCCGTGTTGAGAATTAAATGAGCTAATACATGTGAAGTGCTCAGGATAGTCTCAGACACACAGCAAGCCCTCAGTAAATATTAATTATTGTTATTTTACCACACACCACTTTGACCTGCTCTACGTGCCTTGGGAAGTGAAGGAGAATAAAAGAGCAAGCAGAAAAGCCACTTCCTTTCACATGCACATATAATAAGTCTGTCTCTTATTGGAGGAGAGACCTAGACCCATTTGGGTACCTTATATAAAACAACTCCTACTGGTGCCAAGCATGAAAGGATGATCAGAATTTTCTCAAGATCCAAAAAGCCAACCTGGTGAGCCAGTTGTTACTAATCCTTAGCAGATATGAAGGAGATTACTGGGGTTAAAGTATAGATTTTAAGGGGAAATCCCACTCACAACAGAAAGACAAGCAGATCAGTTAGAAAATGGAGGCACAGAAGATTAACAGGATCAGACTGACCAAGGAAGCCGATTCTAAGACAATTAAGAAAGAGATGACATAGCCAAGTTATGAGCAGCAATAAAGCAGACTGACAGCTTGAAGAAGCCCCCTGTCTGGCTTATCAGGAAGGAGGGGAGCTTCACACTCCTTTCTGACTTGGTGTGTAAACTATTCAGCATAGCCCTAGAGGACTTCTAAGGTCCCTTTTTGCTCTGACAGTGTGAGATTCTAAGGAATTCTAAAGAATTCAATTCAGCAGCAATGTCTAAATGAGGAGTGTTGGATGTGAATGTTTCATGTATATTTTTTTTAATATGAAAGAAAACAATAGAATTTCCTTCAAGTGTAAGATGGAATATACTACCAATATAAGTGATGTATTCTCCTTGAAATTTTAGGAACAGGTTTCAGAAATCTTTCCTAGTAAAGAAAGATCTTAAAAATCACAATTGCAGTAAACAAGAGATATGCACTATCTTCAGTGGTCACAATATACTGCAATATACTGAGATCTGTTCAGAGTCTCATCAGTGCCCTTTGCCAAGGCGCTAAGTGTAGAAGAGGAAGAACCATCTCAATGGAAAATTTCAGCAGTGTGAACAGGACAACTATTGACTGTCAGGGGACTGTGCAAACAGATTCACTACAGCCCCTACCCTTTCTAGGGATGTAAAACTCTGCTATCCCTCCATTCACTTGGCTATCATTCAGTTTTGTTTGTTTGTTTGTTTGCTTTGAGACAGAGTTTCGCTCTGTCACCCAGGCTGGAGTGCAGTGGCATGATCTCAGAGTATCACTTGACACTGAAGACAGCATATTGTCTTCAACTACAATTAAACCAAAAAGGTCTTTTCTATTTAATCTTTTGGATGATACAACAGCTTTGAGTCTCCCATACATTCTGGAGGGATACTTTATTCCACCAAATAGAGCACCATCTCATGAAACATTGCAAAGAAAATGTTAGCCATCCTCTCTATATTGTTCATACCATCTGAAGATATACAGTAAATGCTTGTTAAATGAATGAACAAAAAATGAGTATAGGACTTATTCCAGCTACCACAAGTCAGAGAATACACTGAGATACCCAAAGTACTAAGTAATACAGTGTTTTATTTAGTTTCGGCAAAGTGACTATATATGTAACCCACACATCAGATTTTCGTAACTGAGTCACAGTAATATTCAGTTTATGACTGTACAAACAAATCTGACATCAGAATACCAGAATTCCATATATCATGAAGAATATTTGACTAGAAAAAAAATACCTTTTTCATATGTTATATGTGTTTAACAAAATTTTCCTGTGCATATTCAAGGAAATAATTTATACCGTATGATCAAGGATTCATATCAAACACAAACTGAAATAACAAAATATGAATATCCTACCTGAACATCTTTGTATTTGTCACGTAAGTCCAAGAGTCGGTGATAAGCTTTAATGGCTTCTGAAAATTCCCCAACATCAGTGCTGGTAAGGATGTAGTTTTCCCAAATTTGCCAGTGTTCATAGTTACACTTTAGAGCTTCTTGTAAAGTTCTAAAAGCTTTTACTCTATTGAAGGTCAAATTTTAAAGAGAGCAATAATGAACTCTTTTTTTATTAGAATAAAGCATAGCTAAATGTATAAAATGCTAATGTGGACCGTCAGTCCTTATTCATTCATATTAACAAACAGAATTAGAGACCCAAACACCACAAAACCACCTCAAACTTCCCTACAAAATTCAGTGACGGACCCTATGGTATATGTAGCATACATACAGAGATACTCCTTTCCTAATCTATTTACTTGTAACAAGGACATTATTTTAAAACTGGGTATCAATCCCAGTATCACCTCAGGAGAAGCCACACTCAGGTTCCAAATCTGGAGTCAGAGTGGTCAAGCAAGTACAACTGCAAAACTGTAAGACAAAAGGTGCAGAAAAAAGGTGCAGACCGTAGTGGAGGGACCAGAGGCAAGGAGGTCAAAACAAAACAACACACTCCTCATGAATCTGCAACCAAAATGCTGCTAACCAAAATTCTACACCCTGTGAGAAAAAAAACCCTCAGTCAACAAAACTAACCAACAGGACATACATTTACTAAAGATAAAATTTTAAGGGGGCCAGGCATGGTGGCTCACATCTATAATTCCAGGACTTTTTGAGTGGCCAAGGTGGGTGGATCACCTGAGGTCAGGAGTTCGAGACCAGGCTGGCCAATACAGGGTAACCCCATCTCTACTAAACAAACAAACAAACAAACAAACAAAAATTAGCTGGGTGTGGTGGCACGTGCCTGTAATCCCAGCTAGTCAGGAGGCTGAGGCATGAGAATCACTTGAATCTGGGAGGCCAAGGTTGCAGTGAGCCAAGATCACGCCCCTGCATTCCAGCCTGGGCAACAAAGCAAGACTCCATGTTTAAAAAAAAAAAACAAAAAACTGATTTTAAGGGGTAGAGGGAGGAGTGAAAAAAAGTTTTTCTTAATTGTTTAAGGAACAATCTATCAAGTCTTTAAATAAATTTGTTTAGAATACTGAGACAAAGAAATATTTACACTGAAAAGGAGCAGAAAATTGTGAAACAAAAACAGGGAGAAATGAAATATGAACAAGGAGATGTGAATAAAAACTAACTGGAAATTTTAGTATTGAAAAAGGCATTAAAACAACAACAGGCCGGGCACAGTGACTCACAACTGTAATCCAAGCACTTTGGGAGGCCAAGGAGGGTGGATCACGAGGTCAGGAGATCGAAACCATCCTGACCAACATGATGAAAACCTGTCTCTACTAAAAATACAAAAATTAGCTGGACATGGTGGCGCATGCCTGTAGTCCCAGCTACTTGGGAGGCTGAGGCAGGAGAGTCCCTTGAACCCAGGAGGCGGAGGTTGCCGTGAGCTGAGATCGCACCACTGCACTCCAGCCTGGGCAACAGAGCGAGATTCTGTCTCAAAAAACATAAACAAAACCCTCAATAGCTAACAAAAACTAGAATGCACATAGTCAAGGAGAAACTGATGAACTGGAAGATAATAGTAAGGAGTTCACACAGAATTCGAATTATAAAATAAAAGCTGGAAAGAGACAGAGGAAAGAATGAGAGGTAAGACTCAAAACATACATCTGATAGAGATTCTACAGTAAACAAATGCAGAGCATGGCAGGATTCTTTATATCAAAAGATAAAAGCTGATAATTTTCCAGAAATGAACAAATTTCAAAAAGTTTTTTGATCATAAATTCTATGATCAAAAGTATATTTCACATACTGAGCACTATAAGTAAAGATAAATGAACATCTAGAAATATTGTGTGAAATTTAAGAAAGATATTCCTAAAATCTACAAAGAAGTGATGACAGATACTTATTTCATTAGCAGTAAGATGACAGAAGACAACAGAATATTACTTTTAAAATGCTGACTGAAAATAACTGTCAGTCAAATTTTTATAATCAGCTAAACTTACCACTCAAGAGTAAATGCAAAATGAAACATTTTTAGATATACAAAGTTAAGAGCATTTACCATCTATTGACTCTAAGAGAACTATCTAAGAGATTCCTTTTTGCAAAAATACAAGGGAACTCAAAAAGAAAGAAAGAAAACATGTCTTCAATTTCAGTCATAAATTGTTTCCATGGAATTTTTTTTTCCTTTCTCTACTCAACCATATCACCACCTCCATCTAATAACAACTGCCTCCAATAGTGTTAGACCAACACTCCCCAGCTCTCCCATCCTCAGGGGTTGGGGGTGAAGGATTTATCCTATTGGAAAATAACTCAACAAGTAAAAATCCACACCATGAGGATTATCCTTTTTCCTATATGTCCTCCCTTATGATCCCCCTAATCATAATTTCCTAGCCTCAAAATTGTTCCATGAATTCTTTTTTCCTTTTTGGTAAATACAGCTTCTTTGTAAGGTGCTTCATTTCAGGATTCGCTTATCAAAACCCCTCTATAGTAGAGATATTGCACCATTAAAATTACATCCGAAGATGAGACATTTTTCCATGGGACTGGTAGGAACATGATATCAAGGGGAATCAGATGAACCAGCAAAGAGAGCACTTTAGTGAAGAATCTTGTGACCACAAAAGGATAAAAGAAATAGTTTAATGGGCCGTTTTAAGGCATGAATAGGATCTTCTGAGAGAAGCATTAATAATTGCCTCAGAAGTAACAATCCCATTAGCTTTGTCTGGAGCCTTAGCAAAGAAAGAAGAGTAAACAGGAAAGAATAAAAAAATGATTTATCTCAGACCTTACAACTCCACCTTTGCACAAAAACCTATTTGTGGAGCTGCAAGAGGTAAGAAAGTTGAGCAACAATATGCAAGAACCCCTAAGAGAGAAAGCAGAATTCCTAACATGATTGGGCTGGAAGACAAGGTATCAAGAGCTTCACTACGTACAAACTTATCCGAGTTGCCAGAAAAACTCACTGAGATCACTCTACAACTATGACAGGGACTTCCGAGCCTGCTGCTTTAAACCAAAAAGGTCTCCAGAGAGTTTTAGCACTCAGTTGCAATCAAGAACATAATATTATCTTCCGAAGAGAATGGTAGAACAGATAGTACTTTATTTACATCATCCAAGAGCAGAGGCAGCATTTCATGATCTCCACGTAATATGGATTTAATGATGTCTTCAGAAATTAACTTGTGATCCCACCAAGAAAAATTAAATTAAGTTTGAAAGTAAGGCCAAATAAAAATGAAAATACATCCATCTTTTAATTAATTTATTAGAGTTTTGGCAACGGCAGTCCTTGTCTCTTCCCTTTCCTTTGCTTTTCGTAGCCAGTCAAGAAGCCCAGTTAGTGGGTTGCCTCCTTTATAAAGAGTTTGGCATCTGCCCCCTCTTTTTCCACTCTAGTTATCTCATGCCTGAATTGTTATAACAGCTGTGTCCTAACTGGTTTCTCAGCCTCCAGTTTCCTCTAGTCTGCCTCACATACTGCCACCAGATAAATCTTCCCCAAAAGCTTCTTTCTTCATGAAATTACCACACTGAAATCTCTGGCTTCCTATACTCAACAGGACAGTCTCAACTCATTGGTCAAATAATCAGAAGATGCTGCAATTTTACTTCAACCTACCTTTCTAACCTTATCTCTCACCGTATATTTCACATTACTCTATAGCTGGACTATTTTGCTTCCTATCTCCTAAAATACTACATTCATTCCTGTCATTCTGCATTTGGTCACACCATTTCCCTTGCCTAAGAGGCATCCCTCTGCCCCTTCTATACAAATTTCTGCTTGAGTCCAACATCTTCTCAGAAGCATTTCTGATTCAGGATGACACAGTTTCTCTCTTCTTTGATCCTCACGAGCCTAAATGAGTGGCTGGCACATAATAAGTGTGCTACAAATATCATGTATGATTATTTTAGCCTTCTTTGTATTCTCACTTGATATTTGCCACAAATAGCTTATACACTAATCAATTTTTTAAATAAGATGGCAAAGTATTTTATTTTTTAAACCTACATTCCCTGAAGGCATTGGTTCATATTTATTTACATTTCTGAATAATGTCTAGTACAAAGCAAGCAATGAACAAAAATAACTGTCAACTGAGTTGACCAACTAAACATATGTTTGCTTTTATCATGTAATAAAATGTAGAATGTAAAACTTCAGTACTACATAAAGATTTCAAGTAACATTTCTTATTTTATTACATATGAAATGTTTTCAAGAAATACACTGTATATTTAGAATTCAAGTTAATTTAGTATGAATTAAGCTATTCTACTTAAGTTATTCTATCTCATATACATGGGTGAGAAAGGTAAAACAAGGAGAAACATTGAAACAATGTTCAGTTGTAGAAAATCTCACTCATTTATTTGGGAAGCAAAGTTCTTCATATTTGTCTGATGTACTTACTTTTGCTTTAATCGGATATAGGAAGTTGATAAATTGTTCCAAGCTTCAGCATTCTGAAATGATAGAGGACTCAGTTAATTAACTATTCTCATTTAGGTAAAATTATTGCTGAAACCAAAAGTACAACACACTTTCCTAGTCCAATATATGCTCTTTAAAATCACAATTTTCAATAAGGTGTGTTTAAAGGTATACAGCAAAATTAAATCAAGCTGAACTTTTATAATTTAGAAAAAGGTTAAAACAATCAACCAAGCAATATAACTATGATTGTACCAATCAGCAATTCAGTTAAGATTTTATTTTCAAATTTAGACTTACAAAATAGCTAATTTTCAACATGCTCTATATAGTACATAGATTTATCACAAAAAAGACAACGCAGTATACTGTTTTTCCTATCTTAAAAGTTTTTGCCATTATACCATTATCCTTCTTCACCGGATAGGGGGGTTAAAAAAGAATCTGTTCTCCAGTGTTACTACTAAGTATTTCATCCATCAAACATATTTCTCTACCTATTCCTCTACCCAATAACAAAAATAAAGCAAAAATGAATTTTTTTTAATCAGCTTAATCAGGTTGAATTTATATAAATGTTGATTCAAACAAGAATGATATAAATTATATATTTCGCTTTGTTCCACTTTTCATCTAATATACTATATATCGTTCTCAAGTCCCATACATATGATTCAAAAATTAAGTGGCAGTGGACCTCCACTTCCAGACATGGCAAAATTAGTAACTTTTTGAACTCTGGCAAAGAACAACTACCAGAAAGCTGTGAGCTGAATGGAGATTTTGGAGGTCACACTGTGCTAGAAGTTATTCAAGTTCCAAACGAGCCAAAGTGGAGAGTTCTTATTGATTGCCCATGGCATTAAATTCAATCCCAGAGAGGTTATACCTTAAGAAAAGGTTATTAGAGGGCTGGGTGCAGTGGTTCACATCTGTAATCCCAGAACTTTGGGAGGCCAAGATGGGAGGATCACTTGAGGCCAGGAGTTCGAGACTAGCCTCGTCAAGAGAGCAAGGCTCCATCTCTACTTTTTTTTTTTAAAGGGTTATGAGAAAATAAGGAGAACTCCAGACTCACTTTAACAAGCTTAAAAACAAGCTGATTTATGAGTAATTTAACTGAATGCCAAAATAAAACTCAATCCTCCTTAAGAGAACAGAATAAAACCAAGAAGCACAACAACATAGCATCCACAATGCGTAGAATACAATTAAAAAACAGTGGTGGACATGGGAAAAAGCAGGAAAATTTCCTTCATAACCAAAGGAAAAAAATCAGTTAATAGAAACAGTACCAGAAATGAAAGAGATGTTGAAATAAGCATAGGATTTGAAAGCAGTTATTATAAACATGTTCAAAGATGTAAAGGAAAACATGAACATAATGAGGGAATGTTTGGGGGAATGTTAGTAGAGACATTAAAGCTGTTAAAATATCCAAATGAAAGCAGCCTGACTGCTGGAACTGCTTGTTGTAACCTGAAACCAGTTTTATCTGCAGCTTCTGAGATAATGTGCTGAAACTCTGGGACTAATTTTGCCCTCTGCCATCCCTCATCAATGGAAGCTTGCTAGCTCCCCAAACCCTTACTGTAAGTGCCAATGAATTTTTCTAAGAGAAATATGTAACACTTCTCCTTTTTATAAAACTTCTAACCTTCTCTTTGTTCTTCAGGGATATCAAAGACTACCTGGCATGCATATATGCTCCAAATTGCAATTCTTTCTTCTCAAATAAAACATTAAATTTAGATCTTTTATATAGAAAATTTTAAGGAGTCCCCCCCCCAAAAAAACAACCAAAACCCTACTAGAAGTAATAAATGAGCTCAGCAAGGTTGCAGGATATAATTAATATATAAAAAGCAATTGTGTTTCTATATACATGAAGAATTTAGCTATTAACTTATTTCCAGATTTATAAATCCTATACCTCGAGGTATGACCTTCCCTCAAATGTATACTTTCCTCCAACACAAAAGGAATTGCTGTTCTGAACCATACAGTACAATTCCAATAACAGAGAGTAAAAAGCCATGTAAGGACAGAAGATCAAACAAACTTACATCGGGTTCTAGAGTCACACAGCGCTGAAATGCCTTTGCTGAACCCTGATAGTCTTCCAAGGCCAAATAAGCACAGCCGAGAGAAAACCACACCCCAAGCTGCAAAGACCAAAAAATCAAAGTCATTCAAACACACAGAAACATTTACAGAATATAATCGGAAAATTAAGATACTATCAACAAACACACTCCTAGAAAGAATGCAGAGCTATATAATAAATATTTGCCTTACATTTAAAGGTAGAATATTTAGCAATGGAGGTAAATTTTTCTGTATAATTTTCAACACTAACACTGAAAACATGCAATATTATTGCATATGTTTCGCGGAAAAAGTCCATACTTTGTGCTAACCGAACTCCTTACTGGGCGTGTTGGCCCTCTTTATCTGTGGGTTCCACAACTGTGGGTTCAATCAGTTGCAGAATGAAAATATTGAAGAAAAAAAAAAAACTGGATGATTGCAACTCTACTGAATATGTACAAACATTTTTTTTCTTGTAATTATTCCCTAACAATACAAATTACACAGTATTTGCACTGTGTTAGGTACCATAAGTAATCAAGAGATGACTGAAAGTTTACAGGAGGATGTACATAAGTCACACGCAAATACTACAGTATTTTATACAACGGACTTGAGCATCATGGATTTTGGTATCGGTGTTGGGGGTGGGGCCTGGAAGCAATCCCCCATGCATTCTGAGGGACCACCATACACAACATATCAGCAGATTCACAACTGATGAATGTACTACAAACTCAAAAAAAGAAATTTCTTTTTTCATCTTCAAACTAGACCACAAGAGCTTCTGCAGCTTAACCAGGAGCCAAACTGCCCTAGCATATATCTGCTTTAGGCATGCCTGAAAATAATTTAGAAAAAGGAGATTCCGAATCTGGATTATCAAATAGTTACTCAAAATGTAAAGTATGACCTAAGCCAATTAGATTTGTAAACACTGAGATTTAGAAAACAGATAAAATAGGAGGTAGCTATACAGATTACAAAAAACAAAATCTGTACATCATAAGATTTCCTTAAAATTTGATAGCCTCTGTCAAAAGGGAGATAAAACTAACAAAAATTTGGCTGGGTGTGGTGGCTCACGCCTGTAATCCCAGCACTTTGGGAGGCCAAAGTGGGTGGATCACTTGAGGTCAGGAGTTCAAAACCAGCCTGACCAACATGGTGAAGCCCCCGTCTCAACTAAAAATACAAAAATTAGCCGGACGTGGTGGTGTGCACCTGTAATCCCAGCTACTGGGGAGGCTGAGGTAGGAGAACCACTTGAACCTAGGAGGTGGAGGCTGTAGTGAGCTGACATTGCACTACTACATGCCAGGCTGGGTGACAGAGCGAGACTCCATCTCAAACAAAACGAAACAAAACAAAACAAAACAAAGACAAAAAACAAAAAATTAACAAAAATTCAGTGGAATTAGTCAGAAATGCAGCTATTATGAGTTGTTTTCCTTCCAGACAGTCAGCAAAGCCAACTTTATAAGCAGATTGAAGTCTCCTTTCTTACTGAGTTCCAGAAAGTCACTGAGCCAGCTGTCAGATTTGCCTGAACAGTTCAGGGTAGGAAAGAAAACAAGGTGCTCTGTTATCTATCCACAGCCTTCCACAGAGGCAGAGCAGGAGGCTGCCTCTACATCACTCCTCCTTCAGCCATTCCCACAAAACCTGTTCCATATGGCTAGCAGAGGCCTGAAAGTTCTTTAAGCAGATAAAGATTTTTAGCCAGTAATTAGAGATAAAGCTTAGAAAGCAAGCAGACTTGGGCCATTTAACACTTTGCCATGAATTTACAAGAGGCTATAAATAACTGTTATCAGGAGCCTTTATGGAGAACAGATTTTGTTAGAGGGACAGGGACAGGTAATCACTGAAAAGAGGATGGATATATGTCTAGCGGGAGCGGGGAGAAGCAGAGGTACTAGGTTGAAACTAAAAGTTAGAAGTTCACTTTTCTGAATCATGGGACTTTCAACAACCTAAAAATGAGCTCACCACTTTGCTTTCATCTGTTTTTTTTTTTTTTTTAAATAGAATTAAATGAAAAGAGCTTCAATGCATCAAACCACACTTGCTGAACATGATACATTCTGAGAGAAACTAAAGTCTGATGCTAACATATAAAACAAGCTCTCTAAACTCCAACCAGTAAAAAGTTTCAAAATCTGTGTACTGGCCGGGCACAGTGGCTCACGCCTATAATCCCCAGCACTTTGGAAAGCCGAGGCACGCAGATCATGAGGTCAGGAGATCGAGACCATCCTGGCCAACATGGTGAAACCCTGTCTCTACTAAAAATATTAAAAAATTTAGCCAGGCATGGTAGCACACGCCTGTAGTCCCAGCTACTCAGGAGGCTGAGGCAGGAGAATTTCTTGAACCCAGGAGGCGGAAGTTGCAGTGAGCCGAGATCGTGCTACTGCACTCCAGTCTGGGCGACAAAGCAAGATTCCATCTCAAAAAAAAAAAAAAAAAAAAAGTCTGTGTATTATATTTCATCAATGTTAAAGTACACTCTTCCCCCCACCATTTAACATTTCTGAAATAGAGATGTATCTGAAAAACCAATAGCTTGTCAGTTTTATTGGCAACAATTTTTTTTTATATATAAAGTGGTACTTAAAGGTACTTCTTACAACTGATGGCATCTTAGATACAAAGAATTATGGTACCAAGTATACTTGGAATAAGGGATTCTTATTTTGCGACGAAATCAAGAACAATGAGAACTGACTTCAAGGTCCTCAAAATGCATGTGCTCTGCTTGTTTTCTGCACCAGCAAAGAACAAACACTATTTCCCATGTGTTGTTATAAAAACCACACGTGTGGCCAGGCGCAGTGGCTCACACCTGTAATCCCAGCACTTTGGGAGGCCGAGGCGGGCGGACCACGAGGTCAGGAGATCAAGACTATCACGGCTAACACAGTGAAACCCCATCTCTACTAAAAATACAAAAAAATTAGCCAGGCATGGTGGCAGGAGCCTGTAGTCCCAGCATATCGGGAGGATGAGGCAGGAGAATGGCGTGAACCTGGGAGGCGGAGCTTGCAATGAGCTGAGATGGCGCCACTGCACTCCAGCCTGGGCTACAGAGTGAGACTCCATCTCAAAAACAAACAAACAAAAACACATGTAAATTCAAAATCTAAATAAAAACTTCATTTCTCAATCCATCTAAGAAGATTTACAAAGGTTGCAAATGTCCAAAATTAGCAATTATTCTTCTAGCTCTAAAACAGATTGGGGATGAGGTTATCTTTTATTTTTAATTTTTAAAACTACTTAATGTTTTATAACCAGTGTCTTTAAAACCAAAACAAATTTAATGAAAATCAGACAGATGACTTAATTTAACATAAAGTATTATGGTTCTCTTTTCGTTTTACTTTTGGTTATTTTTGCAGTGTTTTAATACTCTGCATTTGAAGGAAAAATCCTAGGATCATTAACTGCTAGGTTTTATCTACTGATAACATGAAGGAAGACGAGTTTTACACATGGTGGTGTTCTTTGAAATCATCCAATGGCTTTTCTTTTTTGAGGTCTTCAGAATGTGGGGGACTACAGATAATATTTGGTGCCTCTTTTACTTTTTTCTTTTTAAACTATTACTTAAACTGCTATTACCAATAGTGACAGGCATCTCAGTTCAGAATAGTCATACTCTTAAGAACATAAAAGAAAAACAAAATCAAAAGAAGCTTCAAAAAAAAGCTTTTTTTTTTTTTTTTTTGCTTTTCAAAAAAAGAAAAACAAAATCAAAAGAAGCTTCAAAAAAATCTCTCGCGATTCCTTAGAACAGAGTTGTATATGTTTGGGTACAAAAATACCTACCTTCTAGTCCAGTGCTATCAGATAAAAATATCATGCTAGTAGCCTCATTATATTTTCTACATTTCAAAAAGTCAAAAGAAGGTGGTCCACGCCTGTAATCCCTGCACTTTGGGAGGCTGAGGTAGGCAGACCACTCAAGTGAGGTCAGGAGTTCAAGACCAGCCTGGCCAACATGGTAAAACTCTGTCTCTACTAAAGATACAGAAAAATTAGCAGGTATGCGTCTGTAATCCCAGCTACTCAGGAGACTGAGGCGGGAGAATCACTTGAACCGGGAGGCGGAGGTTGCAGTGAGCCACAATCACGCCACTGCACTCTGGCCTGGGCTACAAAGTGATACTCCATCTCAAAAAAGAAAAAAAAAAGGGTAAAAGAAAGGGTGAAGTTTACTTTCATAACATTTTATTTAACTCTACATATCCAGTATGCGATTACTTCAATATATTATTACTATACAAAGTTATTGAGATATTTTATAACCACTTTTTCACACCAAGTCTTTGAAATCTGATGTGAATTCAACACAGCATGGATCAATTTCAACTAGTCACATTTCGAGTGTCCATTGTCACACATGACTAGTGGCTACCATATTAACACAGTTATACTATTTCTCTAAAACACTGACATGGGCCCTGGAATATCTTGCATCCTTCCCTTCTTTCTCCAATAAAAAACTAGCTCCTTTGGCTGAGACCCTCCCTTGAGCTTCTTTCATATACTATAGTTACTCCTGTTCCTCTCTTTACAATAACGACCAAAATAATTAGCTCTTAATGAGCATCTGCTATGTGTGCCAAGCACTGACACCATGAGCTTTCCACACATTACTCATGCGTTCCTCACACCCACCCTGCAAGGTGGTCAATCTTACTCTCCTAAGAGAGGCGACAGAGTCAGAGTCAGTCATGGACAGAGGAGAGGTTCGACACAGTCAGTGTGACTCCAAAGACCACATCCTGTCTGTCTCTGACAACACCATTCTGCCCATACACAAGCCATGATTTAAGGCAATACCATTCTTGTCACCAATAAAGAGAGAGGGGGGAAATATGGCAGTTAACATGTGCTGGAGAAACCCAGAAGATAATTCTTGAAGAACCAGGAGCATATCTCTTCCCCCACAAAGGCTCTCTTGATTGGGCTAGTCAGGTGGACAAAAGAAGACCTAGAAAAATGGGTGGCCACAGGACGGGGCAAGAATGGAGGGAGATAATCACCTGACAGAGAGGCCCTGGTTGAGCTTTCTGCAGACCTTATTTCCAGGGCAAATCGTGAAGGCAAGTTGGCCGTAGGCAGGCAATAACCTTTAAAAGCTGACTGTCTAGCGTTTATTTCTCAGGGAGCCAATATAGAAACACAAAAGCAGGCCAACTTTTTATTTTGAATGTGATAATACTTGTACTTAACCAACGGCTTTAAATTATTTTAAAAATAATTCACAAAGAATTCAAAAGCTTGAGAGCATGGTTTCTCTGAATTTCCCTCACAAAGCCCCCTAGAGTGTGACAGAGGAGAAAGATGACTGGGATTCAAGCGGCTCTGGGTAACTGTTAAACGACCCTGGCTATGTCACTTAACCTGCGTGTCTCAGTTCCCCGAGTGTGAAATAAGCAGGGGTGGACTAGACTAAAATTCCTGAGTTCTTCAGATGCCCCAGATTCTGAAAACCCAGAGGGGACTGGGTTTGAAGGTACACTCTTGCCATCTAGTGGCACAATAAGGACACTGACAATAGAATGGAATACAGAAGCACTTCAACTTATGAGAGGGTTATGTCCTGATAAATCCATCGTAAAATGAAAATATTGTTAAGTCAAAAATGCATTAAATTCACTTGATTTGCTGAACCTAATAGCTTCACCTAGCATACCTTAAACATGCTCAGAACACTTACATTAGACTACAGATGGAGAAAACCGTCTAGCACAAAGCCTATTTTATTTTTTAAAAAGTGTAGAATATCTCATGGAATTTATTGACTACTATACTGAAAGTTGTCAACAGAATAGGTATATGGGAACTCTAAGCATAGTTTCCACTGAAAGTGTATCATTTTTATACCATCATAAAGTAAAAAAGTTATTAAGTGGAACTATCATAAGTCAGGGATCGTCTGGTATTTAGAATCAGCAGGTTTGAAGAACTAGAAGGGAATCAGTTCAATTAGAGACCTTAGAAATCAATTCAAAAGAGATCTAGAGGAAAATGATGCTTACAAAGGAAATAACTGGCTTAAAGCCACACAATAGTTCCTTCATCCAAGTGTGAAATATGTGTGCTGAAGACAGTGACTGTAATACTTATTAAACCTTAATAATTAAAATAAAAATTAAAGTTTGCTACCCTGAGGGTTAGCAAAGACTAAGCACCACTAGATAATTGGCACAGATAACTTTTATAATTAAAAAGTTAATTTTTACAAGGGTTATTTAAGGCATCTTAAATAGGTGCTACTTATGAGCCTACTACTGAAGCTCCCTTACTCCTGAAAGTTTCTACATAATCAATAATCAGTATTCACACTTTCGGCTGATTTCCCTCAAAGGATCAACTGCTTTGAATTGTTCTGTCACATATAATAAAGGTTAATGTAGAATAATCTAATCCTAAAGCCACACCCCACTCTCCACTCTTTCTGTACCCCTGCCTCATTTCTATGACCCCAAACGCAGATGAGTTGTTGAATGTAGAATCATTAAACAGGAAATGACCACAGTCAAATCCAAGAGTGACATCAACGGTGTCTGGTAGTAGCTTTTCCTAATGATGCTTAATGCTCATTTTTTTTCCTAATGTGCACCGCCAACTCTTTCATAACCAAGTTTCTCATTTACTAAATTCTAAGTTCTCCTTCCACGAGGAAATACAAACCTTAACCTGCCAGCTTCCTGGTCTCTCCAAAGGAGTAATTCCTTCTATTTTATTGTCTTCCCTTAAACTAAAGGATCAACTAAATTTTATACATAATTTTTCTTTTACTCTAGGCTATTAATTATTGAATGCCCTTCTCTTAATTCTTGACCTAGATTTGGTTACCACTGGTCTTTATATTTGCCCAGTCTTTTCAAATAATTCACAATGCAAGGTAACATAGGTGTTTATATGTCATCTGCATGTGAGAGTCTCCTGTTAGATATATCTCCCTAATTTTAGCCTACAGATAATGGGGCAGCAATGGTTTTTCTACAGTGCAACAGGCAGAAAAGTAAAGAACCACTATGTAACATCTATTATTATGAACTTACTATGGGCCAGGAAATATGTTAGACACCTAACAAATATTGGCTCTAATTTTCTCAGCAGCAAATCCAGGTAGAGATTGTAAACTCCATTATTTAAAAGCTCAGAAAGACGAAGAGATTTGCCTTTGTTATCTTCCTCGAGATTACCAGAATTCAGAATCAGGTCTATGGTAGCAAAGCTTTCGGCCTCCCCACTATGCATCAGTCACAGCTACAGCCCAGATGTTATCACAGCACTCACATTTCTTGGCAGTTATGCAAGTTACACCTTAAGACTTTCATTCTGTACTGCTTACCAATATGAGAAGGGAGGAATAAAAAGGAAAGAATGTCTGTTTTCTGTACATATTATTCACACATGTTCATCCTGTCCTCTCTCTTGGAATGTGAGTTCCAACCTCCTTGAGTCTTCCCACCACAAATAACGTAAGTCTAAAACAAAAACTATATAAATCCATTTCGGATAAAAATATTTTATCCTTTCCAAAGCTAAAATGAAAGAAAAAGTGAAATCAAGGAAGAGCAGCATGTACAAACCACCAAGATGATTAAAATGCCAGAGTACTGTATCGTAGAAGTCTGGTCTTATTAAGTAAAACAATAGCACTTGGAAAGGTCAGCTCTGTTAAATCCGTGGTCTCAAAGAGAGTCACTCACTAACACGTGATGGATGGTTCCAAAATATCAATCTTATAACCTCACTTTGCTTCTGATGAAAGCCCCGATGGTTCTTCATTAAAGGATGAAAAAAGTTCAAACCTGACAGCCTAGTATTCAGGGCTTTTTATAACTTGACCTCGACCAAATATGCCATTACTTCCTAGCATGCTATGATATCCTCCAGGGCAAAATTGTGAAGAGGTTAAGAGCAAGAGCTCTGGAATCAGAAAGCTCAGGTTGAAATCCCAGCCCCATCCCTCATAAATTGTAAAATCTAGTACAAATTACTTAACCCTCTATTTCTTCTTTTATGAAAGTAGGGTAAAAACAGTAAGTACCTCAGTGACTGCAGAGAATTGAAAATAAATGGAAAATGCTTCTAGAACAGTACCTGGCACTGAGTAAATACTCAGCATTAGTTGCTATTTTCACTATTATAACTGAATAAAATATAAACCGTCAAAACTAATAGTTACCAAGAAACTGCTCTCTGCAGCGTTGGTTTTTACATCTGCTAGTTTCCTTCCTTGAAACACATTTTCTCAATTTTTTCCACCTATCCAAATCCCAACCATTCCTGGTAGTTCATACCAACATTCACTTCCATCAGGCTTTTTCTGACCATTCACATCCTTATTTACAAGGCCACCCAAAAGCATCGCCAGGCACCCAAAGCATGTTGCCTATTCATTCAACTCCTTAGTTACACACAATGCTATTTATGTCTCCTCTCTCCATTTAACCTATATAAACCCCTGGAGGGCAGGAGTCTGTGTCTTAACACAACTCTACTGTATCCCCCTCAATACCTCAATGGTTTACAAAGAGTTCATACTTACCTAAGAGCTTAGAATATAGATGCTTAATGAATAGAAATAGCTATTATGTTAATGTTCTCATTTTCCAGTCTTATTTTTAATACTATTCCTTATTTCCAAAGCTAATACCTTCATGTCTTCTCCTCATTCCACTCTCCCCTAGAATGATATTCCCTATTTATCTCCCCTCTCTCCTTACAACATTCCATTTCTCCTTTATCCACTGGAATCTTTCATTTCTGCCTTCCTCCATGTAAAGGACTCCAGTATCTTGAAATGTTTTACCTGACTTTTCTGCCCCTTTGAGTACAAAACTCTACATTTGTCTCTCATCTCTCTGATGTGCTCCTAAAATGAACAGTCTACAGATTATATCTCCATTTCTTCATCTATCACCCACCCTTTAATCTCCTGAATCTGTTTTTGAACATCATTAGTGGGCTCCAAATCCAACGACCTCTTCGTAGCCCTCTGGACTTCATCATTACACGTGACATAACTCACTGACATTTGCTCTTGTTTTAGGTGCCATGAACCCCTTGCTGGGGTTTCCTTCTATCCCTCTGACCAAGACTCTGATGTACTCTGAGACCTATTTTACCGGTGCCATTTCTCCTATCTTCTTCCAACTGCAGGAGATGCCCAAAGCTCAGGACATTGCCTGTTACTCTCTTCCATCACAGTTTTCTGTGAAGAACTCACTTTCATGGCTTCAACTAACTTCCACAGAAAAGCCCCATCTGCACGGTCAGGCCTCACTGTTGGGCTTCACTAGGGCTTTCATCTCCAATGGACTAGCAACCATTTCTGCTACAATACAGCACCATCTCCTCATATTCAACATCCAAAACCACATCACCTTGCTGGCAAAAGATACTTTCCCTTCCTCCTAAATTCCCTATAACTATCAATAGAGATATTTTTCCTTTTTAATCAGACAATTGAGAAAACTGGCCTCCTCTCTGATTCCAACATCTCCCTCAATACTGCCAGCCCAATGTGCAAGTCCCAGAAAATTTCCTCTGTAATGAGGCTTCAGTCGTTCTATCTTTTCCATGCTCACCACTCAAGCCACTGATAACTCACCCATGATATTCATTCCTTATTTAAACTTCCCATAATACCACTTTTGTCATATCACTTTTTAATTCAAAACCACAAAGGCTCCCACATCCACAGGGTTAGATAATCCTGATACAGGGCATTTAAGGCCCTTTGGAAACTACTTCTGTCCATTATCATTTCCTGGCAGAAACTCTCTGTTCTCTGTTGATAGGTTGACATAGCACAATTCATGACCACATCCATATCTGATATACAAGTACTTGATAATGCTTAGTTAGGCAACCACATAATATAACATCCAAACTGCATCACTTCTGAAAGTGAACCAGAGGACTAAAGAAAATAATTTAAATTATATGGTTTTAAAAAATATTTATCAACCAACAAACTGTTGATCAGTAAATTGGTTTTACTCCATCAGGAGACTTATGAAATGATTCTATTCAAAAATTATTTTCAAAAATAAAATTTATTGAAAAATAAAACTATATTAAAGTAAAAAACTTTAATCCTGATTATGTGAACATTAAAAAATAATAAAGGAGCATTAATCAAGCTGTACAATTATAATTTTGTATATTTCCATAATCTATTACAGAATTAAAATTAATTATTCTGAGTAGACATTCATGTGTTTTAATCAGTAGTCATATTTGATGCTAATACCATGTCACTGAAATTTTACTAATGAATATTTTTTTTCAATATGATCTTAGTGTTTTTTATTTTTTCCTAAGATTACCTGCTACTTCAAAGTTGTTCTTTATTGTTAATTGTCACATTCATTGTTTATACATTTTAAATTGTTGAAAGTTTTATTGACTCTTTTCTAGGGGACATAATCATTTTAATTGAAAATATTATTTCTAAGTATACTGATGTAGCTGGTAAGCTCAGGGCAACTTCTGCTAAATAGAACATATTCTTAATTCTAGCCTTGTTAATATTAAAACTTAAAAATATTTACTTAGTATCTTTTGGCTTCCATTTAGGGTACTTTTCTTCAACAAATATTTTTAACAAGACAAAATCTATCAAATTTGTTGTCTCTATTTACGACTCTTTGTAATGTTTCACTAGATTTAGACGCTGCTAAATTTTGGGCCTCTATTACATTCTGTTCTAGTAAAGGATATAAATTTATTTAATTAAAATCAGAAACTCAATTAAAAGTTTCTTACAAATTATTACTGATGTTTTAAGTGCAATGGTATTACAGTTTTTAAAAATTGCCTATTTCTTAGAAAAATATACTCAAAATTTTTTAAATGAAATTATTTGATGTATGGGATTTTCTTTAAAATGATATGAGGCCAGGCATGGTGGCTCATGCCTATAATCCCAACACTTCGTAAGTTCAAGGGGGGCAGATCGTTTGAGCCCAGGAGTTAGAGACCAGCCTGAGTAACATAATTAAACTTTGTCTCTGCAAAAAATACAAAAATTAGCTGGGCGTGGTGGTGCATGCCTATAGTCCCAGCTTCTCAGGTGGCTGAGGCAGCAGGATTGCTTGAACCCGGGAGATGAAGGCTGTAGTGAGCAGAAAGTGCACCACTGCACTCCAGCCTGAGTGACAGAGTGAGACCCTGTTGCAAAAATAAATATACAAATAAATAAATAAATAATAAAGCAATATGAGGTGGCGTAGGGAAATACAAGTAAAACAAGATCAGCCATTTTCCCAACACTGTATGTTTACTTCATGTCTCTGTCACATTTTGGTAACTCTCACAATATTTCAAACTTTTTCATTATTATTATGTTTGTTATGGTGATCTGCAAGCAGTGATCTTTGATGCTACTATTGCAATTGTTTGGGGGCACCACAAACTGCACACATACAGGACAGTGAACTCAATTGATAAATGCTGTGTGTGTTCTGACTGCTCCACTGACCAGCTGCTCTCCTATCTTCTCCCTCATCTCAGGCCTCCTGCCTCCCTGAGACAGAACAATATTGAAATTAGACAATTAATAACCCTACAGTGCCTCTCAGTGTTCAAGTAAAAGAAGAGTCACACATCCCCCACTTTAAATCAAAAGCTAGAAAGAATTAGGGACTGCGGATCACAAAAGAACTAGAAGAGAGGCTTTTGAATGTCCTCACCAAAAGAAATGATAAATGTATAAGGTGATCTCATGCTAAATACCCTGATTTGATCATAATACAACATATACCTGTCCTGTAACAGAAAATTGTACTCCATAAATATGTATAACTACAGTATCAATTAAAATGAAAAGAAAGCTAGAAATGATTAAGTTTAGTGAGAAAGGCATGTCGAAAGCTGAGATAGGCCGAAAGCTAGGCCTCCTGCACCAAACTGTTAACCAAGTTATGAATGTAAAGGAAAAGTTCTTGAAGGAAATTAAAAGTGCTACTCCAGGGAATACACAAGTGATAAGAAAGTGAAATGGCCTTATTGTTGATATGGAGAAAGTCTGAGTGGTCAAGATAGTTCAAACCAGTCATAACATTCTCTTCAGTCAAAACCTAATTCAGAACTAGGCCCTAATTCTCTTCAATTCTGTGAAGGCTGAGAAAGGTGGAGAAGCTGCAGAAGAAAGTTTGAATCTAGTAGGGATGGTTCATGAGGTTTAAGGAAAGAAGCCATCCCCATAACATAAAAGCACACAATTAAACAGCAAATACTGATGGAGAAACTGCAGCAAGTTATCCAGGAGATCTGGCTAAGACCACTGATGAAGGTGGCTACACTAAACAGATTTTCTAGGAAGACAAAACAACCTTCTTTTGGAAGAAGATGTCATCCAGAACTTTCATAGCTAGAGAGAAGTCAATTCTTTACTTCGAAGGACAGGCTAACTCTCCTATTAGGGGCTAATACACCTGGTGACTTTAGGCTGAAGCCAATGCTCACTCATCATCTGAAAATCCCACAGCCCTAAAGAATTAGGCTAAACCTACTCGGCCTGAGGACTGTAAGTGGAACAATGAAGCCCGGATGACAATACTTCTGTTTACAGCATGGTTTACTGAATATTTTAAGCCCATTGTGTAGACTTACTGCTAAAAAAAAAAAAAAAAAAGATTCCTTTCAAAATATTACTGATCATATTACTGATCACTGACATAGCACCTGGTCACACAAGAGCTCTGATGAAGATGTACAAGGAGACTAATGTTTTCATGCTTGCTAACACAACAACCACTCTGCAGCCCATGGAACAAGGAGTACTTTAGACTTTCAAGTTTTATTATTTGAGAAATACATTTCATAAGGGTATATAGCTGCCATACATAGTGATTCCTCTGACGGTTCTGGGCAAAGCAAATTGAAAATCTTCTGGAAAGGATTCACCATTGTAATGTTCACCATTGAGAACATTCCTGATTCAAGGGAGGAGGTCAGAACATCAACATTAATAGGAGTTTGGAAGAAGCTGATTCCAATTTTCATGGATGACTTTAAGGGGTTTGAGATTTCAGTGGAGACAGTCACTGCACATGTGGCAGAAATAGAAAGAGAACTATAATTAGAAGGGAGCCTGAAGATGTGGTTGAATTGCCACAATCTCATGATAAAACTTGAAGATATGAGAAGTTGCCTCTTATGCGTGAATAAAGAAAGTGGTTCCTTGAGATGGACTTTGTTCCTTGTGAAGATGTTGTAAACATTGTTGAAATGACAAGGATTGAGAACATTACATAAACTTGACTGATAAAGTAGCAGCAGGGTTGGAGAAGACTGACTCCAATTTTGAAAGGAGTTCTCCTGTGGCTAAAGAGCTATCAAACACCATTGCATGCTACAGAGAAATCTGGCATGAAAGGAGGAGTCAATCTATGCGGTAAACTTCACTGTTCTTATTTTAAGGAATTGCCACAGCTACTCCAGCCTTTAGTAACCACCACACTGATCAGTCAGCAGCCATCAACACCGAGACGAGACCTTCTACCAGCAAAAAGATGATAACTCACTGAAGGCTCAGATGGTCATTAACTTTTTTTTTTTTTTGGGCAATAAAGCAGTTTTAAATTAAGGTATGTAGGGTTTTTTTTTTTTCAGACATAATGGTATTGCACACTTAACAGACTACAGCATAAACTCAACTTTTATGTGCACTGGGAAACCAAAAACTTCGCATGACTTGCTTTATTACAATATTCGCTTTACTGCAGTGGCCTGGAACTGAATCTACAGTATCTCTGTGGTATGCTTGTACATATACTGTCCACAATATCATATAATCTCACAAAGGCGAATGACTGGTTGATTGAGGAGGAGGTTAAGGAAAATAAATTTTTAAAGAGGTAGAAGAGACTGACAAAAGTAAAGGAAAAATGTATGTGTGTTAAGTGGGAGATGGAAAAATTGATAGGACATAATATTTCTCTTTTTCAGTGCTACACGCACTGGTTTGATAGCTGAGCAATTTCTTTTGTTTTTTACTTTTTTGCATAAAAGTAGAGTATAACAGGAAGAATAACTACCTAAGAACAGGAATAAGAACGTATATTTTAATTCTAGCTTCTGCCTGGGAAATTGTGCCTGGGAGATTTGGTCAGATTTCGCTCTCACTTTCTTCAGCTTTCACTATCCCACAAACCTCAGAAGCCTAAGGCTGAATTTAAGTAGTTTCAGAAGTCACTTGCAAAAATGAAACAAGTGGGTATAAGTGAACAACAGCTAGCAATCTCCAAAGCATAAATATAAGTGGTACATGTCTTTTGGTTCTCTAATGAATGCACCATAGACAGTGTATTTAGTTTTGCATCCCATCCCTGATATAAGACCAAACCCCTCTATTTTGCATAGGAGCTCTCATTTTTTAAACTTGAGCTCTCACTCACTTTATAGTTCTTTGTTTTTATTTAAGCTCTCACTTTAAAATGTGCTTAAATCTAAAAGATGAACAATAGCCTTTTTTCCTCCTAACCCTTTCCAGATACAACTATTCTTATACCAATTTGATTTCAGAAAGTTATTAAGATGTGCAAAAGCCATTCAAATACCACTTTTGGTTTGTCTAAATTTTGTTATTTAACCTAAATCTTTGGATATGTCTAAAAAAGAGGATAGAATTTTTTTAATTCCATTTTTCTATTTTCCTTTTATTACCAGTCTTAAAGGAGACAACATAGCATATATGCTTTCTCCCTCCAGACAGTTCAAACTTGGTTCACAAGTTAAAATGAGTCTATAGTGTTCAAGTTTGCATCTTGTAGTAGTTCTATACAATTACAGCATCCAATGCCTGCATATTTTGGCATGGT
Organism: Macaca mulatta; assembly: GCF_049350105.2. Classification (NCBI taxonomy): domain Eukaryota; kingdom Metazoa; phylum Chordata; class Mammalia; order Primates; family Cercopithecidae; genus Macaca; species Macaca mulatta. The sequence continues at coordinate 92,186,990 of NC_133418.1, forward strand.
TTACTGCCTGCCTGAATTGGATCCATATGAGAAGCTCTAAAATATTCTCACATAACATCTTTTTATACTGTGACTCTGCTTTGAGCAATTGTCATTTCTTTGTCTATGTAAATAATTAATTCTAAATTATATAATGAGACCAGCAAGCCCTGTCAAGTTCTCCCATGTGACTTCCCTCTCTTCATCCCTTCCTTCCTATTGCCCCTCCCACACTGAGAATTGCCATGGCTAAAAACTAGGCTATTGGGCTGGGGGAAGTGGCTCACGCCTGTAATCCCAGCACTTAGTGAGGCCGAGGCGGGCAGATCACAAGGTCAGGAGTTCAAGACCATCCTGACCAATCTGGTGAAACCCCGTCTCTAGTAAAATACAAAAATTAGCTGGGCATGGTGGCACATGCCTGTATTCCCAGCTACTTGGGAGGCTGAGGCAGGAGAATCGCTTGAACCTGGGAGGCGGAGGTTGCAGTGAGCTGAGATTGCACCACTGCACTCCAGCCTGGGTGACAGAGCGAGACTCTGTCTCAAAAAACAAACAAACAAACAAACAAACAAAAAAACCAAAAAACTAAACTATTGCTACAGTCTCTTAACTCAGCCTCCATCTAGAATCTCCCACAGCCAGTGTTGCCAAAACAATATTCCTGAATTACCTCTTTACACACCACATTCCTTCATTTAAAACAAATCTCCAAAGAAATCAACCCTTTAATGGCTCTCTATCTGTCAAATAAAAAACCCAATGGTTTAGACTCACATTGAAGATGTTTCACAACCTGGCTCCAGTCTAGGGTTCCCACTATAACTTCCTTCCACCCTAAAAAACTAACCTCTTCACCAAACCTCTGTTCCCCCTGCAAATACACACACACACACACACACACACACACACACACACTTCTTTCTGTGTTTCTAGAGCTTTGCTCATACTCTTCACTTGCCTAGAATGCCCCAACCTCTCCCCTCTTTGCCTATTCAAGTCCTACCTGTCTTTCTTTTTTTTTTTTTTTTTTGAGACGGAGTCTCTCTCTGTCACCCAGGCTGGAGTTCAGTGGCCGGATCTCAGCTCACTGCAAACTCCGCCTCCCGGGTTCACGCCATTCTCCTGCCTCAGCCTCCCGAGTAGCTGGGACTGCAGGCGCCCGCCACCTCACCTGGCTAGTTTTTTTGTTTGTTTGTTTGTATTTTTTAGTAGAGACGGGGTTTCACTGGGTTAGCCAGGGTGGTCTCAATCTCCTGACCTCGTGATCCGCCCGTCTTGGTCTCCCTCCTACCTGTCTTTCAAAGCTAACTCCAACATCCTCTCTTCATTGTCTACCAAAGATAGAAATGTTCTCTTTGGCCTCTATATAACTAGTGCTTTACATATAAATTGCTAGGTATTTCTTTGACGCATCATTATTGTTAGCTAGCTCTGTCTGTGTTTGCTTCACTAGATTGCCAGGGTACAAATGGGACTATCTGCTGACCTGCTGCTATGTCTTCATTCTTTGGCTCAGTGCTATGTGCAGGGCAGACAATTAGAATATATCTGACTGAAAAAAAGTAGTTGAAGATACTATTTATTCACCCATTTAACAAATATTTGTTGAATATTTAATATGTACAAGGCACTTTTGCAGGCACTAGGAAAATGTAAACGAACCATACAGATGAAAATTACCATCTTCATGGGACTTGCATTCTAGTGAAGACAAAACAGAACTTTTTTAAAGAGGTAAGCTATATATAAGTGCTATGGAAAAAAATAAAGCAGGGAAGGAAAATTAGGAATATAAGGTGGGAGTATGATTTTAAATAGAAAGATCATGGAAGGCCCCTCCTAGAAAGTGACCTTCCAGCAGACTTGAATGAGATATCTGGAAGAAGGACATTCCAGGCAGAGGAAGAGCAAGAGGAAGACCCAGAGGCAGGAATGTGCCTGGCATATTCAGAAAACAAAGAGGGCAATGTGGGGTGAGAAAAGGGGAGAACTGGAGGAAGGAGGGAGAAGAAGTGTCGGGAGCTAGATGCTGGGGAAAGTCTTGAGAACCATTAAGAGACTGGGTATTACCATATCTGACCTGAGTTTGAAAGATAAATGTGGATGCCCTTTGAGAATAGGCAGATGGGCAAGAAGAAAGGCAGGAGGTAACACAATTAATCAGGTGCAAGACAATGGGGATTTGGACCAGGATGACAGGAAGTGGTAAGAAGCAGTCTGATTCTGGACATATTTTGAAGGCAGATCTGCTAGGACTTGCTGATTGATTAGATGTGGGGTATAAGGGAAAGAGGAATTAAGCATGACTCCAAGGTTGGATGGGGTTGCTATTTATAGGGATGAGGATAAGCTTGGGAGGAAGAGGGATTATGGAATGGGGAGAACACTTCAGATACTGGAAATGCTAGGTTGGAGTGAGGAATGGAGAGATTGGGTAAGCAGTTAAGTACTGGCGTCGAGTTCAGGGGAGAAAACAGGAGTGGAAATAAAATCTGGGAGGTTGTCAGCGTACAGTTGGAACTTAAAGCTCCAGCACTAGATGAAATCAAAGATCGGGTAAGCAGTCAAGCACTGGCGTCGAGTTCAGGGGAGAAGACAGGAGTGGAGATAAAATCTGGGAAGCTGTCAGTGTATAGTTGGAACTTAAAGCTCCAGCACTAGATGAAATCAAGGAAGTAAGTGCAGACAAAGACAAGGTCCAAGGACTAAGCCTTTAGGAACCAGCAAGGGAGCCTGAGAAGGAGCTGCCAGTGAGGCAGAAGGAAAAGGATAATGCTAACATGTTGACAACAGACTGTGGGCTGCAGAGAACAATTCATGTCTGTGAGGTGCCTGGCACTGATTTAACTGAGATTGTGGCAGGCTAAGGGAGGGAACTTAATCCAGTCATAAGGCAATCGCAGTTAGGGTAAACTTTAGGCAGAAGCTTCCAAGATATGCAAGGATATGATACAGTTTTTCAGAAAAGTAAAATTTTAAAAACAATATTGAGTGAGTTCTCCCTTCTACCAAAAACCAAAAACCAACCCCTCACTCCCCACCAAAAAAAATAGAGTGATAATCAAGTTAGAGGAGGGTTTCTCAACCATGGCACTACTGACATGATAGGCCAGATAATTTTTATTGTAGGGGGCTGTGCTGTGTATTATGGGATGTTTAGCAGCATCCCTGGTCTCTACCCACTAGATGTCAGTAGCATATCCCCACACTTCCCCATTGCCGAAACCAAAAATGACTACGTAAGTTGCCAGATGTCCTCTGGGGGACAAAATCATCCCCAGTTGACAACCACTGAGTTAGAGCCAACTGTCAACAAAAAACAATTCCTTAGTACACTCTAAGCATCCTTGCTGTCAAATACACCCATTAGTTTCTGCTGATATTCTGTACTTACAGCTGTCCTACTCTCTTCTCCAGGCTTTTTACCTGATTTGGAAAGTTCTAATTATATTTACCATCCAGAGTACGGAAAGTAAGCAATTAGCTCAATCCGTCATTTTAAAAAACGCACTTCTGATTTTCTTCAATGTAAAAGGCATTCCCTCAGTTATCCAGTTCAAAAATGACAATTTCTGCACACCCATGTTCATAGCAGCACTACTCACAATAGTCAAGAGGTGGAAGCAAGCCGAGTATCCATCAACAGATGAATGGGTAAACAAAAAGAAGTATGTACACAGAATGGAATATTATTCAGCCTTAAAAAGGCAGGACGTTCTGACACATGCTACAACATGAAGGAACCTTCAGGACATCATGCTAAGTGAAATAAGTCGGTCTCAAAAGGACAAATATTGTATGATTCCACTTTTACGAGTTACCTAGTAAAAATCATAAGATAGTTACACAGCTAAAATCATAAGAGAGAAAGCAAATGGTGGTTGCAGGTGCCAGGATGGGGACCGAAGGGGAAATAGGGAGTTGTTTAATGAGAATAGAGTTTTGGTTTTACAGGATGAAAAAGTTCTGGAGATTGGTTGCCCAACAATGGGAATGTACTTAACACTACTGAACTGTACTTTCATTTAATTTTATTTATTTATTTTTTTCAGAGATGAGGTCTCACTGTGTTGCCCAGGCTGGTCTCAAACTCCTGAGCTCAAGTGATCCCTCGGCCTCCCAAAGTGCTGGGATTATAGACGTGAGCCACCACGCCTGGCCCTGAACTGTACTTTTAAAAATGGTTAAGATGGTAATTTTTCTATGTTTTTTACCACAATTAAAGAAAAAAAGATAGTGTAGGCTCTGGAATCAGACCATCTAGATTCGAATACTAGCAAAATGTTTAATGAGTTACCTGGCTCACAGTAAGTGCTTGGTGAACATTAGCCACTAATTATAAGTTAGTATTTTAACTGGTGATTACGGCAAATCAGTGTGCATGTTTTTCAAGAGCCATGATTGACAGTTATACATGCCTTTGATTGGTGAAATGGGAAGGCAGTTATAAATAAAGTTTGGTAGAAAAAATGACCATTTCTAATAATAAGACATTCTGATAACTTAATATCATTAAGCACAAAATAAGGTTAGTCTCTCTTCCCTCAAAATTAGGTCCACTCCTGTGGATTTATCATGTCACTTAGTTTAAAGATCCAGACCCTTTTGTATTGTTTTTTCAAACCTTTAAAAACTTTTTAACATTTAAAGTTATTTGTGTGTATATAAATACACGTTTTTCTTAAAATGATCAAGAATCCATTCTATACATTATCCTATTTATATAAAGGTTTTTCTTTCATTACTGATTTCAGCAAATACTTGCAAAGCCCTATGCTATCTGCAATTTTGACTCTTGTTCATTTTCTTCCTAACGTTATCTGCTCAAAACTGTACCTAATTTTAATAGTTGTATGTCAATAGCTAAGGACAATGAAGGGGAAAAAATAACAAAATGAAACAGAAAGTTAAAGTAATAGAAAGTGAATTAAAAAAAACATACCTATCCACTTTTTGCAACAAGCAAGTTTACAACAAGCAAGAAGTCTATTAGAGACTAAGTTCTTAGCTGTCAAAAACAAACTCACCAGTTATCAGGTTAGAAAATGGATACTCATTCTGTAAGATCAAATCCAAAGAACAGCACAAGCACTGAGAGCAGCAGGGGGTTCTGAGTTGTCTAACCTGCATGGGATTAATCTTAACCGAGCGTTCGAAGCACTCTACACACTCTTGAAACTCCTTGTTCCGAAGATGAAGGAGGGCTTTGGAGCGCTGCGCACGAGCACTGCGGTACTGGGACAATGCCCAGGCTTTGTCATAGCAAGAATGGTCTCCAAGGACATCTCCAAGCAAGCAGTATAAACTTGGTGTTTCTTTTTTCTCCAACTCTTGTCTAAGGATCTCTTCTGCCTAGAAACAATAGAAATAATGAAATTGCTTAAGAGCGACTAACTGCTATTTTTTTTTTTTTTTTTTTTTTAGCAAATACACATCTTTAATCTCACACAATCCAAATTTTTATTTTCAACGTTTGAGATTTCTTATTTCACACATCAAGGACACAGGTTGAGTAAGAGGACCAATACAAAATAAATACAGGCATACCTCAGAGATATTTCAGGTTTGGTTCCAGACCACCGCAATAAAGTGAATATTGCAATAAAGCAAGTCACAAAGTTTTTGGTTTCTAGGATATATATAATTTGTTTTTGGCCGGAAGTGGTGGCTCACGCCTGGAATCCCAGAATTTTGGGAAGCTGAGGCGGGTGGATCACCTGACGTCAGGAGTTCAAGACCAGCCTGGCCAACATGATGAAACCCTGTCTCTACTAAAATACAAAAATTAGCCGGGCATGGTGGCGGTTGCCTGCCTGTAATCCCAGTTTATTGGGTGGGAGGCTGAGGCAGGAGAATCACTTGAACCCAGGAGGTGGAGGTTGCAGTGAGCCAAGACTGTGCCATTGCACTCCAGCCTGGACAACAAGAGTGAAACTCTGACTCCAAAAAAAAAAAAAAAAGTTGTTTTTATACTATACTGTAGTCTGTTAAGTATGCAATAGCATTATGTCTAAAAAAAAAAATGTGCACAGCTTAATTGCTAAAAAATGCTGACACAGAGATATGAAGTAAGCACATGTGGTTGGAAAAATGGTGCTGACAGACTTGTTTGACACAGGGTTGTTACAAACCTTCCATTTGTAAAAGGCGCAGTATCTGTGAGGTGCAATAAAGTGAAATGCAACAAAAAGAGGTATGCCTCTAAGGTGCAAGTAAAAGAAAGGAACGAGGAATAAAAGGGGAACACTGCTTCACTGGCCCTCTGGGTTCCTCAAGGAAATGCACCGAAGAGAGGTTTACTTCATGGTATCAGGTGGACCCATTACCTGCGCCAGGTGTCGCCACTGTGACCATATTTTACAGCAGTCTCTTTCATTCACCTCTACCCAAAGGCAATGAAAAGCATGTTTCTCCTTTTTCAAAATGGTATGGTTAGGGAGCCTGGGGTCACTGAGGAATTTATAAAGGAGGGATTTTTAGCAATGTCTATTAAATTGTATATACATTTACATACAACTTAATAGGCACTGCTTAAAACGTACCTCTTAATCAAACTACATCCTACCTCACAGATAACACTTGCTCATGCTAGACCTATCTGATTCCAGACAGCCCATTCACTTTAGAAATTAAAAGTCATCCTCAATACACTGCACAGACTTCGGCATTATTCTCGTATGTCCACAGTTTGGAGCTACCTCATCACTCAGGCTAATTGTGTACTTGTTGCCACCACTCCTCAACTCCCTCCCACCGCCATGTCCACCACCCCACTTCTGATAAATTTCAACATAGAGCGAGCAGCACAGTAGCAGGTCTACTTTGCATCCTCATACACACATCTTCACGTAAACAGCAGTGGTGCTGCCAAGGATGCTAAGATAGCCATTGCCAAAATGGATGTACATATCTAGGAAAGCCATCCTTTAGTAGCTAAAATGAGACTTTAAAGCCCCTAACATACATCAGTTGGCAATCCGAAAGTCTGTACGTTTGATTTTCTTTAGATGGGCATATCTTTACTCCTTAAGCAGTCTAATGTTTGTGAAATCTTTTAAAAGAAGACTGTGCTTCTAAAAGTGTCTTTGGATGTTGGCTCCTCTGCATTTCTGATATAGTACAGGTTATGTATGCTTTTAGACCTAATCTAAAAGTGAAACTGGAATTTATAAAACAGTTTCTAAGAAAAAATAATGCTAAGTCCCAAATAGGCAAAATAAACATAAAGTTTTAGAATATAATCCATGTAATTCCTCTCTTCAAACACAATACAATAGCTATTAAAGTATCTAACTATAACTCTAGTCACCTACAACCACAGACTGTAGCCGCAGCAGAATTTTTGCTGAAATCATCTTACCACGTGATTGAAGGCATATCTCTTGACAGCCAGGTATTGACGGTATGGTACCCACATCACCCTAGAAATTCTGGAAGCCAATTCACCTAATAAATTTCTTTGAGCTTTAGCCAGTTACAGTGTACTGTAGTGGTCTGTAATTAAACAATGACCATTATAGTAACTGGGTATAGGAATCATTTCAGGCAATGTACTCCTAGGGCAAATGGAAATATGTGATTGGTATCTGATCTGGTTGGGTTTGAAGACAGAGAGGCTGCAGTGATCATGAGGGGGTGAAACACTGGTAGTCCATGATATCCCGTGATGAAAGGATTACTTAAGTTATCATGTGTGGTAACGGAACTAAGACACCTACCTAATGCATGGCTTTGTGTATTGAGTGATAGGAGATTATGAGGGAATACAACAACTGTGAGGTAAGTTGGCTGTTTCCAAGTTCACTAGACAGCTCAAAGAAAGCAAATGACATTCAGTGTTTTAAATCCCCCAGGTCAGAGAACCAGGGAATTTCTATGATTATCTAGAAGAATTTATTTTCCCCTGCAGCTACCAACCTGGTATAGCCAAAATCAAAAGTAGGTAGATACTGCTCCTATAGGATAGCTGAATTAAAATGTAGAATGAATTCAGTTTTATTAGTTCTTTTATTTTTTATTTATTTTTATTTTTTGTTTTATTTTTATTTTTGAGATGGAGTCTTGCTTCTGTCACCCAGGCTGGAGTGCACTGGCATGACCTCGGCTCACTGCAACCTCCGCCTCCCGGGTTCAAGCAATTCTCCAGCCTCAGCCTCCCGAGTAGCTGGGATTACAGGCATGTACCACCACATCCAGCTAATTTTTGTATTTTTCAGTAGAGAGGGAATTTCGCCATGTTGGCCAGGCTGGTCTCAAACTCCTGATCTCAAGTGATCTGCCCACCTTAGCCTCTCAGAGGGCTGGGATACAGGTGTGAGCCACCGTGCCCGGCCCAGTTTCACTAGTTCTATGTGAATGTTAGGGCATTTGGGCTCGACGCGGTGGCTCAAGCCTGTAATGGAGGCCAATGTGGGTGGATCATTTGAGGCCAGGAGTTCAAGGCCAGCCTGGCCACCATAGTGAAACCCTGTCTCTACTAACGATACAAAAATTAGCTGGGCATGGTGGCACACACCTGTAATCCCAGCTACTCAGAAAGCTGAGGCAAGAGAACCACTTGAGCCTGGGAGGCAGAGTGGGAGGCAGAAGTTGCAGTGACCTGTGATCAAGCCACTGCACTCTAGCCTGGGTGACAGAGAGACACTCTGTCTCCAAAAAAAAAAAAAAAAAGTTAGGGTATTTGATTGGATTAATCGAGTATGCTTTAGTCTTCCATTTTATTTTCTCTATTGGCTTTCAGTTATACATCATTTTATACTCTTTAGCGATTGCTCTGGGTGAGCGTGGGACTATGGTAAAAGTGACACTATGCGACTTTCAAAGCTGGCGTATAACAGGCCAATCAGCCTCTGTGTGGTTCTCTTGGAATCCTCCTTGGAGTCCTGAGCTGCTCGGTAAGTAGCCCTACTCCCTGCAGTCACCATGCTGTGAAGAAGCCCTAGCTAATTCACGTGTAGAAATCCCACTGAGAGGCCCTGACATTAGATGAAGACAGCTGTTCAGCCAGTCTCCAAGTGTCCGAGACCCGCCACCATCTGATTGCAACTACATGAATGATGCCAGACCACTGCTCAGTCAAACCCTTCCTAAATTCCTGTTCTACAGAAACCATGAGAGAGAAACAATGATTGCTGTTGTTTTAAGCCACTAAGTTTTGCGTAGGTTTGTTACACAGCAATAGGAACTGCAACCATTGTTTAAAGAAAGGGTAAGTCTAGTACCAGTTACTTCATCCTGGCCAGGAGCAGAAAAGGGCACTGATTATGAAAGAGAAGGATCCAAGGATTTAAATGGAGACATTTGGAAGGATTTAAATAACAGAAATTACCCAAATCTACTAAGTTTCCTATACCAGCAGAGTGTATCTAATAAGACTAGTGCTACTTTGCTTAAAGACACCATAATGACTGTACCCTTCCATCCCTCATTGCCTCCAGACATAAAAATAAACCAACATGCAAAAAGAACAGTTCATTTTGTTAATTTACAGAGGGAAAACCTTGGGACCATATGGTAAAAGAGATTCTAACCATGCTAGACCAGAAAGAAAAAGGATCATAAATTAAATCAGGCTGAATTAAGATATTCATCAGAAATTTTTGATTCGCAGTGCTAACTCAAGCAGCTGGGGATGGTTCTAAATTATTTGCTCAACTGCTTGACTAAAATCTGGACTCAAATGTGGCCAAAACTAAACAAAGTTGAGATGCCAGAAATTCCTTTGTGTAATGTACAGGAAGGCATCCAACAACTTAGAACAAAAAGGCTGTTGTCAATTTATCACTTGCAACCTGCTCATCTACCCCTAACTATGTCCCCAACAAGGCCAAGAGGATATTCCTTTTACATTTTAAATGGGAGAACCAGCATTTTTGAAAAGTGCTATGGTAGATGTTCCGTGTAAGCTGGGGAAAAGCATGGAGGTCCTTTGTTGAAAAGGGTTTCTTGATTTTAATGGGGGTAATTAGAACCCAGGGTGGGAGAGACTTGCTGATAGCACTGAACCTAGAAGCATGATGAGCACAGTTATTTGCAATAAGCATGGCCAGAGTGATAATTAGATAATTAGGTTGGACTAGCATGGATCTTACTTGAGTAGTGACTGACTGATCCTGAAACTTCAGTTCCAAACTAGATGGGCAGCTGATGAAGTTCAAACTTGATATGTATGACATTAAATTAAAAAAATTCTAGGTTTGGAGACCAGATGCCTGACCTGAGTCTCCACGCTAAGACATTGTCTCTCACCCAGTTCCTATCTTTGAGTCACTTCAAAGACTCACAGCCTTTTACAAAAAATAAACAAGAAGCCAATACCATTCAGGAAGGACTCTGGAATAACATAACAAGGATATATCATAGCTCTTCTCTAGCATTTTCCCAAGAAGTAAACATAAATATTTGCCAAATAATTGTATCCTGGGGAAATAGAAATACCCCATCTTCTTAGGGTTAGCTCTTAATGTTAACCCTTTGGGACTTAGAATATCATCATGATGAGTGGTTGGGTTAATGAAAGTCTATCCATCCCATGGTAGGCCCAGTAAGTTTCTGAATCTACCTGGTGGTGATTTCTCTAGTTCCCTTCTCTTCCCTCCACTGTAAATGTACAGTGAATTAGATATATTAAGCAACCAGCAGATCCTCTAGTAAGTGCTACTACAGTATAAAGGGCCAAGCAAAAGCCCCTGAAGTGTACTCTTCTCATTAAAAGAGTAAACTCAAAGCAACACTGCATATCTAGTAAACCAGAGATTGGTGCCATTATCAAAAACGTGTGTGTGTGTGTGAGTGTGTGTGTCTGTGTGTGTGTGTGTGTGTGTGTGTGGTTTAACCTACCCATTTAAACTGAGCAGAACAAAAATGGGTCCTGGAAAATGTCATGGATTATGATAAACTTAACATAGTGGTGGCTCTGATTACAGCTACTGTTCTGGACATAATCTCTGCTGGAATAAATCATTACATGGGAAGCAGGGTACTGATACAGCAAATGTTCTTTTCTCTACACAATAACCAGACAACACCAGATGTAGCAGCCTTTTACCAGCACAGAGAGAAGAACACTTGTCCTATCTTGCCTCAGAACAACATGGACTTTATGATATAATTTAATCTGCAAGGAACTTGATTGTCTCAACATTCCATGGCCTTGATGACATCATGCTAATAGAACACAAACTAAGATTTAAAAAACTTCTGTGCCAATGTCAACTGAAAACCAATTAAAAATTATCATATAGTTGATATTAATACTTAGGGAAATCTTGAATTTATAAAAATCCATTTGATATATCGCCTCTAAGGAACTCATCTATTAAACAAATCAAGGTTTGTTAAATTAAATATTTAATGTTATATGTTGTAAGAATGCTTTAATATCTTATATTCCATTTGAAGAAACTTTTAAAAAGTTTCCCCATGTCAGAAACCCTTCTTTATGTAACACAGTCTATGGAATAATCTGTACCTGCTAGTATGTTGCAACTTTCCAAATAAGTAAATTCCCAAGTTAAACAACTAAACCCTTGCATAGTCATATGTACTGGATTACGCTATGTCAACTTGCTTAAACTGGAAACTGTTTCCTAAAATCCCTTTTCCTTCTGATTTCATGTTAGAGTTCATCATGGGAGAACCTATTAAGGATTTGAAAGGCAGAAGTAAAGCAACAGCCTTTACTCTTGGAAAGTTGTCATGGTCTAATATGGTAACAAACAAGATGTGGAGATGCTCTGCAGATCCCAGATCCCATGCTCTGTGTGTCTACCTTGTCCTTCCAACTGCTGGCTCTGCTGACCTACAGCAACCTCAGGCCCCCATGAGACATTTGCTGTGTGGACTCACAGGGTTAATAGCTATATAGATATAACGGCTTTCCATAGATCCCTCCACAAGCCCCTGCTTCATGATCCCATTTCAATGGCTGAAAGTATTTGGCTTCTTGGATTTCCCTTAAGTTCTGACTTACCCACTTGTGCCAATGTGTCAAGTGAACTAGTCAATGATTCTTGCCCTGATCTTCTGATTCCCTCTTCCATACCTTCATTTCCCTAGCTCTTCTCACATGTGTGTTAAGATTCAACTCCTTTAGTAAGCCCCTTATTCTCTAAAATACTCAAGTGGCTCTGCTTCCATAAAACAGGCCTAAGTGATAAAATCTTTTTTTTTTCCTACTTCTACCTTTTAAACTTATGTATTCTTCCATTTGGTAGTAATATATAGGTTAGTTTTTATCCAGTTCGTTCTTAAATGCAGTAATCCCTACAATAATTCCAAGTAGTATACATTAACATGCCCATTTTTGAGAGAAGGAAATAAAGCTTAGATTTCTTAGTCAATTGGTCACCCACAACCCAAAGAACACTAAGTTAAAAAGCAGGAACTTGATTCTAGGTTCAACACTATTCCACAGGTGGACATAACAGTATAAGGACATCTGAAAATTCCCTCCACTATAAAATAACCAGAAAACTGGCCCAAAGTGTCAGAACCAACGTTTTTAGAACTCTGAAAATTAACCAAAGACTTGCAATAATACAGGAAGCATTTATTCAAGAGAAACGGCTAAATCTTGGTAAGAAGAGCAAGCTTCATGGCATTTCAACTTGTTCCATTCCAACCCCCTCTTCTCCAGTTCTGTAGTAGCCTTGAAAACCAAGAGCCGGCAATCATCGTGATAACTAGTGGCCTGGCAGCCACTGGAGGGGGCAGAATGGATTTGAAATACTTTTAAAACTGCATTCCCGGAAAACTGTCATCATATGCCCAGTCTAGTGGTTCCCTGGAAAAGGTCACTTGCAAGACTGTCTTTATTTGACCTAATTCTAAGCTTGCCCAGTGAAAAGCCTTTCAAAAAACAACTAGAAATGACTGATTAATTTTGCAGTTGCCTGAGGTGGTAAATAACAGTTGGGGCAAACAAATACAAAGAAACAAGACAGTATGTTTATACAGGGAAAAGGTAATCAACAGAAACTATCCCTGAGGATGCCCAGATATTAGACTTACTAAACGAACACTTAAAATCAACTATTTTAAGTAATCCCCAGTACAGGCATTAATATAACTCAGGCCAGGGATGGTGGCTCATGCCTATAATCCCAGCACTTTGGGAGGCTGAAGCAGGCGGATCTCCTGAGGTCAGGAGTTTGCGACCAGTCTGGCCAACACGGTGAAACCCCGTCTCCACTAAAAATACAAAAATTAGCCGGGCATGGTGGCGTGCGCCTGTAATCCCAGCTACCCATGAGGCTGAGCAGGAGAATCGCTGAAACCCGGGAGGCAGAGGCTGCAGTGAGCCGAGATCACACCACTGCACTCCAGCCTGGGTAACAGGGCAAGACTCCACCTCAAAAGAAAAAAAAAAAAGAATTGTTAGAACAAAGGCATATTTTTATGATAAAATGTTCATTCCATCAAGAAAGATGTAAGAATCACAAATACATGTGCCACTAAAAGAACTCCAAATTGCATGAAGCAAAAACTGAAAGAACTAAAAAGAAAAATAAATAATCGAACAATAGTATTTGGAGATGTCAATACCTAACTTTTAAAAATGGACAGAATAACTACACAAAAGATGTAAGTAGAAGACTTGAATAATGCTATAAACCAACTAGACCTAACAGACATTTAAAGAACACTCTAGCCAACAGCAGAATACACATTCTTGTCAAGTGCATATAAACATTCTCCAGGATATACTATATGATAGGCCACAAAACAAGTCTCAACAAATGTTGAGACAAAAGACGGAAGTCATACAAAGTATGTTCTCCAACCACAATTGGGATAAAATTCAAAATCAATAACAAAAGGTATTATGTGGAAATTAAACAATATACTCTTAAATAATCAATGAAATGAAATTACAACAAAATTAAAAACACTTTGAGATTAATAAAAAAAAACCAAAATATGCTGAAACTTATGGGATGTAGCAAAAGCCTGATTCAATGGAAATTTATACCTATAAATGCCTATATTGAAAAAAAAGTTTTCAAATCAATAATCTAACCTTCTGCCAAAAGTCACTAGAAAAAGAACAGCAAACTAAACCCAAAGCAAGCAGAAGAAAGGAAATAAAAATTAGGGTATAAATTTAAAAAACAGAGGATCAAAAAATAATAGAGAAAATAAAAAAACCAAAAGTTAAATCTTTAAAATCAAACTACTAAAATTAGAAAGAAAAGAGGAGACATTACTATCAATCTAACAGAAATAAAAAGGATTACAGGGAAATACTATACTCCCCAGGTATCCTACACTGAAAATAGGATCCAAGGCTCAGACATCAAATCACACTCTCAAAGAATCTGCTTGTTTAAAAACACCACTCTACAAATATTTATTCTACTTCAAACTATACCATATTATAGATTGTGAAGATTTACCAGAGTCTAATACCTAGTATTCTGCAACCATTGCAAAGAAGACAAAATAAATATAAACAGTTCCCAACTTACAATGGTCTGACAATTTTTTAAATTTACAAAGGTAAAAAAGCAATACACATTTGGTAGGCACTGTATATCAAGCACTCAAAAAATCATTCTGCTTTTCACTTTAAACTGCATAAGATACAGAACACTTTATTACAAAACAGGTTTTGTGTTACATTATTTTGCCCAACTTTAAGCTAATGTGTTTTGAGCACATTTAAGGTAGACTAGGATAAACTATGACGTTCAGTAAGTTAGTTGTATTAAATGCTTTTTATATTTATAATTATTTTCAACTTGGGTTTGTTGGGAGGTAACCCCATTGTAAGTCAAGAAGCATCTGTATACAAATGAAAAATGAAATCATAAGCAGGAAAATCTTCACATTTGGAAATGCTAGGGTACTCAGGATTTCATATATTTCCTCCACCAATTCCCAGCTACCACAACTCTTTTAAGAATGAGGAACATGGTGGATGGTGTGTAACTTGTTGCTACCCAACAGTATCAGTTCCGGATATTCTATTCACTGCAGGATGGGTCTGAAGGGCCAGAGTGTGTAGTTTTCCAGAGAAGGTGAGAAACACCAGAGCAGTCACCCTGTTTGGTCTGAACTGACTTCTTCTTTCCTCAAATTCTATCCCACGTTTTTGTGTTAGATAAGTTAATTCTTTCTCCTTGAGATCGTATACCTCTTCTTTCTGCCAACAAAATTATCTTTCCCAAGGGCAATGCTTGCAGTATTTCCTTTCTTCAGCTAGTCATATTGCATTCCTCATTCTTCTTCACTCTTTCCAAAATGTTCTGTTTTCTCTGTCTTCCTCCACTTATCCACTCAATTTACATAATTTATGACCAAATAATGAGCTACAAAAGATGTGCCCAGTGAACATAAATAAAGTACCAGGGCCTACATAACATCACTTCTGCAATATCACAATGTGAATGGCCAGAAATCTTCACAGAATGCAAAAGCTTTAGAATTTCTGGCTATGGGTTACTATTTCCCCACGGGAATATACAGATGTGCTTTTTTTTTTTTTGAGATGGAGTTTCACTCTTGTTGCCAAGACTGGAGTGCAATGGCGCAATCTCAGCTCACTGCAACCTCTGCCCCTCAGGTTCAAGCAATTCTCCTGCCTCAGCCTCCCAAGTAGCTGGGATTACAGGCATGTGCTGCCACGCCCAGCGAATTTTTTGTATTTTTAGTAGAGTCGGGGTTTCGCCATGTTGGCCAGGCTGGTTTCAAACTCCTGACCTCAGGTGATCCACCCGCCTCGGCCTCTCAAAGTGTGCTGGGATTACAGGTGTGAGCCACTGTGCCCGGCCAGATGTGCATTATTATACGATGCAAGAAACTTTCCATCTAAATGTCTATTAAAAATAATAAAAATACATTCCCCAAACAAACAAAAACATATTTAAATGGGCAACTGATTGCCATGAACCTGCAGCGCTTGGACAAATCTTGTCAGATGCAAACTCCAAAGATCATTACCCACTGACATACATACAAATCTAAGCTGTTTCAACAATCTGTTGTAATCCCACATAACTAATTATTAATTTTAATACTTTTTTCCGGCAATGACTATGCGTAAGTAGTGAGTCTCAGCATAAAGCTAAGTTGGCCGAGACTTAAGCAGAACCTGTGATTATAACCAGAATAACACGCTGTTTACTTGACCAGGGAAACCTGCACTATTTAGAGTAAGGGTCATACCCTAAATTGCCCAGAGATGCATGCCAATTTTTGAGATGAATGTAGTGGGCTGGTAGATGAGCATCCTAAGGAAAGAGTCACTGCTTAGCTCCAGCCAGTTAGGACACCGATGTGGGACTCTGGCCGCTCAGTGTTTCCACATCTTTCAATTCTTTAAGAGAGGCCAAGAAATCTAGAATTTTTTTAGGTGAGATATCCTTAAAATATTTATGTATGTATTTATTTATTTATTTCAAAACACTGTGTAGGGCAAACAAACTGCCTCTCTGGCCTATATTCACCCATAAGCTGCCAGTTTGCAACTTCAGATTTAGGTCATTAAACTCCCACCCCACAGTGGACATCACAGTTGCTTTTTTCCTGTTTAGCATCCCTTCCCTGATCTTCTGAAAATTGAACTCCTCTTCCCTGAGGAAAACCCACTCCATGCGTGGTCCAGGTAGTTCCTATCAGATGAGAGGGCAGAAGGCACATGACTCAAGCCCTTCAGTCTTCCACTGGATCTTTCTTTAGAGATGTGGAATTGACTATATTTTTCCACTGAGATTACTAACTTGGGTTTCCTGTGGCCATGACGTCTGCCTCAGGGAGAGAGCTACAAAGTCCTGATGATATCATCTGAGCCCCTGCAGGAGCTCTCATGCGAAGTCTACTAGAATTTTCAGTTGTAAGAACCAATAAAACTTCCTTTTTTGCCTAAGCTAGTATGTGTTAATTATTTTACAATCAAAAGAGTTTTAACATATTGCTTTAAAAATTGTGTTGCATAATCAAGTTTATAGACTTCCAACTACAAGAAGATCTGTGAGGATATATGTGCTTTTTTTTTTTTTTTTTTCCGAGACGAAGTCTCACCCTGTCACCCAGGCTGGCATGATCTTGGCCCACTGCAAACTCCACCTCCCAGGCTCAAACGATTCTCCTGCCTCAGCCTCCTGAGTAGCTGAGATTACAGGTGCCCACCACCATGCCCAGCTAATTTTTGTATTTTTAGTAGAGATGGGGTTTCACCATGTTAGTGGGATGGTCTCAAACTCCTGACATTGTGATCCGCCTTCCTAAGTGTTGGGATTACAGGCGGGAGCCACCTCGACCGGCCATGGATGTACGTGCTTTTAATCAGATAGTTCAAATGTCAAATCTACTTACTAAATGAATGACCACGAACAAGTTAAACTAACATTTTGAGAGTTTGTTCTTCATTTTTGGCTTACCTACCTCAGAGAGGCTGAACGAAGCAGTAAGCCCTAAACTGTTTATCTTCTTCCTCAACTCCTTCCATTAGAAAACCAGACTGGAAAGCAAGACACTTGAGGTTGCCCTACCTCTAGGAAAAGGGGACTTGAAAGAGCTTCGAGGAACATTAATATTTTCCATAAATAATCACACTGGTCAACTGTGTAGTTTCTCCAAAAACAGAAAAATTGCCGTTATCAACTATTTAAATAGATGATTACAGAACTTGGCCAAGAAGAAGCAAGAAAGTGAGGTCAAAGAGAAAAAAATTACTGACAGTAGAAGATCAAAACTAAATTTTTCCACATTAGGCTAATTTCAACCAAACATTGGATTTTTTATTAAAAGTGTGGAAAATCACAGGAGCCCTAGAAATCACAGAAAGGAATCTATGCAAGATACAAACCAAGGGGATCATTGCTTTAGAACAGGACAGCAGAGAAAGAAATATGTAGCTAGAAATATGAGAGCCACATAGAATTTGGAATCTGTATATACTTTTATCTTAGCACTGTCATACTAAAATATTCGCTCATGTGTATCTATCATATCAGACTATAACTGTGTTGGGAGTAAGCTTTGTCTACTAGTCATCTTTGGAATATCCTTATCCAGCAAACAGTAGGTAGTCTATAAACGTCGGATGAACTCAACTGGAAATAATACTAAAGTCACAAAGGGCTAATGGTATTTTCTAAGGTCCTTCAGATTCTAAACAGAAACATAAAAGATCCTTCCCATTTGGGAACAACGGGAGAACTCCTTTAGGTGACATGCTCTAGCTAAAATCAATACTGAGTATCACCATATGACTAAATTAGGACAGATCTAACAAAAATTTATCCTAGTAAATAGAGATGTCATATAACAGAATCTGAATTTCACATGCCCTTCTAACCAAATAGTGATAACTAGGAAGCAACGCTTCTTAGGACTATAAACACAGAGGAGCAAAATTGATGGCCTGAAAGGGGATTTTGGGTATTTGAGGGGTTCCCCATCCTGGTGGTGTATTTTCTGATCAAACAGTCCAGTGCTGAAAACTGAGAATTTCAGATATGTGCAAGCAAAGGAACTAATATATTGAAAACCTGCCATATTGGGGCTCATTTATATTTATGATGATATGGTTTTCTACAAGTTGCTATGTGGGAAATTTGAGATTTGCGGGAGGGAAGATCCTACCCTAAGCACTACTAGGATTCCAGGAAGCATTCTGTCAGAGGTGAAGCCTTGGGTTTGGGGTAAAGAATATGGGTGAAAAATGAAGCTAAGCCTCCAGTGAAAAGGTAGACAAAATATTTCAGGAAAATTTTTCATACTTGAGTGAGAAGGAATGATCAAAACAAACTACCCTTTTTGGCTGTGATCTGTGCCTAAACTTTGTGAATTAGCGGAAATTTTGTGAATTAATGGAAAGAATTAAAATTCTAATGTGTGATAAGAGTGGTTCTTATCTGATCTTGCATCTGGTCAGTATATTAGGAAGCGAAACTGGCAGATCAACAACTATAGGAAGCCCTCCACATAAAAAATGAAGGGGAAAAAAACAAGCTCTAGACCCAGAAATGATTCCAACTATGAAGAGCATCTTTGAGGACTACATAAAGAACAAAATTAGGCTTAATAAACACAGGTTTGCTCCAGGGGAATGGAGAAAAGGCAGGCTAAGAACTTAAGGTTCCCCAATTAGCCAGATTTGGCCTCTTGACAACAGCTTTAGGATTAAAAAAAAAAAAAAAAAGGCACACATGGGACTCACAAAACATTGGCCATAGTCTAATTCTAGCCTTCTACCTTGAAGCAGAGAGCAAAAATGGATTCTGATTCTATTGAAGAGGCTGGTTCTCAACAGGGAGACTGACCACTGAAAGGTGCTCTACGTCCTCAATATAGTACATAAAGATGACAGGGGCACAGCTGACAGAACTCCAAAGCACGTTTCACTCTCACCAAGAACAACCCTTTTAGCAGAATGGCAATTTACTCCTAGTCTAAATTCTTATTCTATGAGCAGCAACTGAGAGCTGACAAGTGCAAAACGCTTTGCCCCACCCGTCAGACACTCCCAGCTAGACTTCTGTGTGGTGGTGCCTACTCCCACTTACTCTCTCATGGAGCCAAATGTTCACTAATTGTTTTTCACAGTTATATGTGTGACAACACCATGCTCTGGCTTGATTTTTTAAAAGTTACTTGCCAACATAAATACTCAAGGTCCAATATGAAACAGAGTAATTAAAAACAGGCCTTATTATTCAATTAGTTGATCATCTCTTATTTGCATTACCAATTTATATTTTCAATTATTTTGCCTATTTTTCTCAATCAAGTGAGCACAACAGGTTTTAACTTACAAAGCTAATATCCAATTTTTAAGGGATTAACAATAACCATGACAGGAGGCAGGTGTGGGGAAAGGGGTACCGGCTTTAAAGGAAAGAAAGGTCTGAGCTCATATTCCAAAACTGCCACTTAGTAATGCTAATCAGTAAAGCGACAAAAACAACCCATATTTTGTGGGTTGTTATGAATAGCATATGACAATTATAAAATAATTATATAAAGAATGTGGTACATATAAGGCACTCAAAATATAGCATTACATAATAATATGCTCACAGTGTCCTCAGCATTTACTGAGCAAGAATCAAAATTCTTGAAGGTTTGCTCCTATTTCTACTCCTAAAGTTAGAAGGTTGAAATGGGAGCAGAGGAATCTCATAATTTGTTTTTGGAGAGAGAAGAGTAAAGCAGTGGTTGGAGAGGTATCTTCTGCCACCTGCAGGTATTCATAAGGAGTGTCCTACATGGAGATTGCTTCAATGAGATAACTATTCAGTGATCACTTACTAGTTACTCATCCAGCAAATATGATTGACTTCTTGCTACATGCCAGAACTTTGCTAGGTTCTGGGGCAACAGCTGTTTTTTGTTTTTTTTTTTTAATGGATTGTTGCTCTGTCACACAGGCTGGAGTGCAGTGGCGCGATCTCGGCTCACTGCAACCTCCACCTCCCAGGTTCAAGTGATTCTCCTGCCTCAGCCTCCCGAGTAGCTGGGACTACAGGCGCGTGCCACAATGCCTGGCTAATTTTTTTTTTTTTTTTTTTGTATTTTTAGTAGAGACAGAGTTTCACCGTGTTAGCCAGGATGGCCTCCATCTCCTGACCTCGTGATCTACCCGCCTCAGCCTACCAATGTGCTGGGATTACAGGCGTGAGCCACCACGCCTGGCCAACAGCTGTTTATTTTAATAGACACGGGTCTGGTTCTTAAGCAGCTTACATTTAGTAGATCAGATGAACCAACAAATGGGGTACCAGAGTAGTTTGGGTGCTATAGGAGTACACAGGTGGACAGCACCACAAAATGTGGGAGGAAAGTATCTGGGAAGGCTCTCTGTAGACAGCAATCTCCTAAAGAATAAGTAGCAGTTAGCTGAAGGAAGACAAACGTTCTAGACAGACAACAACAATTACAAAGGTCTGAGGTGAGATGGTGCTGCAAAATCAAGAACTTACAAGTAGTTTCATTCAAGTTATTAAAGTTCTGCTGGAACTTCAGGTGCAACCTGGATGACAGAGTAGGTATGAAGCAGGGTAAAAGAGGAAGGAGAAAATGCAGTTGGCAACGGAAACAGGAGCCAGATCATAAAGTGAGGCTGGGCGCAATGGCTCACGTCTGTAATCCCAGCACTTTGGGAGGCCGAGGCGGGCAGATCACCTGAGGTCAGGAGTTCGAGACCAGCCTGGCCAACACGATGAACCCTCATCTCTACTAAAAATACAAAAATCAGCCAGGTGTGGGCCACACATCTGTAATCCCAGCTACTCGGGAGGCTGAGGCAAGAGAATCGCTTGAACCCAGGAGGTGGAGGTTGCAGTGAGCTAAGACCGTGCCACTGCACTCCAGCCTGGGCGACAAGAGCGAAACTCCATCTCTAAAAAATAAATAAATAAATAAATAAATAAATAAAAAGAAAGATAGATAGATAAATAAAATTGTCTGTAAGCCACTCATTCGAAACAGCTCAGACTTAACCCTGGAAACGGAGAGAAGTTACTTGGGGTGAGAATGACACGGCAAATTTGTCTTTAGGAAGACTATTCTGGTTATAGTGTGGGGAAAGAACTTCTGGGAAAATCTTTTAAACTGTATAAAGAATCTCTAGGATACAAGGGAAAAAAAAGCCCCCAAAACAGGAAATTCAAACCAACTGCTAAAAAAGTCTCAGCTGTTTTAGAAATACAACGTTAACTTGCAATTTAAAGGAAAACTTTTTAAGAGTCCATGATTACAATGATCTGCAAATGCAGCATAATAAAAGATATGACCATGTAATCTCAGGGAAGCCTTGCTTCCTAGAAACAAGAGAAAACAAGAGAGGTCCCAACCCTTATCTATCCCTAACCACTCACCCTCAGCCTTTGTCTCTCATTTAGAATCAAATTTGCTCAACAAAGGAAGAATACATCCATCAGCTAGGGGAAATTGCTGTAAGTGGGTCAGATAACCTTTAAATACTAAATACTAACAGGCGAAAACCAGTTCTGATACCAATGTCTAGCAAAATTAATCTTAGCTCTTTTGCCTGTGGTCATTAAATAACAAGAATGTATGCAGGTAGTTTCTAAGCCAGAATTTCTAACACCCTACAACAGCAGGGTGTAAACACGAGCACCAGAACAAAATAACTAGAATTAAACATTTCTCCAAATTCACCTTTCAAAAATAAATTATGCCAATTGAGCATTAAATGCAAGGATTACAATTTCACAGACTTCTAGTTAAATCAAAATGTGGTGACAACTACTGGCACATGACCAAAAGAATATCAGCTGTTTTAGAAATAAAACATTTGCTTCTAAATTATGGCAAAACTTTTTAGGGTCTGTGGTTAAAAAAATCTGCAAATATAGCATAAGAAAAACAGGTAAAGGAGGTCTTTTATGGGTTAAATAAAATACTAAAATCAACTTTTAAGATCAAGATTTTGGGGGGTGTTTGGCTAAAACTCACAAAAAACTTAAGACAAAGTAGATGACTATACATGTCTAAAATTGTAAATATGCACATTTTCTAGAGGATTTAGAAACAGAAGCATTTGTCATTATTACAGACAATTCTTTTTTTTTGTTGTTTTTTTTGAGACGGAGTCTCGCTCTGTCACCAGGCTGGAGTGCAGTGGCACGATCTCGGCTCACTGCAAGCTCCGCCTCCCGGATTCACGCCATTCTCCCGCCTCAGTCTCCCCAGTAGTTGGGACTACAGGCATCTGCCACCACGCGCGGCTAATTTTTTGCATTTTTAGTAGAGACGGGGTTTCCCCATGTTGGCCAGGATGGTCATGGTCTCCTGACCTCGTGATTCACCTGCCTCGGCCTCCCAAAGTGCTGGGATTACAGGCGTGAGCCACGGCACCCAGCCTATTACAGACAATTCTTACAAGGTCGTGTACACATTTAAAAAAATAATAATCATCACAACTGCTTAGGGAGACATAGTCAAATCCCTTCTCTGAAGGGGATGGATTCATTATGTTTTTTCTCCTGCAATTAAGGAAAGTCTCATCTTTCCATACTTTCTAAAAATAATTAAATTAATATTCTAAAATATATTTTGAGTATTTGTGATTTACCAACTTGCTTATTTCAAATATTACTATTTCAGAAACTACCATATTTTTATATAAAGTTATTACTTATTTCCTGGCCAATGTAAAAAGACTAGCACAGTAAAGAATGATGCAGCGGGAACTACATCAGACTGGAAGTCAAGATATTCATTCATCCACTCATTCCTTTGTTAAACAAACATCTGAGTACTACTTTAGTGTCAGACAATGGGCACTAAAAAGATATTTAAGTCGCCGAAGAAATACATTACTATATTTCATTAAATTTGAGATGCTATCAGTTGTAAGACAAACTCTGTCAATGAAAGAAAAAATGGTTTTAATTCATAACCTAATGCCTCTTGTTTGCTTTGATTTTTTTCAATCTATTCAGAAAAATTTGGCAATTCTTCCTGCCTTCAATACGTTGCTTGACATTTTAAATGACAACCTTTCTTTATACATCTCAGTACAAAACAAAGCTTCATCTACTTTTGGGTATCCTTCTTTCTTGGCTCCCATAAAGCACTTGGTTGCTGCTTTTAAAGAAAAGTAAATGGAATTGGGATGATTTACCCAGTGGCAAATGTTTATTTCAGTAACACCAAATTTTCATTTCTCTACTTTGGTTTTCTTTTTCTCTGTATTCAATAACTTTTTGTTTCAGTGCCAAATCATAATGAAATCCTTTTGAAGATATTTTAAATGGCAATTAAACACAACATATGTAGTGCTGACACCGTGTCCACAACTCAACTGAAATGGTGGCCTAAATGTAGCTATAATTAGCTTTCACATGCATGGGTATGGACAATCTGACAGGACAGTCACCTGACTTAGAGCAAAAGGAAGATGCCATCAATTGTTAAATACATTCCAATTTTAGAGACATTAAAATATGAAGAAAAAACATCTCATAGAATCATAGCAAGTAATGGCAGCAAGCACTCATGTCACATTATGAGGTAAACACCATTGTATGTACTTTACACACATTATCTCACAAAAACCTATAAAGCAAATAGATTAAGTGCTTCCAGATGAGGAAACTAAGACAAGGAAGATGAAAGCAACTTGCCCAACATCACAAAGCTAGCATGAAGCAAGGCTGGCATTTGACTACCAGCAGCCAGAGACCAGAGGCTATGCCTTTAGCCACCATGCCATACTACCTTACAAGTAGTCAATAACCAGCTTGTGATCTGAAGCAAATCATAAGGGAAACCTTTCCTTATTTACAGAAGAAGGGAGCTAGAATGGATGTTTATGGGGTTCTTTTCCAGGATAAAAATATTATAACTCTATCAATCTTTTTTTGAGATAGGGTCTTGCTCTGTCATAGAGGCTGCAGTGCAGTGGTGTGATCACAACTCACTGTAGCCTTAACCTCCCAGGCTCAAGTGATCATCCTCCCTCAGTCTCCCAAGTAGCTAGGATTACAGGCATGCACTATCACACCCAGCTAATTTTTAATTTTTTAATTTTTTTTTTTTTTTTGTAGAGATGGGGTCTCACTTGGTTGCCCAGGCTGGTCTTGAACTCTTGGGTTCAAGCGATCTTCCCACCTCAGCTTCTCGAGGTGTTAGGATTACAAGTGTGAACCACCATGCCCAGTCGATAATCTTCCACAGTAAAACTTTGTTCTTATTCTGGTTTCTCCTTAAGTCAATACAATTCAAAGACCTTCACTGCCATTAATTGATTAGTGAAAGAAATGCAACTTTCACTATTAATCTAAAATAGACATACTTAGGAAGGTATTTAAGAAAAACACATGCTTGAACCACTATTGCTCTTTTTAGGGTGATGGCAAAAGGTTGACTGTAGGTATAAATGATCTAATTTGTGGGCTTTACTCTGCTTGCCTGTGTAGTCAACTTAAGTCTTTTGAATTTTTAATCCAAAATTTAACATATGATTTCAATGTGTCAGTTTTTAAAGTGACCTACAACGCAGAGCCCCTTATGCTTCTTAAAATTCTGTTTATGTATGAGGGGAAAAAACAACTGATTAATAACAGATGCAAATATTGCAACATTTTCCCTCCTGACCCAATTTCAGGGTGGAATTAAATGTGCATTACACACTTGACAACTCTTCTGCCTCCAGAGGGGTCATCACCCCTTTGGATTTTCTTTTACAGACCAAGCCAACTGCTCCCACTCTCTCTCCTAGGTAACCTCCCTTGAGGCCCACAGCATCTGATCATCAGGCAACCCAGTGATCATTAAAATAATTCCAAATATTTCACTTTGAAGTCATCCTACGGGAGAAGGTGAGTAAAGGAAAGAAACGAAAATGCCACGTCTTCAAAGCTCTTGTTAGTCTCTTACATGTCAAATCCCAATCTCAGTCCACTTTTCTCTTCTATACACATACCACCACGCATACACATAAAATAATCTGTCCCAATGGAAATCAGAGAAAACATTTAAAAGTTTTCTGGAAAAAAGTGAAAAAAAGCAATATAAGTGAACACTGGCAAAAGTGGGCTTGAAAAACAAAACAAGTGAGAAGATGCTCCCAGAGGGAAGGCTCTCACCAGTACATCAGATTTGACTATTACGTACCTTTCCATGCTGCCCGGCTCTTTCATAACAAATGACAACATCTTCCCACATTTCTAGCTTTTCAAATATCTGAAGGGCTGAACTGGTACATCCCAACTCAAAGAGCAAACTTGCAAGTTGGCGCTAGAAAAATCAAGTTGAAATAATTAATACTTCTTGGTGTAAAGAGAGATTCCTGTTTCACTTCCAAGTATACCTAATCTGCCTTTTTAGGGGTCTGCTTATTGTAATAAATGTATAATTTCTAGAATCTCTACTACTTAGAAGTTTGTAATAATTCAATACATACCTTTACTTTAGAAAACAAGCCTCTTTATAGGGTATAAGGAATTAAAGAACAATGTAGAAACTGTTGAAAATACTAAATATATCCAATTTTTTTCTAAGAACTTAAAAAGCAAAAATCAGTATTTCTTTTTTACCTAGACAGTCTGTATACAACAATCTCAATTGATGAGGCTGAGATCTAATAAATTAATTTTTAAAACTCTGAGCAGTCAATAGAGATGACATAAAATCTATGCATTAGCCCTGCTGAATTTTATTCAGAAGGGCATCATATCTAGCTCTTTCTCACTCAAAGCTACTTAGATTTATTTCAAGCACATTCTAACAAACTTAGCTTCCTAATTTCCCAGTCCCTGGCAGACTAAAAAGAGAGCAAACTGAGTTAAGGTCAGTGAAGGTTAAACATATTTAAAAATAAATATATTATGGTTTGTAAGTGTTAACACCTGCACAAATGGTAAAAAAAAATTTAAAGGTTTAAAAAAGTAGGTAAGGTTAGAATAAGGTATAGTTTCATATTAGAGAGAGCTGTGCTGCTCTCTCGTAAGTATACTTTTACTACTCTGAAAATTCAATACATATTTAAGAGTTAAGCCCAGAAAATCCGGGACTGACAATATCAGAAAGCAAATGAAATATACCTAAAAATTATAAGCTACAGATTATCAAAGTAAATAATGAGAATGGTCCAATACATCAGTAACCCATGAAATACAGGAGAATTTGGCTATTTTAGAGAATATAATTGGACATTTTCAAAAACTGCCCATAGCATGTGAAAGCTGGAATAAATCTTAGTGCTTATGCAGTGAGCAGTACATCTTCATTTAACAGATCAAGAAAGTTGATGACATCCAAGATGATATGGCTAGCTAGTAGCAAAGTAGAGACTAATTCTCTTTTTATAATAAACTGTTCTGTTATTTCTCAATCTTTAAAATAATATACAAAGATATGGTTAGTCCCCATGATGCCAGAAAAAGTAATTAACTTCCTAATGAAAAAGGATCCTTATCTAACTGCCTGAAGATCCTGAAATCCACAGCTTGCTAAGCAGATAAGCATTTGGCCTAAATTCAGTTTGAACAGTATTTAAGTTTCCTAATGTTTCTGTTCAGAAAAAGATAAAAAGCAACACCCACAATAGATACATTTTGTCATAACAGCTCATTCTGAAATGTTTATCCACCAAACCACATAATATAAAGCATCTAACAAATTTCACAGATCAGAGTCAAAAACACACTAAAAAATTCTAGCTGTTAACACATTCTTAATGAAGAAGCTATTCCTTTTGAGATATCATAAAGCTTTTTTACTTGTCTATGTTTTGAGGTTCCTTCAATATGTAAACTGAACTCCAACGCATAATAAACCTCCGAGTTCACCCTGTGTTTAAGAATATAACCTACTCTAAGAAGTCTTACAATAGGGATTTTGAACAATTGGATGGTGGGTTGGCATTTATGTTTCTAACTCACTACCTATGTGTATGATCCATGATAGAGAGGACAGAAAACTGATTAAAATGGCAATAGTAGATAAATCATCTGTAATCCCCTGGCTGGCTCCATCTGACTCCACTTAACCTCTCTGCGACTTAGCTTCCTCACGTGTAAAACAGATATTTTTAAAAATTGTTGCAATAAAATAAGAGAACATGTGTGGAATACAGAATAAAATGTATGCATCATACTAAGTATGCAGTAAAAGTTGGTTGTTATTAGCTGATATAATTACAACCCAATGAAAAGCTAAGGAAAAGAGGTAAAGTAGACTAAATGTGAGGAAATTAGAAACCTAGTTCACGTACACTTGTGTGATCAACAGTGGAAAGCTAATTGCACTGAGCCTCAATTTCTTCTCTGTAACATTAAGAAACTGGACCAGGTGTCTAAGTTATTTTCGGTGCTAAAATTTTACAAAATAGGGAGTTACACCTATAATACAGGAGAACCATGTAGACAAGAGGCCAGAATCCCCACCTCAGCATGTGGATTAGGAGCTAGAGTAGG
Organism: Macaca mulatta; assembly: GCF_049350105.2. Lineage (NCBI taxonomy): Eukaryota > Metazoa > Chordata > Mammalia > Primates > Cercopithecidae > Macaca > Macaca mulatta. Next base: position 92,214,865 of record NC_133418.1, read on the forward strand.
TATTCTCATACCCTCAGGAAGAAGAGAGTAGTCATGTGTATCTCACAACATAAAGTATACCAAATAAATGCTTTCTTTTGCTTTTTGTAAGCAACTTGGTTAAAAGGTTCCTCCTTTGGTAGAAAGTCCTTAAACTAATTTTAGTATAAGAAATTATTTCAAAGTCAGGTATGGTAGTGCACATCTGTAGTCTCAGCTGCTCAGGAGGCTGAGGCAGGAGTGATTGCTTCAGCCCAGGAGTTCAAGGCTGTAATGCACAATGATCACGCCTGTGAATTGCCACTGCACTCCAACCTGGACAATAAAGCAAGCCCTCATCCCTTAAAAAAAAGTTACTTTGAAAATGCAAGCACTTATGATTCTCCTATAATTTAATTTCTAGGATTCTATTTCATACAGTTTTAAATTCTTTTAAAAATGTTTTATGAGTCTAATATCACTTTAATCAAAATAGCAATTTGAAGTAGTTAGCAATTCCCAGGTAGATACATTTATTATATCAGCAAAATATTTGAAAATTCAAACATAAATTGAAATCATCAATTTATAATGCATTTACCTTTCTAATGCCAAGTATTTTCCATACCCAATGACAAACAACAAAACTACCTGAATGGCCCAGTGAGGTGGTACTTGACAGCAATAGAAAATCTTTAGGCGTTCCAATACAGATGTAGTTTTATCTTCAAATTGGTCTGCAAGAGCCTTAAAGAACATATATCACAATCAGAATCTATATGTATAACTTGTAATATAAATAAGTCCTTACTGTAATAGTTATACAAATGCACATATAAACAATAAAGAACTTAAGTCATTTTGATAAGGTGATAGGATGTGTGAATTTTTTCTTGAATTTCTTTAAATGTTCAAAAAACTTCAAACCTAATCCACATTTACATAAACATGTACAATAAAAACTTACCAGAAAAAGTTTTCATTTCCTATAATAGTTCTTTCAAAGAACTAGCCTTATTGATAAGCCTTTTTACTTCTTCTATGAAGAACTGTTCTTTAGCATATCTATTTCACAACATAACGCCACTTTGACAATGGCACTTTATAATATAAATCAGAGAAAAATTATATGAAGAATTCTCTTTAGGATTATTTGCTCAGGAATAAAATTAAAGGAAAAAGTAGCCTATTTGATCACAGAGAGCAAATCCTCTCCCTCTTCAGCAACAGAGCAATACGGCTGGACACTCACTCAGGTGAGACCATCTGTATAGTGCAGTGGGCAGCTGCAATCCACATACATGAAAGAATCCCTCTGATGTACTGAAATGTCTACAGTGGTACTGAATAACTAAACTCTCAGAAGCTATATCAAGAAGCAAACCAACAAGACCAAAATAGCTGACTCTGAGACGAGGTACCAGGGCCAACTGCAAAGTCAAAGGCTAGCGCTATCCAGTGGTCAAGTGATCCGTCATAGAAGAGATCAGCATCAAAGTGAAGGAAGACACATTGTGAGATTGCTAGAGAAACATGTGGACAGCAGCCCCATTATCATGATCATTTTCTCTTGCCTCTTCATTTGCCATTCAGTTTACATTAAGTGTTCATATTTTTCTGATATTATACACTTACACCTTCTCTCAACTGAGAATTATCAAGATCTTTTTTCTACAATGCAGTACTAAAATTTTATCTTTTTTGCCAGTTGACTAGTTTTCACAGACCTCTCTTATGAGGATTAGATGGTAGTAAGAAGTCAATGTTAATTTCCTGATTTTATTACACATACTGGGTTATGTAGGAGAATGTCCTTGTCACATTTGAGGACAATGAAGCACCATGTTGGCAACTTACTCTCCAAAACTTCGGGATGCATAAGACAGTTGCACTGTTCTTGCAACTTTTTGGTAATTTGGAAACTGTTTAAAATTTTCACAAAATTAATTTTTTTAATGGAAAATTTCAAAAAATAGTAAAAAAGATAGCAAGTCCAAGCCTCCGAAGAAAAAAAAGGACAGGAATCTACCATGTCCTGGTAAAAATCTAAGACAGGGAGACCAGTTTCTGAGCAGGGAGGTTTCTCCTAAATTGAGAGTTCTCTATTTTACACTGGGTGGGAGACACATTTATCAGCCTAAGAATATCTTGTAGTATGAGCTCAAGTGTGAAAAAGCATACATTACACAAAACTTCATTGACAATCCAAGATGTTATTCAGTCAAGTCAGTCAGAGCAAACTGAGACATAACCAGACTCCTAGACCATCTTGGTCAAAATATGTTTAAAGCTTTTTGGCCTTACTTCACAGAAACTTAATAGCAAAAAGATTGCATGCTGCTGCCCAAAGCTGTTTAGTTGTGGGAGGGAGGGTAGAGAAGAATAACTTCTGGCTGTATACATATGGTTACAATACATAAATAAAGAGATCACTGAGTTACTTCATAAAAGGGGAACAAATTACTTCATAGAGAAGGAACACATTTTTATCAATACAGTTTTTTTTTTGGAAAGAAAAAATAACTAATGCTCTCTATTAATAATAAAAACAAAAGCAACATTGTATAATTTACTGTTACTAACACCTAACAACATGCAAAAAATTTATTTTCAAAAAACTCATGTTGTTGGCTGTAGTTACTGCAACTAGCTAAAGCATAAGAGGTACTCAGTAAATATTTCCTCATTTACTAATAAACATATTTATTATGTATTTCAGATACTCTCAGATACTTTTGGATGATCTCAGAGTATCTAAGTGTCTCTTATAACTCTCGGATACTCTCCAAAATGGCAAAGCCCACTGAAGACAGTGCAGAGAACCAACACTCATTTGACCTGGATACCATGAATAAGCCCCCATACAAAAACCTGATTAAGCTATATGCATGATAAAGATCAAAAACAGAATTCTAGGTTGGGTGCCACCCCAAGCACTTTGGGAGGCCAAAGTAGGAGGATCACTTGAGCCCTGGAGTTCAAGACCAGTCTGGGCAACATGGTAAGACCACATCTCCACAAAAAATCTTTTAAAAATAGCCAGGGTTGGTGGCATGGACCCATGGGTCCAGCTACTTAGGAGGCTGATGCAGGAGAATCACTTGAGCCCAGGGAGGTCACGGCTGCAGTGAGCTATGTTTGTGCCACTGCACTCCTGCCTGGGTGACAGAGCAAAGCCCTGTCTCAGAAGGAAAAAAAGGGGCCAGGAGCAGTGGCTCGCGCCTGTAATCCCAGCACGTTGGGAGGCTGAGGCAGGTGGATCAGGAATTCGAGACCAGCCTAGCCAACATAGTGAAACCCCGTGTTTACTAAAAATACAAAAATAAGCTGGGCATGGTGGTGCATGCCTGTAATCACAGCTGCGGCTGAGGCATGAGAATGACTTGAGCCCAGGAGGCGGAGGTTGCAATGAGCCGTGATTGCACCAATGCACTGCAACCTAGGCAACAGAGTGAGACTCTGTCTCAAAAAACAAACAAAGAAACAAAAATGCAAAAAAACCCACAAATACACACAAAACGGAACTCTAGGCTATTTTCACTCCTGCACAGAAAATATTTCTTCCTACCTTAGGCATGACAACCATCTACATAAAATTTAACTATCAATGAAAACCAAGAACATTAAATTAATATACAAAAGTTAAGGCTTGGCCAGGCGCGATGGCTCACCCCTGTAATCCCAGCACTTCGGGAGGCCGAGGTGGATGGATCACTTAAGGTGAGGAGCTCTAGACCAACCTGGCCAACATGGTGAAACCCCATCTCTACTAAAAATGATCAGCCGGGTGTGGTGGTGCAGGCCTGTAATCCCAGCTACTTGGGAGGCTGAGGCAGGAGAATTTCTTGAACCCGGGAGGCAGAGGCTACAGTGAGTCAAGATCACGCCACTGCAGTCCAGCCTGGGCGACAGAGTGAGACTCCGTCTCAAGGAAAAAAAAAAAAAAAAAAGTAAGAAGTCTTGATAGGTGTACTGTTTATTTGCCTATTTCCTCTACTGGATCCAAAGTACTCTTTTTTTATTTGCTAATTTGCTAAAAAGACAGGGACATTGTTATAGTGCATCTCTAGGTTTTTCAGAGCAGGATTATTTCTAGCAACTCAATCTGAAATAATTCCATCATATCAACCAAACTGGAGTCCTTTACAGGCACAGTAAATGGAAAAATATCAGTGATGGCAAGTGAAGCCACTTGGATTATGTCTTTGTTCTATCCCCAGCAAGCAAGTAGTTTAACTACAATGGCACTTATCTATGAGATGACTTTTTTAAACAATACTTGTATTTCCAACGGTCTAGGAGTATAGCTTTATCAAAAGAGTATTTTCTTTTACTTCAAGCATTTCAGAAGATCTGTTGATTAATTTTAAGCTGAACACAAGTATTAGGTACATTCATGAGAAGCAAACCATGTGCCCAAATAGTCTGGAAGAAGACAATGGAAGAACGTCAGGTACTGTGAGAATGGGACTGAATGCAAGTGAAGCCTCACTACTACTGAGGTATTTATGTGCATGAATTTGAACATAAACAATGTGCTCCATGAGAAAGAAGTACCTCGCAAATTTTCACACACGCCCAGAAATTTAGGTAAATGGTCTCTAAAGCAGTGTGTCCTACCCTTTCACTTACCCATGTTCTCTTTCCGGTTTCTAAATTTCACTAATTTTACACCTGAAAATCATAGGACTTAGTCATAAGTAAAAAGTGGTATGAGGAGGTGGTCTTTAAGGAAAGATGATAATGTCAAAAATGGAGAGAGGGGGAGAAGCAAATATGCCCTAAACCAATCATTAAGGGCAGTCTGAAGCAAGACAGAGTCTAGGCGGATGACTGAAGAGCTGTGAATAAACGGAAAAGGTAACAAGCAGAGAGTGAGGAGCCCCCTGGGGCGCGGTCCAGAGTAGGGGTTGGATATACCAGAGGTGACTTCATGTTGCATGGACTACTGTGACATGAGCCTGTTTTCAAGTTTTAAGACTCCTTTTTAATGCCATTTACTCCCTAACTCCACCTAAAGGCATTTATACTTTCGGTGTCCTTTGAGAATACGTGATTGTGCATAAAGACCCCCTAACCCCATGCAATAACAATTCCCAAATCTTCCAGGAGCCACAGTATCACAGGTCAAGGGATATCTCTAAGGAATGGGGAATAAAATCCAAGAAAGCAATGATGTACCTCTCCTTTCAATGCTCTGTTTTCAACAGAGAAGGAATTTCCCAGAAAAACTACAGAAGATCAAAATTACATTTTAAAATTAGCACATGGACAACGATGGAGTATAAAAGGACAATTTTGAATAACGTCTGGTATGATTTAGACTTATTTATGTGTTCTCATCTAAAAGTATGGCACACGTCTTCAAAAGAGTAGAGATAGTCCCAAAGGACCTACCCTTTTCCTGAAAGCTATTCATTCTCACGAGCATGACATCTACGTGTTCATCGGCTTTCTGAAGAGCCAGGTAGAAATTAGCTGATAATCTAAAAGTTGTGACTGATCATATGCCAAATCACTTTATATTGGCTTTGCTGTGCAATCTTTGTGTGTGTGTGTGTATAGGAAGATGGACTTTATTATAAAAATATGTACATAATCCAACAGGTGAGCTGAACAGCTTTCTCTAACAGGAGTTTGCAGTCAATTCAGCTGTGATTTACAAACAGACTAGTCAAGCTCATTGCCATCTCAAACCTCCAAGCCCAAGAAAATCGCCAATGAGAACAGGGAGAATAACAATTAAAACTGCTAACACACCTAGTAAGTATCAACACTATCATTAAACTTATTGTTAACCCAGCCTTTCCTCATACATAGAACACTGTTGCTCTGAGAGATAAAAATGACTTGCCCGAAGTCATAAGGCCATGAAATAGGCGAGCCCGTCAGACTCCAAAGACCACAGCTGGCAACTTCATTAAAACCTTCTGTAAAACTACATGACCAATGTCAGATCTGTGAAAATTGAAAGCAGCTTCTCATTGGAAAAATACTAAAAACTCTATCTAACTATCTTATTTACACATAAATCCAAAAATATGGGAGAGAGGGTGTGGCCTGATCAAGGAGATGCTCAGTTATTGCTTCTACCCCAGAAACGACAGACTTTAGGGTGTGGGTTGGTAGGATCTGGGTCTACTAATAGGAGATGGGAGAACCTAGATCACCTTTTTGTGATTACAGGCTGAAAAGATGAACATTAAGAGGCAGTCCTCTCAGGAGGCCAAGATGGCTATCATGCAGCCGTCCCCTTAATCAGTCACACCTTGGGTCAGCAGTTCAATCCTCTGTTTCCAAGACCCCTTTAAAATCATACAAATTATTGAGGGACTCGAAGCTTTTCTTTCTGTGAGTTATAATCTATCAATATTTATCATATTAGAAATAAAAACAGGAAAATTTAGATGTTCATTAATTCATTTAAAAAGAAAATAAATCTATGACATTAACAAAAATAGCATGCTTTTATGAAAAATAACTACCTTTTCCAAAACAAAACAAAAGTCTTGAAAAGAGTGGCACTGTCTTGACGATTTTGCAAATCTCTTTAATGTATGGCATAATAGATAATAGCTGGATTCTCAGATCTGCTTCTGCAGTCAATCTGTTGCAATATAATATTTTGCTTGAAGTTTATGGAGAAAATCTGTCCTCACACAGATAGGTAATTGAAAAGGGGAAGAGTATGTTAGTAGCTTTTTCAGCTAATTGTGGATATTATCATTTGATACTACACCAAAATTCAACTGATGCTGGTTTCTTAAAGGTTATTTGTAATGTGGAATTTGAAATCCTATCAATGAACCTTTCTTTGTTACATTAAATACTCTGTTACACCAAAATCCACTGGTCTGAAAACAAACAAAAAAGTACTCACTGGTCAATCTTGATGCTGAACACTAATTATGTAACATCATGCACTGGTTTTTTTGAAAATGAGCTGACCTTCCCAATGTTGACATATTTTGTAAAAATTTTTAAAACTACATGCATTAATATCACCATCAATCTCATCAGAAAAATCTTGTCTCAATATTTGAAATATTGGGAAGGTATGAAGTTCACAGTTGCAGACAGAGGTTTTCCAAAACTCATTTTTTTCTTGGAAGTTCAAAATTTCATCATTGGTAACTGATACGGTTTGGCTATGTTCCCACCCAAATCTCATCTTGAATTCCCATATGTTGTAGGAGGCACCTGGTGGGAGGTCACTGAATCGTGGGGGCAAGTCCTTCCTGTGCTGTTCTCGTGACAGTGAATAAATCTCATGAGATCTGATGGTTTTATAAAGTGGAGTTCCCCCACGCAAGCTCTCTTTCTTTGCCTGCTGCCATCCATGTAAGATGTGACTTGCTGCTCCTTGCCTTCCACCACGATTGTGAGGCCTCCCCAGCCATGTGAAACTGTAAGTCCATTAAACCCCGTTTTCCTATGTAAATTACCCAGTCTTGGGCATGTCTTTATCAGCAGCATGAAAACAGACTAATAGAGTAAATTGGTACCACTAGAGTGGGGCGCTGCTGGAAAGATACCCAAAAGTGTGGAAGCAACTTTGGAACTGGGCAATAGGCAGAGGTTGGAACAGTTTGGAGGACTTAGAAGAAGACAGGAAAATGTGGGAAAGTTTGGAACTCCCTACAGACTTGTTGAATGGCTTTGACCAAAATGCTGATAATGATATGGACAATGAAATCCAGGCTGAGGTGGTCTCAGATGGAGATGAGGAACTTGTTGGGAACTAGAGCAAAGGTGACTCTTGTTAGGTTTTAGCACAGAGACTGAAGGCGTTTTGCCCCTGCCCTAGAGATGTGTGGAACCTTGAACTTGAGAGAGATGATTTAGGGTATCTGGTGGAAGAAACTTCTAAGTAGCAAGGCATTCAAGAGGTGACTTGGATGCTGTTAAAGGCATTCAGTTTTATAAGGGAAGCAGAGCATAAAAGTTCAGAAAATTTGCAGCCTGACAATGCGATAGAAAAGAAAATCCCATTTTCTGAGGAGAAATTCAAGCCTGGTGCAGACATTGGCATAAGTAACCAGGAGCTGAATGTTAATCCCCAAGACTATGGGGAAAATGTCTCCAGGGAATCAGGGGTGTTCGCAGCAGCCACTCCCATAACAGGTCCAGAGGCCTGGGAGGAAAAAGTGGTTTTGTGGGCCGGGCCCAGGGTCCCTGTTCTGTGTGCAGCCTAGGGACTTGCTGCCCTATGTCCCAGCCATTCCAGCTGTGGCTGAAAGAGGCCAATGTAGAGCCTGAGCCATGGCTTCAGAGGGTGCAAGCCTCAAGCCTTGGCAGCTTCTATTAGTGTTGAGCCTGCCAGTGCACAGAAGTCAAGAACTTGGGTTTCAGAACCTCCACCTAGATTTCAGAAGATGCGTGGAAATGCCTGTGTCAGGGAGAAGTTTGCTGCAGGGGCAGGCTGTCATGAAGAACCTCAGCTAGGGCAGTGTGGAAGGGAAATGTAGGGTCAGAGCCACCACACAGAGTCCCTACTGAGGCACTGCCTAGTGGAGCTGTGAGAAAAGGGCCACCATCCTCCAGACCCCAGAATGGTAGATCCACTGACAACTTGCACTGTGTGCTTGGAAAAGCTGTAGACTCTCAATGCCAGCCCATGAAAGCAGCCAGGAGGGAAGCTGTACCCTACAAAGTCACAGGAGCAGAGCTGTCCAAGACCATGAGAACCCACCTCTTCCATTAGTATGAACTGGATGTGTGACATGGAGTCAAAGGAGATCATTTTGGAGCTTTCAGATTTGACTGCCCTGCTGGATTTCAGACTTGCATGGGGCCCACAGCCCCTTTATTTTGGCCGATTTCTCCCATTTGGAATGGCTGTATTTACCCAATGCCTGTATCCCATTGTATCTAGGATGTAACTAACTTGCTTTTGATTTTAAGGCTCATAGGCAGAAGGGCCTATGTGTTCTTAGGCCTTGTGTTGGATGAGACTTTGGAATGTGGACTTTTGAGTTAATGCTGAGATGAGTTAAGACTTTGGGGGACTGTTGGGAAGGCATGATTGATTTTGAAATGTGAGGACATGAGATTTGAAGGGGCCAGAGGTGAAATAATATGATTTGTCTGTGTCCCCACTCAAATGTCATCTTGAATTCCCACAGGTTGTGGGAGGGACCCAGTGGGAGGTAACTGAATCATGGGGGCAACTCTTTCCTGTGCTGTTCTCATGATAGTGAATAAGTTTCACAAGATCTGATGGTTTTATAAAGAGTAGTTTCCCTGTATAAGCTCTCTCTTTGTCTGCTGCCATCCACGTAAGATGTGACTTGCTCCTCCTTGCCTTCCACCCAGATTGTGAGGCCTCCTTGGCCACATGGAACTCTAAGTCCATTAAACCCCTTTTCCCGTATAAATTACCCAGTCTTGGCTATGTCTTTATCAGCAGCATGAAAACAGACTAATACAGTAATAAATATTGTCAATTATTTTCCTTGAAGTGATGTACTTACTTCATTTATTTTTTGGGGAATTTCCACCAAATACCCAAGTCTGAATAACCAGTTCATCTGTCAATAGTCCTTTCAAGCAAAAATAATGTTGCATGGGAAAAAGTTTCTTCCTGAGACAACCATTGTACTTTAGCAAGTGGCACAAGTTTTTTGTAAGCACTTTCCATTTTATCACATAGAATTTTAAAAAGGCATGTTCTTGAGGGTAAAGACGACAAAATAATACTGCTTCATCAAAAACATTTGTAAACACAACCGTCTTTTAAAAAATTTAAAAAAAAAACTGTGGTGGTGAAGCATTCAGTGACTACTAACACAGTCTGGTGTCCCTAGTCCGGTGCCCCTACCTTGATTTTGACAAAGGGGCCAGGAGTTTGACTCCCCCGCCCTCCCACTGCTTCTGGACCAATATGCAAATATCAACACAGTGAAAAAGCAAACAATATCTCAGCGCCCTTATTATGAAGATGGTTTTGACCTATGGACACTCTGAAATGGCCTAAGGACCCCCAGGGATCCACAAGCCATATTTGATAACTTCTGCCTTAGGATTAGTAAAAGTACAAGCTCTTCTGCCTTCCCTACAGCCCATCTACCTCCAATTTTCTCCCAAAACTTCTTCAAGGGACTCTGCTTGGTGTCTTAAGACATTAGTGTCTTCATGAAAGCACAAGTCGACCTGTTTACAATCTGCAAATTTTATAAGGGCAAAGAATAACAAATATTTATTTATTATTAAAACCTGAGTGAATGTTTTAAACTCTTAGTATTATCCTTTCTAAAAAAAAAAAGTTTATGTATGCCAGCTGGTGGCAATCATAACACTTTGGGAGGCCAAGGCAGAAGGATCACTTGAGGCCAGGAGGTTGAGCCTGCAGTGAGCTATGATTATGCTACTGCACTCCAGCCTGAATGATAGAGCAAGACAAAGAAAGAAGAAAAGAAAAGGAAAGGAAAGGAAGGGGAGGGGAGGGGAGAGGAGGGGAGGGAGAGAGGAGCTGAGTCTAATAATAATTAGCTACTACTTTCCTGAGTAAGTGTCAGTCAAATGCAAGGCATCTGTTCTAAGTGAGCTCAATTTCAACTGGTCCCAGATAGTTGGCCCTCAATAACACCTTAAAGGTTCCTGCTGGCATTCATCCATTAAATCACAGCACTGTACCCCAGAGCTTGGTGCATACCCATTTGGCCTCTGTTCTATGTGTACTTGGGGAGAGAGAAAAACATCTGGAGATGCTAAAGAACGACAGGCTACCTCTACTTAAAGCAGCCTTTCCCAAACATGCCCATAATCATCACCAACACGCTGACCCTGAATCTCTGGGGGCTAGGCTGAAGATCTATATTTTAACCACCCCCCGCCATTCAGCAAATTTGGAAAATGCTGTGTAAGGATGTTAAGATGTACGCAGAGTGTTATCACAGGGAAAACTAAAGCATGAATTCAATCATCATAATCTGACCTTGTCCAAAGAACTTAAGTTCGTTCCTCCTTGGGAATCTGACTAAAGTCATTATTTAGTGTCTTTGAAAGTGTGCTTTATGCGAGTATATTTTACTTCATCCCATTAATACATTCCTTTATTATTACCCACTTTTCACTTTTCTGTAACTTTCTAGGGCTTTTTTTTAGTATCACTAGTAAAGGTTACTTTATATCGTGTGTTACTTGTTCCACTCTTATCCCACTAGTCGTTGCATATTTTTTACCCCTCTATTCTCAGGAAGCTCATATCCTGGATTCAGGGTCCCTTCGGGCAGCTCCCTTTCTTGGACTTATCAGAAGCCAATTTCATTCATCCATTTACATGTTCTTTTCCCACACAGGACCATATCCTGAGATTCTGTGCCCTCCATTTCTTCCCTCCCCTTCCAGCTTAATTATAGGCCTTAAGAGTTCTGCAACCTAAACCTTTCTCACAAAAGTCTCGATTAACTTCTTCCTGCCTGTACTCATTCCACTCCTTTCCTCTAGATGATGCCAGTCTTCTACTGATATCACATTTCCTTTGTAAGCCAGTTCTCATAGCTTCCTTAGAAAGTAGGGCATAGTGGATAAAAGCATGGACTTCTAAATCAGGTGGACCTGGGTTGAACTCTAGCTCAGCTATGAGACCTTGGGTAAGTAATTTAAACTTTCTGTCCCTCAGTTTCTTCATCAGTAAAAATGTAGATAATGCCTCCACCCTAGGATTAGTTACCATCTGGCATATGAGTGTTCAGTAAGTGGAAGTAACAATACACAGTTAATTAAATGGTACTACACAGCTCTGTATAAACAGTAGCAACTATAATTATTCCAACAAATAAAACCAGAGCTACAATCACATGAGCAACTCCTAATATACTTTTCAATAACTTTCAAATGCACATAGTTATTAATGCAGATGAAATACAGAGCCAGAATGAAAGACACATGTTCATATCTCAGATATTTGAAAATCTTGACAGCATGACCCAGCACACTATACAAGAGGCACTGTAATTATCTCAATGTTGTTCAGGTTTCCCATGTAGTAATGACTGCTTTTAATCAGTTATGAAGGAATGGCAGTTTTCTTATTCTTGTACCTAAACTTCCCCTCCTATAAATTGAAGATGATAATAAGAGTCGACGTTTATTGAAGATTGACTATGTACCAAGCACTATTCCAGGCATTTCATAAGTATCACCATTGGTATGAGGTTGGCTTGACAGCCATCCCCACCCTAAGGAAAGTGAAGCCAGGCACAGTGACTTATACCCAGAATCCCAGTACTTTGGGAAGCTGAGGTGGGAGGATCACTGGAGGCAGGAGTTCAAGACCAACCCGGGTAATATAATAACATCTCAACTCTACAAAAAAATGAAAAAGTTAGCCAGGCATGGTTGTGTGTGCCTATAGTCCCAGCTACTTGGGAGGCAAAGACAGGAGGATGGCCTGAGCCTTGGAGCTTATGGCTAGAGTGAGTTATAATCACTCCACTGTACTCCAGCCTGGGTGACACAGCAAGATCCTGAAAAAAAAAGAAAGAAAAGAAAAGAAAAGAAGGAAGGAAAGAGAAAGAAAGAAAGAAAGAAAGAAAGAAAGAAAGAAAGAAAGAAAGAAAGAAAGAAAGAGAGAGAGAGAGAGAAAGAGAGAGAGAGAGAAGGAAGGAAGGAAGGAAGGAAGAGAAGAGAAGAGAAGAGAAGAGAAGAGAAGAGAAGAGAAGAGAAGAGAAGAGAAGAGAAGAGAAGAGAAGAGAAAAGGAAGGAAGGAAGGAAGGAAGGAAGGAAGGAAGGAAGGAAGGAAGGAAGGAAGGAAGGAAGGAAGGAAAGGAAAGGAAAGGAAAGAAAAGAAAAAGGAGAGAAGAAGGAAGGAAGGAAAGAAGGAAGGAAGGAAGGAAAAGAAAAGAGAGAAAGAAAAGTGAAGCCCACATGAAGTGAGGAAGTTTAACAATCTTGGCCATAGCAGTTTGTGATCTCTCTTCCTCTTGGATTGTGAAGTCTAAGGATAATGAAATCTGGTGCTATTGTGACAACAACCTTCCTGATACTGAAGAAGGTGGAGAAAAGCAAAGATATGAGAATGAGGATGGGAAAAGAGAGAAAAAGAAAGGCCTGATGATCTCTTTGAATCCCTGAATCCAACTATCTCTGAGACTGGGATATCCCTAGAACTCTCAGTTATAATGGCCAATTTATTTCCTTTTCTATGGCCAGTTTGAATTGGGTTTCTGTCCCTTACAACTAAATGACTCCTCATTGAGACCTGTTCTTAAAAATTCTTAAATATTACTGAGACAGAAGGTCAAGAGTCATGAAAAGCTCTAAACTTCTATTTGTCCATTATAAGCACCTTACATTTAGGGGGATTTAAAATAAGCATGAAAATCAAATGTAATTTTTCAAATTTTGAAGCCATACCCACTCATTAGGCAAACCAAATACAGCCACAGTCAGCTTAAATGACTAGATCACGTGCTGCACTCCACTTCCCAGTCCTTCTTTAATGACTCCATAATGGCAGCTGGAGATTCTCTACTCAAACAAATAGTTACACATCAAGGGCAATACCAAGTCTGCCAAGTATAATGCACGTGCATGTACTTCTGTGAAGAAGATATGTGAAAACACAACAGAGCATGTGAATATTCTAAGATGCTAACACATGAGAGAGAAATCTTTAATACAGAATAAATGACTAAAGGAAAGCCTTGTCTTCTGGTATGCTAAAAAATACAGAGTGAACATATTTCCCCTAAATTAAGGAGTTAATTTGAACTTTAGGCTCTTATTACTTCTTAGAAGCACATGGGGTAGTGATTTACGCATTAATTCACTATTTTTTAGGAAACCCAATAAGAAAATGGCTTCATCTCTTTTCCCTTCCCTTAAAAAAACACAACCAACCAAACTGAATTACTACTCTATGTTAATCTCAGTGTAATCACAGTGACTATTCTGTTCCTGTTAGCTTTGGCATTGGGGTTTGTTACTACACTAAAAATTTGTACTGGAATGATATCAGAAAGGCTGGTCTCTACAGCTCTCAGATTATTGAAGTGCCAGATGAAAACATAGTCTTTAACTCAGCTAACTCTCAATTAGTCCTGCTAATAAGTAAGTAATTCAAAATTCTAGTTTTCTAGTTAATCATTTAGCAAACATCCACTGAGTGTTCATTTTGAGAATGTAAAAATAAGTAAAATATAGAAACTGACCCCTCAAGAAGCTCACATTCTAGCTGTTATGAAGGAAAGGTTTCCAAATAGAGCATAATAGAATTAATAAATGCTAAAACACAGCTGTGACAACAGACTCCAAAAACAAACCATATACATACGGTCAGTTGATTTTTCAACGAAGGTGCCAATAAGAATGGGGAGAGGCCAGTCAGCGGTAAGGAGAGAAAGTAAGGAGTGTTGGAGCAGTCTACCTGAGAAGTGAAGATCCTGAAGTAACATAATTCACATATTATGTTGCTATTATTGGCTACAGGATACAACTAGACTTCTGAAAGCCTCTTCTCATAAAATTTAGAATGGAGCTAAGACAGGTCAGAAGCCTGGGCCGCTGAGGGAGACTTACTCACATGATCAATATTTGGCTGGGGGATGGGAGGTGGCAGGTGGGCATAAACCATCCTTTCCCCCTGTGAGAATACCAAGGGGAGCTTCTGGTACTGTGCCTCCACAGGGAGGCATCCTCTATCCCTGGATGTCTTCATGGGAAACTCTGGGGTACTGGGAAACCCAGATCTGCATCTGAGATCATGCTGTACTGTCTCCAGCTTAGAGTAACTAAATATTACCTCCTGCAGTTGTGTCTGTTAGCTTCTTTCTTGCAATCATAGTCTCACCCCTTTGAGAACCACACACTTACTTAATTATTCTCAAGCTGAGATGATCTTCATAAGCTAGCTCTCTGTCCCAAACTACTGCATTGCTGCCCAATGTTCTTCTTTATGACCACATGCAGAAGGCAATTCTGAAGAGCTGCTTTGACCTGAGATCTTGCTCTGGTCTAGGGGCATAAAAGGAGGCCCTGTGTTAATATATTTGATGCAGAGCTAATATAAGTTTCCCATATAGTTAACCTCAATACCTGTCATCTGGGTTGTTGCATCTCTTTCTGACCCTGCTATTCCATCCTTTAAACATTTTGACCTTTTTTCTTGATGACTAGGTCCCTCTCCCAATCAGTGCAAAGCCTTTTGTATCTTTTGTAGCCTCCCTGAGTGTATCATCTAAGAATATCTCATACATTGTTTAGTCCACTGCTCTATGCACAGCTTCATCTGTTGGATGTCACTCTGGTGAGGGTGATCCTGCCTTCCAGACTATGACTTCCATAGCTCAGAACCACTGGCCAATGCTTCAGACACCATACTGAGAGGAGGTTCTCCTCACTGGGTCTCTATCCTTTGTTTGTGGCTTTTCACTTGGGATCTTGATCCTGCTACCAGCCCCTCTGGATGCCTCCTCTGCCCCCTAGGCTTGGTAAAGCACAGTGCCTTCTTGCACCACTTAGGAGATACTATCTCAGACCTCACATGTCTGTTCAGAAGGAAAGGAATGAAAGAATGAAGCAACAGGAGGTATGAGGCTTATTTAAAAAGAGAAGCATCTTTGTTATAACAGCAAGAGTGCCCAGCTGCCTCAGATTCCCGGTTCAGAGCCTTAGGGGAAGATTTAGAAGGAAGACCCATGCCAACCCTATAGAAGCCTGCTAGTTAGCCACACTCTGGTCACAGTGCAGAGTCTGCAGTCAGCCCTGCACTCAGTGGAAAAGCCTCTAAGACAGTGAGACCCACACCGCTACAGAGGGGACTTGTGCTAACTATCAACACAATCAGCTTTGGCAATCATCAGCCATTTAAGAAAAAGCAATATCAAAGGCCAAGAGGAACGTATAACACAGGTCATACCTGAGGATAGATAATTCACAGGAATAATTTTTAAAATTCTAATTAATAATGCACAAATAAATTTAAATGAGATACTGTATCTGTAAAACACAAAAGACTATTATGAAAAAGGACAATCAGAAAAATGCAGATTTACTGGAAATTAAAAATAATTGTCAAAATAAAAAAATTTATGAATGGACTAAATATTATTAATTGGGCTTATGGTCAAAATTAGTAATACAGGAGAAAAGATGGGAGAAATCTCCTATAACTTCAATCAAAAAGACAAACAGCTTAGAAGAGGCACAGAAGATAGATCTGGGAGGTCTCTACATAGTTCTACTAAAATTCCAAATGCAGAACTGAATTGGATAAAGAAGTTTTTTAAAGAATGAAGAAAAAAGTATAATTAATTAAAGTATAATTAAATTGTTTCATTTATAGAGCCATAATTGCTTCTATTTAAATAACCCAATATATAATCCAGAAAGAGAAATAATAATTATGTAACTAACATTTATTAAGCACTTCCAACATGAGATGCTGATCTAAATGTTAACTCATACAATGCTCATAAAAACTCCATTTATTCCATTATTTATGTGAGCCATCTGAGGCATAGAGACGTTCAGTAGCTTGTCCAAGGTATAAGCAGGTATATTATATGGTAGCGCTGGGAACAGAAACCAGGCAGTATGACTCCAGAGCCCATGGTCAAATTTAGATACATCCAGAATTCCAAAAATAAAGAGAAAATTATAAAAAAATTTCAAAACAAGAAGAAAAGAAAGAACTTAAAACAAGACAAAAATCAGACTGCCATACTTATTAGCAAACTTGGATGACAGGAGATATTAAGGTGATGACAGGAGATATTAAGGTAATGACTTCATTTAAAGTCCTGAAGAAAAATGATTTTGCAACTAGAATTCTATACACCCAAACTCCTGAATTATGATGGAAAAATACTTTTCACAAAGACGCAAATTTAACTACATTTGTTCTTCATGTGAAAAAGTTACACAATGAGGCAATACAAAAAAACAAAAAAGGAAACAAGAAAGATAATGACTAACAGGAAAGAAGCAGTGGTAGCTGACCATGCAAAGTGCAAAAAAAAAAAAAATCAGCGGAGAATCCCCTGGACCTTGATTCTTGTGACAGCTTCCTTCAAGTGGCAAACACTTAGACACAGAGCACTGCATTTCCTTCTCCATGGGTCCAATCGCACCATTTGGTGTATAATCAATAATCAGTACACTCACAGCATCATCATTACAATGCTGTAAGATTGGGTTGAAGTTTTAAAAAATTCAACATATAGGCCAGACACAGTGGCTCACGCCTGTAATCCCAGCACTTTGGGAGGCTGAGGTGGGAGTGTCACTTGAGGTCAGAAGTTTGAGATCAGCCTGGGCAATGTAGTAAGACCCTGTCTCAACAAAAATATTGCAAATTAGTTGGGCGTGGGGGCCTGAAACAGGAGGATCACTTGAGCCCAAGAGTTCAAGATTGTAGCGAGCTGTGATCATGCCACTGCACTCCAGCCTGGGTGACAGAGTAAGACTCTGTCTCAAAAAAAAAAAAATCTGAGCCAGGTGTAGTGGCTCACACTTGTAATCCCAACACTTTGGGGGGTTAAGGCTGGAGGATTGCTTGAGCCTAAAAGTCTGAGGCCAGCTTGGACAACATGGCAAGACCCTGCCTCTATAAAAAACTTAAAAATTAGCCTGGCATGGTGGTGGGTGTCTATGGTCCTAGCTACTGAGGAGGCTGAGGTGGGGAGGATCACTTGAGTCCAAGAGGTCAAGGCTGCACAGTGACCCATGTTTGTACCACTGCACTCCAGC
The DNA here is from genome assembly GCF_049350105.2 of Macaca mulatta. Lineage (NCBI taxonomy): Eukaryota > Metazoa > Chordata > Mammalia > Primates > Cercopithecidae > Macaca > Macaca mulatta. The sequence continues at coordinate 92,232,517 of NC_133418.1, forward strand.
CTGGAAAACAGAGCAAGACCCTGTCTCTGAAAGAAAAAAAAATATATATATATAGAACAAACATACATGACAAACATTACCCAACAGAATATAGAGTAACAACTCCAACAATTGAAAAATAACATAAAAATGGAAGAGGAGATGAGAGGTGCGCTGATTTCTTCCTTAGTTATAGTGTGGAATCAACAGATTCTATCTAAAAAGTTGACAAATCAAGAGACAGAAGTATTAAAGAAATGTAAATATTTAAAGTTATAATGGAAACCACTAGAATAACAACTAAAAAAGAAATAGCTAAAAGTGAACTCAGAATTGAGGAAGAATTTATATCTTTCATTTAAAATCCTCCTCAGTGAACTAATTTATTTTATTATATGCAGTACTAAAATTTTTAATATGCAGTTTAAAAATAAAATATTAATTAAAAGACACTTTCAAAAATAGAGGATTAGTTAAATAAGTTGTAGCACTTCCATTTAAAAGAGTGACATATGGCTGCTGGAACGAATGAGCTAGATTCACAAGTATTGGCATGCAGAGCTGATCAAGCTGTTATGTTTAGAGGGAAAAGGTATAAAGCAATGAAGACTGGATGATCCCACTTATGTCAAAGTATATTTATGTTTACACACAGAAAGAGGTTTAGAAGGTACACAAATTGTTGAGACTGGAAGGCAAGCAAGAGGAAAAGGAAGCTGTTGTTTTTTACTTTCCACTTCCATATTGCTTATATTTTTATAATAAGCAGCATCATTTATATAATTAAAACAATTAAGAAGAGTGACATAGTTTAAAAAAACAAAACACACTTCACTACTACTGACCGTGGACTTGGTCCAGGTGTTACATCTAATTCCTGCAGAGTGTGGTAATTCCATCAGTATTAAAAAAAATAAATAAATAAAGGACCTCTTTCTCAAATTATTCAAACACAAGTACAAGCCTCAGAGTAACAAATCCTGAAAGTACATTACTGTGACTAATATTCCTCCAATCAAGGGTTTCATTATGACATACCCTTAATCATTACTAGAAATTAATGAGATAGGTCATGAGGGCCATATAAAGAAAGGACTACCAACTTTAAAGAGAAATGTTTCAGCCCACACAGCAGCAATAATCTCCACAATGGTAACAAACATGGTATTTTGGGTCTTCCTCCCTCCATAATTAACCATGATAAAAATCCCTACTCCTTCAAAGCATCATGCAACTACACAGTATCAAGAACAGATGTTCTAAAGCTGGAGGAATCACATTAGCATACTTCAAACTGTACCACAAGGCCACAGAAACCAAAACAGCATGGTACTGGTACAAAAACAGACACACAGGCCAATGAAACAGAAGAGAGAGCCCAGGAACAAAGATGCACACCTACAACCATCTGATCTTGGAGAAAGTTGACAAAAACAAGCAATGGGGAAAGGACTCCTTATTAAATAAATGGTGCTGGGATAACTGGCTAACCACATGTAGAAGACTGAAACTGGACCCCTTTCTGACCCCATATACAAAAATCAACCCAAGATGGATTAAAGACTTAAATGTAAAACCAAAAACTATAAAATCCCTGGAAGATAACCTAGAAAATACTACTCTCAATGTAGGAACTGGCAAAGATTCCATGACAAAGATGCCAAAAGCAATTTCAACAACAACAAAAATTGACAAACGGAACCAAATTAAACAAAAGAGCTTTTGCACAACAGAACAAACTATCAACAGAGTAAAGAGACAATCTACAGAATGAGAGAAAATATTTGCAAATGCACCCGACAAAGGTCTGATATCCATAATTTATAAGGAACTTAAACAAAAAACAAAAAACAACCCCATTAAAAAGTGGGCAAAGGACATGAACAGTCACTTTTCAAAAGAAGACATATGCACAGCCAACAAGCATATGAAAAAAACGCTTAACATCACTAATCATTAGAGAAATACAAATCAAAACTACAATGAGATACCATCTCACAACAGTCAGAATGGATATTAAAAAGTCACAAAACAACATGCTAAAGAGGTTGTGGAAAAAAGGGAACGCTTATATACTGTTGGTGAGAATGTAAATTAGTTCAGCCATTGTGGAAAGCAGTTTGGCAATTTCTCAAAGAACTTAAAACAGAACTACCATCAGACTCGGCAATCTCATTACTGTGTATATACCCAAAAGATTATCAATCGGTCTACCATAAAGACACATGTGTGTGTATGTTCATTGCAGCACTATTCACAATAGCAAAGGCATGGACTCAACCTAAATTCCCATCAACAGTAGACTAAATAAAGAAAATGGGGTAGGCATGGCCAGGTACAGTGGCTCACGCCTGTAATTCCAGCACTTTGGGAGGCTGAGGCAGGCGGATCACGAGGTCAGGAGATCGAGACCATCCTGGCTAACACGGTGAAACCCTGTCTCTACTAAAAATACAAAAAATTAGCTGGGCATGGTGGCAGGCGCCTGTAGTGCCAGCTACTTGGGAGGCTGAGGCAGGAGAATGGCGTGAACCTGGGAGGTGGAGCTTGCAGTGAGCTGAGATTGCGCCACTGCACTCCAGTCCGGGCGACTGAGCGAGATTCCGTCTCAAAAAAACGGGGTACATATACACCATGGAATACTACAGAACCATAAAAAAGAACAAGATTATGTTCTTTGCTGCAACAAAGATGGAGCCAGAGGCCATTAACTTAAGCAAACTAATGCAGGGACACAAAACCAAATAGTGCATACTCTCACTTGTAATTGGGAGCTAAACGTTGGGTACACATGGACACAAAGAAGGGAACAACAAACATTGGGGCCTACTTGAGGGTGGAGGGTGGAAGGAGCATAAGAATTGAAAAATTACTTAATGAGTACTATGCTGATTACCTGAGTTTCAAAATAATCTGTACACCAAAACCTGAGACACAATTTATCTATCTAACAAACTTGTGCGTGTACCCCTGAGGCTAAGTTAAAAGACAAAAAAAAAGAAAACATATTCTAAGAAGAAAAAAGTCATTTAAAAATTGTGAAATCTGACTTCATAACCACAGTTAAGAAAGTCAAATTGCAGTATAAACAGACTCCAGGGACAGAAAACTGCAATAATCTCAAATTTCCAATTCAATGCAATGTCCTCCCAGAAATCCAAGGAGGAAGAAAAATTTCCCTGTTGGGCAAACATCTTCAGAGGCACAACTGCTTGGACAGGGACAGACTTTCATGACTTAAATTAACAGGTGTAAGAGATAACCAAGTAATTAAATTCATTATCAAGATTATTTCAGTAATAAACATAAAACAATCTAACATTGATCTCCAAAGACTGAACTGAGTTTATCTAACACCAAGTAAAAGGAGTTTGATATGAAAGAAGACAGAGCTTGATATGAAAGAAGACAATGACAAATTTGGTTTGCACAATTTTTTTTTCAAAAATGTTTTGGTTTGGACATAAATAAGATGGTCCCTTTGAATGTATGTAGTTTCCATTAATTTGTTTCACATTTGGATTACAAAATGTTTTAGCCCCTTTGTGTTGCTGTAACAGAATATTAGGATTGGGTCACCTACAATGAGCAGAAATTTTACTTCTTATAGTTCTGGAGACGGGGAAGTCTAAGATGGAAGGGCCTGGATCTGGAAAAGACCTCTTGCTACATGATCCCATGGCAGAGGCACAAGAGGGAGAGTGAGAGCAAGAGAGCTAGAGGGAAGGAAGCCAAACTCATTCTTTTATCAGGAACCTAACCCCTGAAATACTGGCATCAATCCATTAATGACCTAATCACCTCTTAAAGGTGCCATTTCTCAATACTTTTGCATTGGGGATTAAGTTTCCAACACATCAACTTTGGGAGATGCACATGAACCATAGCATATAAAAGAAAAGGATGTGATCTTATGATAAAATGTTGAATATAAGAATTTAAGGGTGGGTGCGGTGTATCACGCCTGTAATCCCAACACTATGGGAGGCGAAGGAAGGTGAATAGCTTAAGCCCAGGAGTTCAAGACCAGCCGGGGTAATGTGGTGAAACCTTGTCTCTAAAAAAAATACAAAAATTGACAGACATGATGGCGCACACCTGTAGTTGGGAGGCTAAGGCAGGAGAATCAGGTGAGCCCAGGAGGTGGAGGTCGCAGTCCCGAGATCATGCCATTGTACTCCAGTCTGGGTGACAAAGTGAGACTCTCTCTCATTTAAAAAAAAAAAAAAGAATTTAGATCAGATGGGGACAGAAAGGCTGAATGACGATAGAGAACACTATTTTATACTCCACTGGTAGAAAAGTAGGGTATAAATGATTACTGAAGAATATAATCTTATTTTATTTCAAGCAGCTTCTGAATCATAGCCATTAAAATAGTTTCCATAAACATGATTTTCTTCATTGTCACTAACATCACCACTGCCTTGAACATGCAATACAAAATTGCAGCCTAAAATAATTTCAGAAGACAAGATGTTTTTAATAGATTGTCCTCATTTTGGAGTTCCTCCTTCTTCTGCGGATCTTATAATCATGATTTATTTACCTTTAGGTGTGGTGAAACATTTTCTTTTCAAGTTTGGCACGTCTCACGTAGAGATCTCTTCCAAATCTGCCATTCCTTAGGACTTGCCGTTGAAGCCTTCAGTGTAACTGCCTGCAACCGTGTAAGTCTGTGTAGTCCAGACTGTCACTAACTAGCCAGACAAACTGGGGCAAGGTTACCTGACTTCATCATACCTGCATTTCCTCAATACATAATAGAACAAGATCAAACTTTTCCTTAAGGGGGTCCTTTCTAGCTTATTTTTCCTCAAGTCTTTTTTTTTTTTTTCTTTTTCAGACAGAGTCTTATTCTGTCACCAGGCTGGAGTGCAGTGGCGCGATCTCGGCTCACCACAACCTCCGCATCCTGGGTTCAAGCAATTCTCCTGCCTCAGCCTCCTGAGTAGCTGGGATTACAGGCGCCCGCCACCATGCCCAGCTAATTTTTGTATTTTTAGTAGAGACAAAGTTTCACCATCTTGGCCAGGCTGGTCTTGAACTCCTGACCTCAGGTGATACACCCGCCTCGGCCTCCCAAAGTGCTAGGCGTGATTACAGGCGTGAGCCACCACACCCAGCCTTTACCTCAACTTTTAACAGTTTATCATTTTATCACTTTACACTGCTGTGGAAGGGAACAGATTTTCATAGAAACTAAAACAGAATTAAAAAAACACAACACTGTCTTAATATATACATGTAATTTTAAAATCATTTTCCTCTTTTTCCTCAGGGATGCAGTAACTTCAACAAACAAAGTAATATCAAGTTCTGAATCAGGGGAATTGGCAGAAGTTCAGATGATGAGCTAAATGCCTCAACACTGACAGAAACTTAGACAAATTGTACATTCATCCTGTCACATGATCTGACTAATTTCCAAGATTTCTGGGTTGGGGAAGTAAAGAGCATTTTCTACAGTACTACCCTGCTGAGGCAGAAGTAACAACTCTCTAATTCTGTTCTACAGTTAGTGGGCTACGCAACTCTCTTGATAATGCAGCATTTGAATGGCAAAATGAACGGACCCCAAATATAGTAAGGCCAATGCAAAGGAAAAATGCCAGAGCACAGTGATTTGACTCTTCTTCTTCTTTTTTTTTTTTTTTTTTTTTTTTTTGAGACAGAGTCTTGGTCTGTCGCCCAGGCTGGAGTGCAGTGGCACAGTCTCGACTCACTGCAACCTCTGCCTCCTGGGTTCAAGCAATTCTCCGCCTCAGCCTCTCGAGTAGCAGGGATTACAGGCGCCCGCCACCATGCCTAGCTAATTGTTTTGTATTTTTACTAGAGATGGGGTTTCACCATGTTGGCCAGGTTGGTTTCGAACTCCTGACCTCAAGTGATCCACCTGCCTTGGCCTCCCAAAGTGCTAGGATTACAGGTGTGAGCCACTGCTCCCAGCCTTCTTTTAAATCCATGTTTCCCACTCAAAACACATTCTTGTTATTTGATATCTAAAAACATAATCTTCACAAATACAGGTTTAGAATTGAAAAGATATATACAGGCTGGGCGTGGTGGCTCACACCTGTAATCCCAGCACTTTGGGAGGCTGAGGCGGGTGGATCACTTGAGGTCAGGAGTTCAAGACCAGCCTGGCCAACATGGTGAAACCCGTCTCTACTAAAAATACCAAAATTAGCCAGGTGTGGTGGCATGTGCCTGTAATCCCAGCTACCTGGGAGGCTGAGGTAGGAGAATCGCTTGAACCCAGGAGGGCAGAGGTTGCAGTGAGCTGAGATCACGCCACTGCACTCTAGCCTGGGTGACAGAGCGAGACTCTGTCTCGAAAGAAAGAAAGAAAAGCTATATACTTATAAACACATAAAAGATCCACTTTTTTAGTTTAATTAGATGCTATAAAAGAAAAATGAATGCTGACCAACTTATTTTATGTGCCAAAGTTATTGAAAGAGATGGCTAAAGGGCAAATTATTTCTAGGTCAATATGCCCTTCACCAATAAGTGAATGTAGTCTAGCACTATTTCTATTAAGAAGGCCAAAACTAGCCTGACCAACATGGCGAAACCCCAACCCTACTACAAATACAAAAAATTAAGCAGGCAGTGCATGCCTGTAGTCCCAGCTACTCGGGAGGCTGAGACGGGAAAATCACTTGAACTCAAGAGGCAGAGGTTTCAGTGAGTCGAGATCACGCCACTGCACTCCAGTGTGGGTGGGAGAGTGAGACCTCCCATCTCAAATACAAACAAAAAAAGAAGGCTGAAGTTTTAACAACAACAGACAGTTAAACTTTTTCCATAATGTAAAAAAATGTATTATGTGTATTTCCTTAAATAAACTATGTTTTAGTCATTTCAACATTTTACAATTTTAGTGTAAACTGAATTTTTAATAAACTTTAAAACAATGGTGTAATCCACCATAATTGAAGATGCTAATCAACTACATCTTCACCTTCCCTCTTTGCTCTACATAGTGAGGTCTAGCTGCGGGAGTGGGGACAACAGATTGCCTTGAACTATCAGCTTTTTCAGCGTCACCTCAGCTAGAGAGCACCTAGCCTGAGGTCATGCCCCTTCCTGAGGCTGCCCATATCCAGTGATAGGGAAGAGAAGGCAGAGGACAGGTCCAGCCATTTCAGCCCAAGGAGACAGCAAAGTGGGAAATACTGTACGCTCCACTGAGCCAACACCTTGGATTGACATTTTCTTCTGCTTCTTTCTATTTCTTGTCAACAGGTGTTGCACCCTAGTGACATGAATTTTGTGTTTAGATTTGGGTCCCATCCCCAAAATATCTCATTATGTATATGTAAATATTTCAAAGTCTGAAAACAATCCAAAATCCAAAACATTTCTGGTCCCAAGCATTTCACATAAGGGATACTGAACCTGTATCAACGGTTTTATCACCAATAATATTAATCATAATCACGAGGTTACCGTAGTGTTTGCCAGTTTTTTCCACTGTAAAACAACACTGCTTTGAACTGTACAGGTTCGCTTATATATGGGTTTTCATCCGCCTCTGCCGTCCATGAGACAGCAAGACCAATTCTTCCTTTTGCTCCTCCTCCTCAGCCTACTCAATGTTAAGACAATAAGGAGGAAGACCTTTATGGTGATCTACTTCCAGTTAATGAATAGTAAATATATTTTCTCTTTTTTTTCTTAATAGCGTTTTTTTCTCTCTGCCTTACTTTTTTTTTTTAAACGAGACGGAGTCTCATTCTGTCACCCAGACTGGAGTACAGTGGCACAATCTTGGCTCACTACAACCTCCGCCTCCTGGGTTCAAATGATTCTCCTGCCTCAGCCTGCTTACTTAGGATATAGGCTAAACTGCTATAACAAAAAGATCAAAAAGTAGACTTGAGCAAGACAGAATTCTGTTTCTCTTTCATTTGTAAATTCAACAGTGCTATAGTTTGAATGTGTCCTTTAAAAGTTCATGTGTTGGCAACTTGGTGACCAATGCAACAGTGGTGGGAGGTGGGGGCTCTACCCTCATGAATGGATTAATGCTGTTACCATGGGAGTGGGTTAATTACCATGGAAGTGGCTTTGTTATAAAAGGGAGCTCTCTCTTGCATATACTTCCTTTTGCCTTCTACCTTTCTGCCAGCGGATGACCCTCACCACCTCCTGGCACCATGGTCTTGGGCTTCCCAATCTCCAGAACTGTAAGAAATAAACTTCTTTTCTTTATAAATTACCCAGTCTGTGGTACCCTGTTATCACAGCAGAAAATAGACTAAAACAATGAATGGCTCAGAACTGCTAAAAGGGCTCAGCCACCTTCAAAACATCTGTGGTCTAAGTTGGCGGCCCAGTTCTCCTGATTTCCCAGCCAACGGGAAGGGACAAAGTACCAGGAGAGCACACATTCCCTTTTAAGGGTATGACCCAGAGGTGGTACATATTACTTCATCCACATCCTACTGTTCACATCTTAGTTACCTGGCCTCTCCAACATGCAAAAGAGGACCGGAAGTCATATGCCTGGATAAAATTCAGGAGGTTCTATCACTAAAATAAAGAAGGGGGCCAGGCACGGTGGCTCACGCCTATAATCCAGCACTTTGAGAGGCAGGTGGATCACCTGAGGTCAGGAGTTCAAGACCAGCCTGGCCAACATGGTGAAACCCCGTCTCTACTAAAAATTCAAAATTAGCTGGGCACAGTGGCGCATGCTTGTAATCCCAGCTACTCAGGAGGCTGAAGCATAAGAATCGCTTGAACCTGGGAGGCAGAAGTTGCAGTGAGCCAAGATTGCACCACTGCACTCCAGCCTGGGTGACAAGAGTGAAACTCCATCTCAAAAACAAAAAGACCGGGGAGCAGGGAGAATGGATATTGAGGTTCTAAAATTAGCATTCTCTGACAGAGAAACCCCACTTCTGTTTTTATCACAGTATTCTGTCTGTGGATTTATTTTTAATACAGCAACAAATAATATGCTTAATACTTATTCAAATGAGCTAAAATTTTGTCACAATAAGAAATTTAGAATAAGACAGGCCGGGCACGGTGGCTCATGCCTGTAATCCCAACATTTTGGGAGGCCGAGGTGGGCAGATAACTTGAGATCAGGAGTCCAAGACCAGCCTGGCCAACATGGTGAAACCCCATCTCTACTAAAAATACAAAAATTAGCTGGGTGTGGTGATGGGCGCCTGTAATCCCAGCTACTCGGGAGGCTGAGGCAGGAGAATCGCTTGAACCCAGGAAGCAGAGGTTGCAGTGAGCCGAGATCATGTCACAGCACTCCAGTCTGGGTGACAAAGCAAGACTCTGTCTCCAAAAAAAAAAAAAAAAAAAAGTAAATAAGTAATGAAAATGTAAGATTACACCCCATAAAATAAAACAGGAATCCATGAGTTCACAATCAAGTAAATAAATACATGGAAAAACAAATGAGAAGAGAAAGCTCTTCCTTACAGTAGAATACCAATTTTAAAAATTATTAAAGAATCATGGAATTAGAAAATTACCAGTTGGCAATACATAATGCTAACTTATGCAGAGAAGATACATCAATAAATAATAAAACCAGGCCAGGCACAGTGGTTCCCACCTATAATGCCAGCACTTTGGGAGGCCAAGGCAGGAGGATTGCTGGAGGTCAGGAGTTTGAGACCAGCCTGGACAACATAGTGAGATCCCGTATGACAAATTAAAAAACTATCCAGGCACAGTTGCATGCACCTGTAGCCCTAACTAGTGGTAAGGCTGAGGGCTGAGACAGGAAGAATATTTGAGCACAGGAGGTGAAGGCTGCAGAGAGCGATGATCGCACCACTATACTCCAACCTGGGCAACAGAGCAAGACCCTGTCTCTAAGAAGAAATAAATGAATAAATACACACATTTTTTTTTAAATGCTAAAACCTCCTCATTAGTATAGTGGCAAGTAAAAATAAATAAATAAAAATATAAAAACAAAAGAATAAATGCTAAAACCTATGGGTGAAAGTTAGATGACAAATCAGATGGTCTCAGAGTAACTCCCTATGTTAATCTGTTTTGTGTTGCTGTAAAGGAATACCGGAGGCTTGGTAATTTATAAAGAAAAGATGTTTATTTGGCTCATGGTTCTATAGGCTATACAAGCATGGTACCTCGGCTTCTGATGAAGCCTCAGGAAACTTTTAGTCATGACAGAAGGGGAGGGAAGCAAGTGGATCACATGGCGAGAAAGGAAACAAAAGAGAAGCCAGGCTCTCTCAAACAAGCTCTCACATGAACTAACAGAGGGAGAAGTCACTTACTACCGTGGAGAAGGCATTAGGACATTCATGAGGGGTCTGTTCCCATGACCCCAACACCTCCCACCAGGCCCCATCTCCAACAATGGGAATCACATTTCAACAAGAGATATGGAGGGGACAAATACCCAAACGATACCACTCCCTGAAAATGTTTATTAATTACAATAGGAAAAGACTAACTTTACTAACACTAACTTCACAAACACAAGCTTACTGAATGATCAAATAACATCCCCAGTGACAGCATAAGTGAACATCATGTGCCACCTGAGGGGGAAAGAGTACTACATTATTTCTATAATATGACAGCCAAAATTCTATGACCTGAATCAAATAATGAAACATCAGACAAACTCTAACTGAAGGGCAGTCTTCAAAATAACCCATAATCTTCAAAAGCATCAAACCCATCAAGGTCAAAAAAGGACTAGGAATTGTTCTGGAATAAAGGAGCCTGAAAGGATATGACAGTGAAATGCCAGGCTTGGATCCCTGTGCTACAAAGGACGTTATGAGGACAAGTTGTTAAAGCCTAAACAGGATCTCATGGTGAAGGGTATATGGGAATTCTTCATACTGTTCTTATGACTTTTATGTAGGTTTGAAATTTTTATAAAATAAAAATAAATTTTTGGCTGGGCACAGTGGCTCATGCCAGTAATCCTAGCACTTTGGGAGGCAGAGGCAGGCAGAGCACTGGAGGCCAGGAGTTTGAGACCAGCCTGAGCAACATGGTGAACCTCCATCTCTACTAAAAATACAAAAATTAGACGGGCATGGTGGTGCACGCCTGTAATCCCAGCTACTCAGAAGGCTGAGGCATAAGAATTGCTTGAACCCCAGAGGCAGAGGTTGCAGTGAACTGAGACTGTGCCACTGCACTCCAGCCTGGGCAACACAGCAAGACTCTGTGTCAAAAAAAAAATTTTTTTTTAAATCACTTTCATTAATTACTATAGTCTGAATGTGTCCTCCAAAATATATATGTTGAAACTTAATGGCCAATGTGAAAGTATTAGGAGGTAGGATGTTTAGGAAATTATTAAATCTTGAGGGCAGAGCCCTCATAAGCCAGACTAGGGCCCTTATAAAATGGTGTAAAAGGATGGGTTCACTCTCTTTCACCCTTCTGTCATATGAGAACACCCAGACAGTGCCATCCACGAGCAACGAGGCTTTATCAGACACCGAATATGCCAGCACCTTGATCTTAGACTTTCCGGCCTTTAGAACTGTGAGAACATGAATTTCAATTCTTTATAAATTAAATTACCTAGTCTCAGGTATATTGTTGTAGCAGCACAAACAGACTAAGACACTGACGTTATGAAATCCTGTATCTATTGCAAGATTTTCCATTTTTCTTGGTAATAAATTTGCATCATGGATAGTTTATGAGAAAATATGTGAAAGAGACTAAATGCTATTGACTCATTGGATAGGAATAAACATTAGCATTAAATGAAGAACGTTACTTGAATATGGATTAATCTTACATGTGGTTAGTTCATTAATGAATATTTTTTGCATCAGGATGAATTTTATTTCTTTATACAAGCCATACCTATGGGGCTGCATATCTTTATTTATTTATTCTTATATTGTCTCTTTTAATGCTTACCATAAACCTGTAAGTGTTATTATTATTTTTTTCTTTTTTAATTTTTTGAGACAGAGTCTTGCTCTTATTGCCCAGGCTGGTGTACAATGGGACGATTTCGGCTCACTGCAACTTCTGCCTACTGGGTTCAAGCAATTCTCCTGCCTCAGCCTCCCAAGTGGCTGGGATTACAGGCACCTGCCACCATGCCTGGCTAATTTTTGTATTTTTAGTAGAGATGAAGTTTTGCCATGTTGGCCATGCTGGTCTCGAACTCCTGACCTCATGACCCACCTGCCTCAGCCTCCCAAAGTGCTGGGATTACAGGCGTGAGCCACCGTGCCCAGCCTAAGTGCTGTTATTATTATTAACCTCTTTTACAGATGATGAAAATGAGGTTTGGAGAGGTTAAGTACCGAGTTCACAGAGCTGCTAAGTCACAGAGCTGGGCTTTGGAACCAAGAAGTTAAATTATAGAACTTATTCTCTAAACAGTAACAAATTATATGAGTAAAATGTAAGCCGTCTCATTCTTTCATTCATAGCAAACATGTATGCTTATTGATAGCAATAGAGAGTTGGAAGAAGCATACAAATTGCCACATTAATTCCTACCTGTGTCTGCCTCATTGCCCGTTCCACTCGGCGTGTACTTCCTCTCTCAAGTTTTGTCCGGAGGATCAAGGCTGATGTCTGAATGGCCCAGAACTTTGGTTGTGAAAGCAAACACTGATAGAAGCAGGAGGGAAAAAACATAGAAAAGAGATAAGCTAGGTGATCTCATTCTGAATAGGACAAAATTAAGTCTTCCAAAAATATCAGGGTACAGTTAAACACAGATTTGAAAATCTTCCCAGTGAACAAAAAGTTCTCTTTTTCTCAATTTGTATTACAGAAATCATTCTAAAACATATGAGAATGCTTTCTGGCATTCGTTAAGGTAGGGAGTCTCCAATTTTAATGAAAATGCATTACTAGAAGGGGCATCTTAACAAAGACTGGCCTGTATCAAAACCGAATATGCACACAGTGAAACCTAACCCCAGAGAAAGCTGTGACCACCATTACTCAGAGAATATAGTAGAAACCATCCAATATGATCACAAATGTAGTGAGAAACAAAGCGAAAGTACTGGATAAGTGAAAACAGGGACAAAATGTACTATGGATAAACACTGACTCCTTGGTATAATGAGCACAATTTAAACTTTCTTTGATGACAACTTGGAATTTGATACTGTCTCTGGGTTATCATTCACAACAATTACTTTCAGTAAAGATTACTACAAATAGAGGAGAAAGACCTGTTTGTTTATCTGAAAGTTGACGCCATCCTTGGTCCTTCTCTTGTTTCAAAAAGTCAGGTCTGGAAAACATCTTAGAGTACAATTAACCACTGAAAATGTAGCTACTCATTAGAAGCACCTGGGACGTTTGGTATTCTAAAAGCACATCAGATCTCTGAGAGCAGGATGTGGCTGGCAGTTTTGGTGGCTGTTTTTTGTTGTTGTTGTTGTTTTGAGACAGGAGCTCACTCTGTCACCAAGGCTGGAGTGCAGTGGCATGATCACGGCAAGCTACAACTTCGGCTTCCTGAGTTCATGCAATCCTCCCACCTCAGCTACCCGAGTAGCTTGGAAGGCAGACCTGCACCACCATGCCCGGCTAATTTATTTTATTTTAGTTTTGTAGAGACAGGATCTCCCTATGTTGCCCAGGCTGGCATCAGTGTTTTTTAAAATACCACTCCCCTCCCCCACCCCAAGTAATTCTCAAGTGTAGCAAACTTTAAGAACTATTAGGCTAAGATAAAGTATTTGTCTTTTATCAAATTCATTCATAACTCCAAACTCTCATTAAAGGTTAGCAAGAAGTCCTTCAGCCTATAACTCCTTACAGTTCATTTCACTCATTTGTATTACCTGCTTGACTCCTATAGGCATTTGAATTTTTAACCTCTAATCTAGACTAACTTCTAATCTAGACCAACCCCCTTACAATTAAGAGGAAAACGAAGCACCAACAGGTTAAATTACCTGCTCAATATCACACCTCTATTAATAGCAAAAGCTGGTACTAACACTTAGTATCCTAAGCCCCAGAACACCTTTATATTATTTTATAACATTTTCTCCAAATAAACTTGTGCTCATTTAAATAGCTAAATTAAGATATGACTACTTCCTGGACATGGATGATACTACCATAGAAACATTAGAAAGTAGAGTAATGTAAAAAGAGTACTCAGTAAAGAGCCTTGGAGATGGTGAAGGAAGAGGATTAGGTAAAGAATACATGAATAAGAGAGGAGAATCAAAAGAATGGAACCTTAGTGAAATTTGTTCATTACTTCACTTGAGCACCTACTCCCTACGTGGCAGTGTGTACTAGGCCCTAAGGACAGAAGAGCAAACAAAACAGACAGGATCCCTGCCCCCATAAAACATACATTCTAATCTTATTATTCTATAATTAACTTTGCAAATTAAAATATTTTTATCCCCTTGAAATATAGTTTCCAAGGTTAATGTATAACTTCATCTCATTGGCCTCCATTAACTTAAATCTACAAAAAGAATGAATTTACTGACATAAATAGGTGCATATGGCCCTATAAAAATATGAATGATGAAAGAGAAGACATTAAAAAAACTAATTCTTTAAAATGTGCAACACTACTTGTCAGATTTTATTATAAAATGTGATCTCAAGAATTTTCAGGCAGGGCGTGATGGCTTACACCTGTAATCCCAGCACTTTGGAAGGCTGAGGAGGGTAGATCACCTGAGGTCAGGAGTTCGAGACCAGTCTGGCCAACATGATGAAACCCAGTCTCTAATAAAAATACAAAAAGTTAGCCGGATGTGGTGGCAGGTGCCTGTGATACCAGCTACTCAGGAGGCTGAGGCAGGAGAACTGCTTGAACCTAGGAGGTGGAGGCTGCGGTGAGCTGAGATTGTGCCATTGCACTCCAGCCTGGGCAACAAGAGCAAAACTCCGTCTCAAAAAAAAAAAAAAAACAAAGAATTTTCAAAGGAAAGGACTTTTCTCATTAGGTAAATCTGCAAAACTGATTCCACTACCCACAATGGGTCACATCACTGTCTTCATTTTCTTTTCATCTTATTAAAGGGATTATCATCTGTAATCCCATGACAACAAAATGGAAGAGTACTGAGGAAAGGGCTCTGTAAAACAGTGGGAAAAGTCTGCAGAGTAAAAGATCAAGAGGCATCCCAGCTCCACCGAGTGACCTGGGGAAGTTACTCAATCTCCCTGGATGTCTCATTTTCCTCCTCTCTAAAATTGGAGCAGCATTCCCATCTCTCACAGAATTGGGTGCATTAAGTAAGTATAAATAAGTAAAGCTTAATGGAGCCTATGAGAGTCCCCACTGAAGAGCACATCTGGCCCCTCCAGGAGCTCCAGTGTTAAGCTCACCCTTAACAGAAAATCTCTCTCCGGAGTGGGCATGGGCAACAGTGCTCACCTTCCAACCACACTGATCATTCTGCCAGCAACTATGGTGCAGCTCAGCCCATGAGCTTGTAAGAGTTAAAACCCACCTTTAAAAAGGTTGTCCCAAAGGCTTGCACAGCAAAGGGATGAAATATCTTCCTCAGATAAACAACAAAGTCACACTGTTTTCTACACTGGTATGAGAACAGGAGGCTTGCCTAAGATTTTTATTTGAAGGTCAACCAAAACATTCTCACTAAACACTGAAAATAAGATACAATCTGACAGACATTTGAAAAGCTTTGAAGAAGGAACTAACTGGATAATAGCATCACTAAAGAATGTAATGATGTCTACTTGGCTGGGAGATATAAAGACTTGAGAAAGTCTTTCTGAAAGAAAGCAATTGCACATAGGCTATATTCAATATATTTTATAAAACACTGCTGCCCATGAGGTGAGAATTGATCATAATATGGGACATTGGGTAAATAAGAAGAAAACTAAACAGGAAATATGTTGATTTATGAAGCTCTATTGACTTATTAGAAAATGGCATTTTAAAAAAATTTCAGCAACCAAATGCAATGGAGAGAACACCAATCTAACCTACCTAAGCAGCAGGCCAACCCCAGCTGGTGAGAGCTCAAGCCATAATCTACACAAACATCTGGATAGAGTTAACTCAGAGTCTTCACCATGTCCCCCAACAGGGGGTTACTGCTCTTATTTCCATTCCATGTAGAACTTGAGAAGTGATCACCCCAATGCCTACAAGGCTGGCTCTGTCTCATTTAGGTCTTGGTCTAAATGCCACTTTGTAAGGGAGCCTTCTCAACCACCTCATCTAATGACTCCACCTCTATTCAGTGATTCTTTATCACTGCATCTAGTTTGGTTCCTCCAGGGCAGAAGTCCCAGCTATTTGATTCCTAGTGCCTTACATACTGTCTGGTACACTGCAAGAAAGGGATAAAAAGAGGGACAAAGAAATAGACTTTTCCTTTGTCTTCTGTTACAAAGGGACAGGGGCATAAAAAGGTGGTTCTTCTGAAACAGAAATGTAAACTAACAGTGACTGGTGCTTATGAAAATCAATCTAATAGATTCTTTTTTGGAGCATTCCCTAGATAGAATTGGGAACATATGCTCCCAAGGACACAATATTGTAAATAACAACTAGCTATCATGACACAATACTTTTATTACTATGACCTAGGCAATCTGGGGTCTACATAGGCTTTTGTAAGGCAGCTCAGAAACTTAAACACTACTTAAAATGTTTTTTCTTTAAGACAACACGTACCACATGCTAAAAAAAGAAAAAAGAAAAAGAAAATTACTTTACAGCTGGGTGAGATGGCTCAACTATAATCCCAGCACTTCCGGAGGCTGAAGCGGGAGAATCACTTGAGACCAGGAGTTTGAAATCAGTCTGGGCAGCATAGCAAGCCCCTGTCTCTACAAAAAAATTTATCAAATTTGCTGAGTGTGGTAGCATGTCCAGGTAGTTCCAACCACTCAGGAGGCTGAAGTGTGAGGATCACTTGAGTCCGGTCAAGGCTACAGTGAGCTATGATCATACTACTGCACTCCAGCCTGGGCTGAACAGAGTGAGACCCTGTATCAGAAATAAAAATCGTAATATTCCATTTGCTTCATGGCAAGTAAAAATTAAGATTAATTATTACTGGCCAGCCACAGTGGCCACTTTTGGGGCTGAGGCAGGCAGATCACTTGAGGTCAGGAGTTCAAGACCAGCCTGGCCAGCATGGTGAAACTCCATCTCTATTAAAAATAACAAAAATTAGCTGGGTGTAGTAGTGCGCACCTACGATTCCAGCTACTCAGGAGGCTGAGGCATGAGAATCGTTTGAACCCAGGAGGCAGAGGTTGCAGTGTGCCAACATCATTCCACTGCTCTCCAGCCTGAGTGACGGACTGAGACTGTCTCAAAAAAAAAAAAAAAAATTAATTCTTTCCTAAACTAGCTTGAATTCCTCTACCGTCCCAGCCATTATCTATGTGCCCTTGAAAAAGCAGGTTAAGCTCTGTGGGACTAAAGACGTCTTATTCATAAAGAGAAAAATGTAGACTAAAAGTTGACCAACCACCTCCAAAATTCTGTAGTAAGGAAGAGAAATTAAGTAATGAAGGGAAAATAAATTCCTAAGTTCAGTTTCGTCGGATTTGGGTTATTTTCTATTTTAACATTAAGCTAAATGCAATTATTACAAACTTCATATTTACTGAAATATCTTATAAGCACATTTCTTTACTATTCAGTAAAAGTGTAAGAAAGAAGTACTTGAGAACAGCGAAATTGCTCAGATGCCAAAAATTAGTAAAGATAAAAGAAGAGGTTGTAATTATCAAATCGTGACTCATCAGATTTGGAATGGTGTCTTACATATTAAGAGGTTAAATAAGCACAGAGTTTCAGCCTTGATTATAAGAGGCAATGCGTGACTGAGTACATAGACCTAAATATAAGCTAATATAATTTGTTATTACCATAGAATTCTAGCTACCCACTATTTCTTTTTGTTGGTTTGTTTTTGAGACAGTGTCTCACTCTGTTGCCCAGGCTAGAGTGCAGTGGTGCAGTCTTGGCTTACTGCAACCTCCGCCTCTCAGGTTCAAGTGATTCTCCTGCCTTAGCCTCCCTACAGGCACTTGCCATGACACCTGGCTAACTTTTTTAATTTTCTGTAGAGACAGGGTTTTGCCCAGGCTGGTCTCAAACTCCTGGGCTCAAGCGATGAGCCCACCTTGGCCTCCCAAAGTGCTAGGATTACAGGTATGAGCCACCACGCCCATTGGCTACTCACTAATTCTGTGAGTGGAAAACAAAATACATCAGGGAATAACAGGAACTGTAAAACTTTTAGTGACCGCTGTGCATTCTGTAGAAGATACTTTATGCTATCTTTGTATGAAAAAAGTAAATCTAAGCATTAGAAAAAATTCTCTCCAAATTAAATATAGTATTCCACATGATTCAGCAATTCCATTTCTGGGTCATGCCTGAAAGAACTGAAGTCAGATATTTGCAGACCAATATTCCTGGCAGCATTATACACATACCCAAAAGGCAAAAACAACTCAAATGTTTGTGAAGGAATGGATGATAAAATGTGGTATAGGCTGGGTGTGGTGGCTCACGCCGGTAATCCTAGCACTTTGGGAGGCCGAGGTGGGTGGAACACTTGAGGTCAGTAGTTTGAAACCAGCCTGGGCAACATGATAAAACCCAGTCTCTACTAAAAACACACAAAAAAATTAGCTGGGCGTGATGGTGGGTGCCTGGAATCCCAGCTATTCGGGAGGCTGAGGCAGGAGAATTGCTTGAACCCGGGAGGCGGAGGTTGCAGTGAGCCGAGATCGCACCACTGCACTCCAGTCTGGGCGACAGAGCAAGACTCTGTCTCAAAAAAAAAAATAAATTAAATTAAAAAACAAAAAACAAAAGACATGGTATAGAAACAACAGAGTATCAATCTGCTTTAAAAAAGAATCGCATTCTGATATACACAACACAGATGAACCTTGAGGACACCATGCTGAGTGAAATCAGTCACAAAAGAACAATTTTTTTTTTTTTTTGAGGTGGAGTCTCGCTCTGTCACCCAGGCTGTAGTGCAGTGGTGCAATCTTGGCTCACTGCAACCTCTGCCTCCCAGGTTCAAGCAATTCTCCTGCCTCAGCCTCCCAAGTAGCTGGGATTACAGGTGCATGCCACCACGACCGGCTAATTTTCGTATTTTTATTTATTTATTTATTTATTTTTTATTTTATTTTGTTTTTTGAAACAGAGTTTTGCTCTTGTTGCCCAGGCTAGAGTACAATGGCGCCATCTCAGCTCACTGCAACCTCCGCCTCCTAGGTTCAAGGGTTCAAGCGATGGTCCTGCCTCAGCCTCCCGAGTAGCTGGGACTACAGGCGTGCACCATCACGCCTGGCTACTTTTTATATTTTTAGTAGAGACGGGGTTCCACCATATTGGCCAGGCTGGTCTTGAACTCCTGACCTCATGATCTGCCCACCTCGGCCACCCAAAGTGCTGGGATTACAGGCGTGAGCCACCGCGCCTGGCCTGACTTTTTATATTTTTAGTAGAGATGGCATTTCACCATGTTGGCCAGGCTGGTCTTGAACTCCTGACCTCAGGTGATCCACCCGCCTTGGCCTCCCAAAGTGCTGAGATTGCAGGCATGAGCCACTGCACCTGGCCTACAAAAGAACAAATATTTTATGATTCCCCTTAAATAAGGTACCTAGAGTAGTCAAACTCATAGGGATAGAAAGTACAATGACAGTTGCAAGGGCTAAAGGGAGGGGAGAAAGGGAGTTATTGTTTAATGGGTGCAGAGTTTGGGAAGCTGAAAAAGTTCTGCGCATGGATAATACTGATGGCTGCACAACACTGTGAATGTACTTAATGCCACTGAACTGTACCCTTAAAAATGGTTAAGATGGTACATTTTGTGTTATGTATATAAAAAAACATGTATTTTACAAAACCATTACTGTTAAAATCCTTAAAAAGACAGAGCAGGCTGGGCGTTAGGGGCTCACACCTGTAACTCTAGCACTTTGGGAGGCCAAGACAGGAGGATTGCTTGAGCCCAGGAGTTTGAGATCAGCCTGAGCAACACAGCTAGACCCTATCTCTAGAAAAAATAAAAAACAACAACAAAAAAATTAACTCAGTGTGGCAGTGCACATCTCTGGTACCAGCTACTTGACAGGCTGAGGCAGGAAGGTCGCTTGAGCCTGGGAGGTCCAGGTTGCAGTGAGCTGTGTTCATACCAGTGCACTTTGGCTTGGGCAACAGAGCAAGACCCTATCTTGAAAAAAAAAAAAGCAATCTTACATTCAAATTTAGTATTGCTAAAAACATAAAACATATAAAGGACAAAAATATAAATACACCCAAAATAATATTTCATTACTTTTTTTAAGCCACTAATCATTTCTTTTTTTTTTTTTTTAATAGAGACAGATCTTACAATGTTACCCAGGTTGGTCTCGAACTCCTGGCCTCAAGTGATCCTCCTGTCTTGGCCTCCCAAAGTGCTGGGATTACAGGCATGAGCCACTAGGCCCAGCTACTAATAATATTTTTTATGAAGCATCCAGTATGCATATATACAATGCTCCCAAATTTCAGAATTTTTTTCCCAAATGCTGGGTTATTTTAGCACATGAAAAGGCTCTGATATGTTTCCATATAATTATAGTAAACACTTTATTTTTAATTATTTATTTCTCCCAAAGGACACATTTTTATGAAGATACAAAATACATGTTAATTCTTTATGTCATATTTTTATTCCAATAATTCATACTCATATTTCAGAAATGCTATGAAAATTTCTGAACAGTTCACTCTAAAACTGGTCCTAAATAACAGAGGTTACCAAAAGGCTGACAACTAGAGAGTTAGCCTCTTGTTCTGAGAAAAATGCAGTAACTACTCAACTGCAAAAGCCACTAAAACGGTGGTTCTAACCAGAATTTTATTTGTTCTGGATACAAGTTTCCTGTTTCTGCTGTTTTGTTATTTATTTTATTTATTTATTTTTATTTAATAAACACATAACACATTCTATGTGCTGGTCAGGCACTGGTCTAAGTGCTTTACAACAGTAATGGTATCTTTTCATAAAAAGAAGTGCTAACTATGGTCCAGCATATCACTTTTTGTTTTGTTAGAGCTTTACTGTCCTGTTTGACTGTCCCAAGGTCTCAAAGATGTTCTCCTACATTCCTCCTCTAAGAGCTTTATAGTTTTGCTTTTCACTTTTATATATTCGATCTATCTGGAATTACATTTTATATACAGTATGATGTTAAGATGCCCATTTTTCCTATAGAGATATAAATTATCTAGTAATTATTGAAAAGTCTATCCTTTCTCACTGTATTACAACTCCACCTTTGCCATAAATCACATGAACTGTATATGTATGGATCTGTTTCTAGACCACTGGCTGATTTATATTTCCTTGTGTCAAAAAGTCTTAATTCTGTGTTTTTAAAGAGCATAAAAATAACCTCGAGAGCTTGGTAAAACACAGAGTTCTTGGCTCCAACCTCAAAGGTTCTGATTGAATAGGGTTTAGGGTGGAGCCGGAGAAATTCCATTTCTAACAAGCTCCCAGGTGACGCTGATGCTGCTGGTCCAGGGACCCCAATTTGACAAGCACTGTCTTAAAATGGGTCTTGCTAACTGACAATAGAAGTCTTCCCCTACAGCTCTGTTCTTCAAGACTGCCTGAGCTATATCCTTAGCCCTCTGCATTTCCATATGAATTTCAAAGTCAGCTTTAGTTCCATGAAAAAACAACAGAAACAATAAAAACAACAAATTCAAACTGCTGGGACTTTCTTAAGGATTGATTAATTATGTAGGTTAATTTGGAAAGACTTGAAATTTTAAAACATGAAGTCCTCCATGAACAAGACATATCCCTCCATTTATTTACATCTTCATTAATTTATCTTAATTATGTTTTATAGATTTTTTTTTTTTTTTTTTTTTTTACAGAGTCTCACTCTGTTACCCAGGCTGGAGTACAGTGGTGCCATCTCAGCCCACTGCAACCTCCGCCTCCTGGGTTCATGCGATTCTCCTGCCTCAGCCTCCCAAGTAGCTGGGATTACAGGCGTTCACCATGACGCCTGGCTAATTTTTTTTTTTGTATTTTTAGCAGAGACGGGATTTTACCATGTTGGCCAGGCTGGTCTTGAATTCCTGACCTCAAGTGATCTGCCTACCTCGGCCTCCCAAAGTGCTGGGATTACAGGTGTAAGCCACCGTGCCCAGACAGATTTTTAGTATAGAGATCTTATAAATCTTTTGATAGGCTTATTCCTGGGAATTTGATGTTTTTTGACACTATTACAAATGCTTCTTTTCTCTTTTTCATTTTTAAAAACTGTGGTTAAAATACATATAACATAAAATATACCATTTTAACAACTTTTAAACACACAGTACAATAATGTTAAGTACATTCACATTATTGTACAACCAGTCTCCAGAACTCCTTTCATCTTGTAGCTGAAACTCTATACCCATTAAACAACTCCCAATCCCCCTTCCCCCAACCCCTAGCAACCCGTACTGCTTTTTGGTTCTATGAATTTTGACTACTCTAGGCACTTTATGTGGAATTACATAGTTGTAAATGCTATCTTATTTTTAACCATGGATTCTATTAACTGTGGTAATTTGATGACGTATCAGCTCACTAAATTATAAGTATTTGGTTAAAAATCAAAATGGGTTTGAAAAAGAACCCTAAGAAAGTTGGTGGATTCATAAATCCCCGCTTTCATGGCTGGGTGCGGTTGTTCACACCTGTAATCCCAGCATTTTGGGAGGCCGAGACGGGCAGAACACTTCAGCCCAGGAGTTCAAGACCAGCCTGAGCAACATGGGGAGACCTGTCTCTACAAAACAAACAAACAACAAAAAAAACCTAAAAAATTAAAAAATAAAATCCCCACTTTCAGAATTCTTCACTGCTGAAGAACCTCATGCCATTTGCAACCATGTACTTATCCATGAGATGGAATTTCCACCACTTTTACACATCAAAACAAAGGCCAGAAACCACTTACAAATGAGTGATAACATTTGTGTGCCTGTCTTAGGAAAAGTTCTCTCATTTCTTACCTCTCATTGACCAAAATCCATAAAAGGTGACCCATCGAACCAGTAAACTTTTACAAGTATATAATTTTTCATATACTTTTATTATTTTTATGATTGTTGTGAATAGCGAAATAAACTTTAGTAATATTTATTTTATTCATAGTTATAATGTTTTATAAATTAAAGAATCAATTTAGCAATTGTTGATAAGGTATGTAAGAGGATATTTTGAGAACAAAAGAGAGGCATTCATTGAAGATTAAGAGATGCAGGCCAGGCGCGGTGGCTCACGCCTATAATCCCCGCACTTTGAGAGGCTGAGGTGGGTTGATCATCTGAGGTCAGGAGATCAAGACCAGCCTGGGCAACATGGTGAAACTCTTGTCTCTACTAAAAATACAAAAATAAGCTGGGCGTGGTGGCATGTGCCTGTAATCCCAGCTACTTGGGAGACTGAGGCAGGAGAATCACTTGAACCTGGGAGGCGGAGGTTGCAGTGAGCCGAGACTGCACCACTGCACTCCAGCCTGGGGAACAGAGCGAGACTCTGTCTCAGAAAAAAAAGAAAAGTAAATATTCATATGATGACGAGCTATATATGTACATAAGAGGGACTTATTATTTTATTCAGCAAACAATTTCCCACTGTATGGGCATTTCCCTCATGCCCCAGAAAAGTAGCAAAGAAAATTCTGTACCACCATCAAAGAGGATTTAGAGTGTTGTTTCTATTAAAAACAAATTTCCTTTTCATTCTTATCACTACACATTTCAAATAATCTCCTTCCAAAGGTCACTAGGATCTCTTCAGATGACACACAACCAGGCTACTCCTTTAAACAATGAAAGAGCTTTCAGATAGCTGCTTTTTCCACACATAAATCAAAGCCAGCTCGGAGCTCTCCTTGTGCATGATTGTTTGGCTACACTAAAGCCAAATCGAAGGATGCCCACCCAGGTCATACTGACCTCCCGAAGCAAGGAACAAAGAAATACTATAAAAAGCACAACTACCCCTGCTTTTTCATTATCTACTTAAAAAAGCATTCATTTTTGAAATCAGTACCAAATGACAGTAAGTTTAAAATTCCAAGTTTAATCTATAAATAATTCTCAGTAGAAGTGGAAGAGCAACCCAAATCCCCTATCCTTGCGAGGGAGGTCATTTAAAAACTTGCTCAAATCTATTTTTCCCTAAATCTCACTATTACCCTCAATGAAAGGACCCATATACAACTTACATTCTCCCATCTCCTTGCCTTTGCTTATACTATATCACTCCATCTAAACCCTATCTGTTGTTCAAGTTGCAACTCAAGTCCTCCCCAAGTGAACAAAGCCTTCTTTGACTGCTCAGTCCTAAATATTGTCTTCCTTTCTTAGCAACTAGGGGATATCTTTATCTGTGCTATCGATTTGTAGTTTAAACTGCCTAGTATTGCTAAGTACAGTTTCATAAATTTATCTGACCTGGGAAGAAAACATCAGAATTCCAACTGATTCCCAACTAAGATAATGAAAATGCCTTTAAAAAAATGATATATCTTAAGCAACTTGTATTCATTAAAGAACATATGTATCTTCCTTTATCCATAAAGCCAAAATATACTGACTGACCCCTTCGTCTGTGACTTTTCTCTTCTTAAAAGTCCTTCTTGATCTAGAATCCTCACATATCTATTAGTCCATCTTTCCTTCTCACTGCCATTCTTCTCCAACTGTGGTTGTCAAAGCCTTTTCTGTTTCTATTAAGATAATCATTTGGTTTTTCTCCTTTGCTCTATTAATAAGGTGAATTGCATTGTTTCATATTAAACAAATTCAACACCTTTCATTATAAAAACTCTTAGTAAACTAGGAATAGAAGAGAATATCAACCTGATTAAGTGTATCTAACTAAAATCATTAATGGTGAAAAGTAGTCTTTCTCCCCTAAGCTCAGAAAAAAGGGAAGATTGTCTGCTTTCTTCACTTCTCTTCTCGTTGAACTAGAATCCCAGTAGTGCAATAGATAAGAAGATATGAAGAAATAAAAGGTATACAGATTGGAAATTAGGATATAAACTACCTTTATGCATAGGTGACATGTTTATATCATAGAAAAACTTGTCGAAAACAGCTGTGCCCATCCCATTCTTAGTCTCTTAACCTGCTTTATAGTTCTCCTCAGCACTTCATGAAATAGCTGGTTCTCTCTTTGTCTACTCTGTATTTGGCATAAACTCCAGAACAGAAAAGGCTTTGTTTACTGCTATATCCCCAATGACTAGTACAATACCCGTATATATTATTTAGTAGATATATATATTAGCTGAATCAATAAATGAAAAGTACATAATATGTTTTTATATGCCCTTTAAAATTTGTTAACACTTTGTTAACACTTTGTCAATTCCTTTACAGCACATGTAATAAATAATGAGGAACATTTCCACAGTTACCTAAAACACACATAATAAGATGATGCACACCAAAGACTTCGGAGGATACTGAAGTGGGAAAATAAAACACGCAACCAGAGGACTCATACGACTAACACCTAACCAGTTCCAACAGGGTGTGTAGGAAATAGTAATGTGGAAAATTTATATTACAGTACAAAATAAGCTAGCTTTTTTTGTTTTGTTGTGTTTTGTTTTGTTTTGTTTGTTTTTCAGGCAGAGTCTCGCTCTCTGTCACCCAGGCTGAAGTACAGTGTGGCTCACTGCAACCTCTGCCTTCCGAGTTGAGGCGGTTCTCCTTCTCTGCCTCCAGAGTAGCTGGGGTTACAGACACGTGCCACCACACCCGGGTAATTTTTGTATTTTTGGTAGAGACACGGTTTCACCATGTTGGCCAGGCTGGTCCGAACTCCTGACCTCAAGTGATCCACCTGCCTCGGCCTCTCAAAGTGCTGAGATTACAGGCATGAGCCACCTCACCCGGCCACAATCTACCTTTTCTTTCTAGCCAGTAAAAGTATTTTATTTTGCCTTATCTGAAAAATAACAAAGGAAGAAAACATCAGGTCTTTATTAACTTTATTTCCTTACACCATAATCCCCCGGAATTCTCTGTAATGAGGTAACTGTCCAGAGAGTCCACTAAAACTGTCCTAGAAGTAACCAATGCACTCTTAATTGTCCAATCCAGTGGTCTCTTCTCTGTCCACATTTATCTCCTGACTGCTCTACACTGTTGAATACTGATGAGCACACCATGCTCTTGACACCTCTCTAACCCATGATCTCCTGGTCCTGCTCCCAGCTCTCTTTTTCACCGCAATCATGTAGGCATAGCCCTCAATTTTAGGCATAAGAGTTGCAGACTCTATCAGCAGCAAGATACATGTGACTTAGAAACTAAAATAAGATTTTTCTCCACTTTATTTCCTTAGGTGGCAGTGTTTCAACATAAACAATCTAAGGCAAGACCATACCAGAGGAAATAATTTACCAGGAAAAAAATGAAATAGAAGAGAAAAAGACATTACTCACTGATGTAAATGCCAGAAGCTCCTCTTCAGTTAATTTATGCACTGGGTTATTCTTTTGAAAATTCGTGCTTTAAATTAAGAAAAAAGGTAAATTAAGATGCATGTTGCAGCTAATGAAATACAATTTTTAAAAAGCAAAGTAAACTGCTATATTTTATATATTTGAAAGCAGATATTTAAATATTATGGGGGCCGGGCGCGGTGGCTCACGCCTGTAATCCCAACACTTTGGGAGGCTGAGGCGGGCAAATCACGAGGTCAGGAGATTCAGAACATCCTGGCTAACAAGGTGAAATCCCGTCTCTACTAAAAATACAAAAACTTAGCCAGGTGTGGTGGCGGGCACCTGTAGTCCCAGCTACTCAGGAGGCTGAGGCAAGAGAATGGCGTGAACCTGGGAGGCGGAGCTTGCAGTGAGCCGAGATCGCACCACTGCACTCCAGCCTGGGCGACAGAGTGAGACTCTGTCTCAAAAAAAAAAAAATACATATATATATATATAAAAAATGGCATTATATACAAATGTGGAGTTTATCAAAGATAAGCATAACAATAAAATGCTGACAAATAAAATGTGATTGGTGTACTAAATGTCAGCATAATTTATCTTTTTTTTTCTTTGTTTTTTTTGAGACAGGGCTCACTGTGTCACCCAGGTGGGAGTGCAGTGGCACACACCTGGCTCATTGCAACCTCCACCTCCTGAGTTCAAGGGATCCTCCCAGTTCAGCCTCCCGAGTAACCAGGACTACAGGGATACGCCACCATTCCCAGCTAATTTTTCTATTTTTTGTAGAAACATAGTTTCACTGTGCTGTCCAGGCTGGTCTTGAACTCCTGGACTCAAGTGATTGCCCACCTCAGTCTCCCAAAGTGTTGGGATTACAGGCATGTGACACTGTGCAGCCAACATAATTTATCCTCCTAGGAAAAAAGAAATTCAATATGTGCCACTCAGCAAAGAAAATAAAAAGAATTATTATGACACCGAGTCTTATTTATTAAACTCATGCTAAAAAAACAATGTTTTTATAACAGCTGTCAAGAAGGCAGAACAACAGGCATTCTTAGATCTTGCTGATCCAGGATCAATTACATTATTGGTAGAATCATTTTAGAAAACAATTTGGGCTGGGCACGGTGGCTCATGCCTGTAATCCCAGCACTTTGGGAGGCCAATGCAGGCGAATCATGAGGTCAAGAGATCGAGACCATCCTGGCCAACATGGTGAAACCACATCTCTACTAAAAATACAAAAAATTAGCTGGGCGTGGTGGCGCACACCTATAGTCCCAGCTACTCAGGAGGCTGAGGCAGGAGGATTGCTTGAACTCATGAGGCAGAGGTTGCAGTGAGCCAAGATTGCGCCATTGCACTCCAGCCTGGGTGACAGAGCAAGACTCCATCTCAAAAAAAAAGAAAGAAACAATTTGGCACTATCTTTGTGAACATTCATATATAGTCGACTCTATATCTCTAGATATAGAGCCCAGAGAAATTCTTGAACTGATATATCAAGAACGAGATACATAAATATCCATAGTACTATTGTGTATAACAGGAAAAATCTGGAAACCATCCAAATGCCCAAAAGGAAAATGACCAACTGTTGTATAATCATCCAACAGAATGCTATACTACAAAATAAATTGCAGCTACATATAACAACATGAATCACAGGAATACAATAATGAGAGAAAATAAGCACATCACAGAGGACTATATGTTTATTATAAGATACCACTTTTATAAAGCTCAAAAACAAGCAAATTTAAGCAACTGACTTACAAGCATACAAAACATGAAATTAAAATTTTTTTAAAAAGGCAACAAAATCACAAACATGAGATTCAGAATAACAGTTGACTTTTCACCAGTGTTAGTTTTATTATTAGACTATTCCAAATGGAATATTAAATATTCTTAATATATGGAATATATGAAATATTCCACATATAATTATAATATATATGGAATATATATATGTGGACATATATATGGAATGTAATTCCAAATATTCCATATATTAATTTAACAAATTTTAAAGGGCATATAAATGTATATAAATATTCCATACATTAAGAATGAAAACAGGCCAGGCCCGGCAGCTAATGCATATAATCCCAGCACTTAGGGAGGCTGAGGCAGGTGGATCACGAGGTCAGGAGTTCAAGACCAGCCTGGCCAAGATGGTGAAACCCCATCTCTACTAAAAATACAAAAATTAGCCAGGCATTGTGGCAAGTGCCTGTAATCTCAGCTACTCGGGAGACGGAGGCAGAGAACTGCTTGAACCTGAGAGGCAGAGGTTACAGTGAGCCAAGATCGTGCCACTGCCCTCCCGCCTGGGCAAAAGAGCAAGAATCCATCTGAAAAAAAAAAAATGAAAATACTGCCTTATAAAATAGTAACATATCCTTATAATTTTCAATACTGTTTAAGGATTTTATAATGACTATAAATTGTTTATATAATAATTTTTAAATGAACCAATTTTTAGTGTTGGAAAAGAAAAAAATCAATGAATGGAAGAGGAAAGAACTATGAAATGATTTTTTTAAAAACACCTACAAGACAAACACACATGAATGCATACAAGCAGTCAGGTAGAATGAAGTGTAAGAGAGGTGGGGCAAGTTCCAGCATTTCATCTTCAGGTAAAAATCCAACTCAAGCAGGAGGCCAGTGAACAGCAAGAGTCTAGGGAAGGAGCCTGAAGCTATCCCCACTGTTGTGCCAATCTACTATGTATAAGAATTCACCTTCTCAGGCTAGGCACAGTGGCTCACGGCTATAATCCCAGCACTTTGGGAGGCTGAGGCGAGTAGATCACCTGAGGTCAGGAGTTCGAGACCAGCTTGGCCAACATGGTGAAACCCTGTCTCTACTAAAAATACAAAACTTAGCTGAGCACGGTGGCGGGCGCCTGTAATCCCAGCTACTCAGGAGGCTGAGGCAAGAGAATCGTTTGAACCTGGAAGTTGGAGGTTGCAGTGAGTCAAGATTGCACCATTGCACTCCAGCCTGGGACGACAGAGCGAGACTCTGTCTCAAAAAAAAAAAAAAAAAAAACAACATTCTGTCACTGGAATCAATAATGTTACAGGAAAATTGCTTTGGATTTAGAAACAGAACTCTGTATGTGTGATCCATTTTAAAATAAAAAGGAACTGTAGAACTGAATTCAACTTTTATATAAATGAAAACTTACTGCTGCATATATGAAGTAAAATGCTACGTGGTGAACACTAAAGGGTGAGTTCTACTGAATTAAAAGAATAAGATTTTGGCTGGGCGCAGTGGCTCACCCCTGTAATCCTAGTACTTTGGGAGGCCAAGGCAGGTGGATCACCTGATGTCAGGAGTTCAAGACCACCTGGTCAACAGGGTGAAACCCCGTCTCTATTAAAAATACAAAAATTAGCCAGGTGTGGTGGCACATGCCTGTAATCCTAGCTGCTTGGGAGGCTGAGGCAGGAGAACTGCTTGAACCTGGGAGGCCAAGGTTGCAGTGAGCCAAGATTGCACCACTGCACTCCAGCCTGGGCGACAGTGCAAGACTATCTCCAAAAAAAAAAAAAAAAAAAAAAGAACAAGATTTTTTTCAAATGCTCCCTTTCTTAAATTGCCTATTACTAATTTAACTGGTATCAATATTATAGCTTTATGGGGGATTCTATTTTGAACATCAATAAATCTTTTGATGACAAATGGGATATTCATTTAGTCTAAAAGTACCTTTCAAAGAAGTTTTTTTTTTTTTTTTTTGAGACAGAGTTTCACTCTGTCACCCAGGCTGGAGTACAGTGGCGTGATCTCGGCTCACTGCAATCTCCACCTCCCAGGTTCAAGCAATTCTCCTGCCTCAGGCTCCCGAGTAACTGGGATTACAAGCGCCCACCACCACACCTGGCTAATTTTTGTGTTTTTAGTAGAGATGGGATTTCACTATGTTGGCCAGGCTGGTCTTGAACTCCTAACCTTGGGTGATCCACCCGCTTCGGCTTCCCAAAGTGCTGGGATTACAGGAGTAAGCCACTGTGCCTGGCCAATAAAATGTTAATTAAAAAATAAAAGAATAACTTTGGAGAAGCCTAGCAAACACCACTTTAATCATGTGATCAAAGTTAACATCACCAGTAGAGGGGCAAACCCAAATCATATTCTACTTGCTAGGATGCAATGAGAATAACAAAACTTCATTTCTCTGAAATCCCAGCTAAAAACGCATAAAGTAGCTGGGTGCAGTGGCTCATGCCTATAATCCCAGCACTCTGGGAGATCGAGGTGGGCGGATCAGCTGAGGTCAGGAGTTTGAGACCAGCCTGGACAACATGGTGAAACCCCATCTCTACTAAAAATCCAAAAAAATTAGCCGGACATGGTGGTGTGCGCCTGTAATCCCAGCTACTCAGAAGGCTGAGGCAAGAGAATCGCTTGAGCCCGGGAGGCGGAGGTTGCAGTGAGCCGAGATCATGTCATTGCACTCCAGCCTAGGCAACAATAGCAAAACTCCATCTCAGAGGGAAAAAAAAATGCATAAGGTGAATCCAACTATTACAAAAAAAAAAAAAAATCAGACAAACTCAAATTGAGGGAAAGTCTAAAAATAATGGACTTGTAAATTTCAAGTGTCAAGATCATGCAAGTCAAGCAAAAATGAGGAACTATTCCAGACTGATAAAGACTAAAGAGACATGACAACTAAATGTGACACATATATTCTAGACTGGATCTTCTGCTCTAAAAGAGAGTATCTGGACAACTAGCAAAATTTGAATGGGGTCTGAGAATTAAATGATAGCAAAGTATGAATGTTAACTTTCTGATTTTGATAGCTGTATTGTGACTATGTACAAATTATTGTTGGAAATATACACCAAATTCTTCAGGAATGATACAGTATCACATTGGAAACTTATTCTTAAAAGTTATTTGTATTGCCCTGCCCTTAAACATTTTTCACAAATTTGATATTATTTCTAATCAGAAAAAAAAGGAAAAACTATTTCGACCACAGATAAGATTCTACAGTATTAAAAAATAATCCTATCCTTTGAAATTTAAATATCCTCAAATCTCAAAATAGTCATTCTCACCTGTCTTTAACATTTTATTAAGAATCTACTCCTAGCTAAAGTTAAACAAAGAAATTGTGCTTATAAAGGAAACAGAAGAATACATATACCAACTCATAGGAGATTCGTAATGTCTAGTCCTTTAATTGGCTCTCCAAGTATTTCCTCTTGATCTTCATAAGCACTACAAAATTCCCTATTCATCCAGAACTCTTGGAACCTCCTTGAATGAAGATTCTCCACACATAAGAGAATCAATATGCAAAGTGTTCAAAGTAGCCAAGTCAGTCATTAACTTACCAGATTCCAAGGATAATAGCGAGCTCTTCAGCACACAGATCCGGCATCTGGAACTGTTCACAATCTGCTAACTTTATGTCATTCAGAATGGTGTCATCATTGAGCTCAAGATTCTAGTGGAATACAAAAGAAAATACTTAGACCAAAAATTAAATTTTATTCATTCACCAAAATGGCATGTAATAGATTGCTAGAAAGGATAAAGTTAACTTACCTTGTCTACCTATGGTCAATAGGCTGTTTCTTGTGAAACACATATTTGGAAACAATTTACCTTCCAGAAATGAAAGATGTGCCATTCTATACCTCAAGAATGCACTAACAATGACAATAATAGGGAATAACAGCTATCATTCATTGAGCCAAGTATGCAAAAGCCCCTCTGCAGATAACTTTACATTTTTCAAATTCATCCTCACAATAAATCACAGACAATAGGCATTTCTATCCCTATTTATTGATGAAAAACAAAGAATCAGATACTTGAAGCTCATCCAAGATCACACTCAAAGTATGTGACAGCATCAGGATTCAAAACTGGATCTTTCTATTCTGCCTCTAAATTCTAATCAAAAATATCAACTTCCCAACTCTGTCTCAGCAATATAGTGCGATCAGTTGAGAAATTTCTCACAAATAGCTTATTATCAAGATGGAAATGCCAAACTGACAAGTTCGTTCTAAAATTTATATGGAAATGCAAATGATCGACAATAACCAAAACAATTTTAAAAAGAATAAAATACAAGGAAGTACTTGATTTCAAGAATACTATAAAGCCCAGACAGTATGGTACTGGCATAAAGACAGACATATAAAGTGAATGGAACACAATACAGTCCAAAATGTTAGACCCATGCATATGTGATAGATTGATTTTCAGTAAAAGTACCTAGGTTCAGTAGATAAAGCCTTCCAATAAATGATATTAGAGAACTTTGGGAGGCCAAGGTGGGAGGAAGCTTGTGGCCAAGAGTTTGAGACCAGCCTGGGAAACACAGCAAGACCCTGTCTCTCCAAAAAAAAAGTAACTAAATGATGTCAGAACAACTGGATATCCATTTGTAAAAAAAAAAATGACCCTTCACGTTTATCTCAATCATATACAAAAATTAAATCAAAATTAATCACAGACCTTAATACAGAAGTTAAAACTAAAAATACTTCTAGAATAAAACATTAAAAAAAAATATTTGTAACCTTGAGATGGAAAGGCATCAGTTCTTAATTAGGACACAAAAAGCATGAATTATAAGAGAAAAACTTCATAAATTGGACTTCATCAGAATAAAAACTTCTGTTCTCTGAAAACATTGTTAAGAAGACAAAATGTCAAGCTCCAGATCCAAATATATTGACAAAACATGTATCTGAAAAGGGACTTGTATCCAGAATATGGAGAACGCTTAGAACTCAATAAGAAGACAAACAACCCAAATGAAAAATGGGCAAAAGAGGCCAGGCATGGTGGCTCACGCCTGTAATCCCAGCACTTTAGGAGGCCAAGGTGGGTGGATCACTTGAGGTCAGGAGTTCAAGACCAGCCTGGCAAACATGGTAAAACCCCATCTCTACCAAAAATACAAAAATCGCCAGGCATTGTGGCATGTACCTGTACTCCCAGCTACTCGGGAGGCTGAGACAGGAGAATTGCTTGAACCCGAGAGGTGGAGGTTGCAGTAAGCTGAGATCTTGCCACTGCACTCCAGCCTACGCAATAGAGCGAGACTCCATTTCAAAAATAAAAAGAGAAGAGAGAAAAAAAAAAAACTTATGTTCACACAAAGACTTATATACATATTTTCTAGGCAGGTTTATTAGTAATAGCTGCTAGAAATAACTTAAATGTCCACCAACAGTTCATATTGGTATTTCAACATGGATGAATCTTAAAACCATTAAGCCAGACACAAAAGATTACATACCATATGATTCCATTTATTGGAAATTCTAGAAAAGACAGATCTAATCTATGACAGAAAGCAGATTAGAGAGCAACTGACTGCAAAGAACTATGGGGGCACTCTTTGGAGAAACTTTTTTTCATTATAGTGGTGGTTACATGCGTCTAATTGTTAAATCTCAACAAAGTGTAATTCAAATTGGTATACTTTATGTAAATTATTCCTCAATAATCTTGGGTGAATTTTTTTTCTAATTCAACAAAAAAACAAGGAAGACTTTAGGAGCTAAATGAAGCTAGACAGAAGCTGGGCGTGGTGGCTCATGCCTGTAATCCCAGCACTTTGAGAGGCTAAGGTGGGTGGATCACCCGACGTCAGGAGTTCGAGACCAGCCTGGCCAGCATGGTGAAGCCCTGTCTTTACTAAAAATACAATTCTCCGGGCATAGTGGCATGTGGCTGTAGTCCCCGCTACTTGGAGACTAAGGCAGGCTACAGAATGAGACACCATCTCAAAAAAAAATAAAATATATATTTTCACATTGTAACATTTCTTTTTTTTTTGGAGACAGTCTCACTTAGTCACCCAGGCTGGAGTGCAGTGGTGTGATCTCGGCTCACTGCAACCTCCACCTCCCGGGTTCAAGCGATTCTCCTGCCTCAGCCTCCCAAGTAGCTGGAATTACAGGCACACACCACCACCCCCAGATAATCTTCTCTATTTTTAGTAGAGACGGGGTTTCGGCATGTTGGCCAGGTTGGTCTCGAAATCCTGACCTCAAGTGATCCTCCCACCTCGGCCTCCCAAAGTGCTGGGACTACAGGCGTGAGCTACCACACGGAGCCACATTGTAACATTTCCAATCAGGATATATTTTGTAATCACTATAAATGGTATAGTAGTGTTCTTTCCTTTTCCTGAAAAATGGTTATTAAACAGCTGGTGTATATTACAATCTAATAATGTGTTTGACACAAGGAAATATGATATATAACCAACTTAACAAACAATTATCTTCCACCCATGAGAATAAAGCTATGTTTCTATATAATCCATACCTACATCATACAACTTGTACTCTCCATCTTCAAGTAGTAATTAACAAAGACCCTA
This sequence comes from Macaca mulatta, assembly GCF_049350105.2. Lineage (NCBI taxonomy): Eukaryota > Metazoa > Chordata > Mammalia > Primates > Cercopithecidae > Macaca > Macaca mulatta. Next base: position 92,267,375 of record NC_133418.1, read on the forward strand.
AGATTATCTGAAAGTATTTTATTCACATATAAAAAGATTAAATTCTGGCCAGTGCAGTGGCTCACGCCTATAATACCAACAGTTTTGGGAGGCTGAGGCAAGTGGATGGCTTGAGCCTAGAAGTTCAAGACCAGCCTGGGCAACATGGTGAAACCCCACCTCTACCAAAAATACAAAAATTAACCAGTCTCACAACATGGTCTCTAAATAGATAAACAGGTAAAACTTTTTTTTTTTTTTTTTTTTTTTTGAGATGGAGTCGCACTCTGTCGCCCAGGCTGGAGTGCAGTGGCACAATCTCGGCTCACTGCAAGCTCCGCCTCCCGGGTTCACGCCATTCTCCTGCCTCAGCCTCCCAAGTAGCTGGGACTACAGGCACCCACCACCACACCCAGCTAATTTTTTGTATTTTTAGTAGAGATGGGTTTCACTATGTTAGCCAGGATGGTCTCGATCTCCCGACCTCATGATCCGTCCACCTCGGCCTCCCAAAGTGCTGGGATTACAGGCATGAGCCACCGCGCCCAGCCAAAATTTTTAAAATAAAATAAAATAATCCTGAAAAAATTTCTGATAGTCACATGTAATATGTTAAAAATGTTAACCATATTAACCCTGTAACGTGTTACATGGTTAATCCCAGCACTTCGGGAGTTGAAGCAGGAAGATTGCTTGAGCCCAGGAGTTTGAAACAAACCTGGGCAATATAGTGAGACATCATCTCCATTTAGGAAGAAAGAAAGCAGCCGGGCGCGGTGGCTCAAGCCTGTAATCCCAGCACTTTGGGAGGCCAAGACGGGCAGATCACAAGGTCAGGAGATCGAGACCATCCTGGCTAACACAGTGAAACCCCGTCTCTACTAAAAAAACACAAAACAACTAGCCGGGCGTGGTGGCGGGCGCCTGTAGTCCCAGCTACTCGGAGGCTGAGGCAGGAGAATGGTGTGAACCTGGGAGGCGGAGCTTGCAGTGAGCTGAGATCTGGCCACTGCACTCCAGCCTGGGCGACAGAGCCAGACTCCATCTCAAAAAAAAAAAAAAAAAAAAAAAAAAAGAAGCAAGCAAACAAGCAAGCAAGAAAGAACAAGCAAGCAAAAAAAACATTAAATTCTGTATTAAATTGTACATCATTTTCATACATTCTCATAATACTCATCATATCCTATTTATCACCAGGAGATAATTTTCTTTTTTTTTTTTTTTTTTTTTTCAAAGGGAGTTTTGGTCTTGTTGCCCAGGCTGGAGTTCAATGGTGCAATTGCACTCATTGTTCATTGCAACCTCCACTTCCTGGGTCCAAGCAATTCTCCCACCTCAACCTCCCAAGTAGCTGGGATTACAGGCACACGCCACCACAACAGGCTAATTTTGTTTTTTTGGTTTTTTTTCTTTTTTTTTTTTTGAGACTGAGTCTTGCTCTGTCGCCCAGGCTGGAGTGCAGAGGCGTGATCTCGGCTCCCTGCAAGCTCCACCTCCCGGCTGGATTCACACCATTCTCCTGCCTCGGCCTCCGGAGTAGCTGGGACTACAGGCACCTACCACCATGCCCGGTTAATTTTTTTTGTAGTTTTAGTAGAGACAGTGTTTCACCATGTTAGCCAGGATGATCTCCTGACCTCGTGCACCCACCTTGGTCTCCCAAAGTGCTGGGATTACAGGTGTGAGCAATTGCACCTGGCCTAATTTTGCATTTTTAATAGAGACAGGGTTTCACTATTTTGGTCAGACTAGGCTCAAACTCCTGACCTCAAGTGATCCACCCACCTCAGCTTTCCAAATTGTTGGGATTACAGGCATGAGCCACCATGCCAGGCCAATCACTGGGAGATAATTTTCTATAGGACAACTCCACATCAAAAAACAACAAACACAGCAGGGCACGGTGGCTCACGCCTGTAATGCCAGCACTTTGGGAGGCCAAGACAGGCAGATCACCTGAGGTTGCAAGTTCGAGACCAGCCTGACCAACATGGAAAAACCCCATCTCTACTAAAAATACAAAATTAGCCGGGCGTGGTGATGCATGCCTGTAATCCCAGCTACTTGGGAGGCTGAGGCAGGAGAACTGCTTGAACCCGGGAGGCGAGGTTGCATTGAGCTGAGATCGCTCCACCACACTCCAGCCTGGGCAATAGAGTGAGACTCCGTCTCAAAAAACAAAAAAGAAAAAAAAGTAGTTGGGGGTTCCTTGGATCAGAAAACACATGCATAAATGCTAAAGAGCTTCATGGAAGCAGCTGGAGTGGACTATAATTAGGTAAACTGACCAAGAGTCATAATTCAAACTAAAGAAGAGAATTCATTAGACATGTCAAATAAACATACTAAGGCAGCCACCACCCAATAATGACAGAGAAACAAAAGCTCAATCACAAAACTAGTGAAAAGGAATTCTGATAATCTGTTTATATGTTTAGAAAAAGCCTAAGAGATTCCAAGAGAAGACAAACATAAGGAAATAAACATGACAGCAGATAGAAAAATTGGTCTCCACCCAGGATGCCTTTTGAATTTCTAAAAGAGGGGTAATATATAACTAACTGCATTACTAATTCATAGTTACTGAATCTTAGAAGAAAAGGACTATTTATCTCTATATACAGGTTAGGAAAAAAGAAGGTTTAAACACGGGTTCTCCCTGACCTATAAACCTTGAAAAGGCAAAAGAAAGAATAAAATGAAGTCCGTCCCCAACCCACTCAGTGTTTCTATGGTACTCACCTATTGAAATTGTTAGACTCAGGTATTAATTGAATGTAATAACTTGCAATCCTACTTGCCTTGGTTAAATGTTCCTGAGGAGTGGGTGCTGGAGTGAATTCACAATTTGAAAGGACATCCCCTTCCCTTCTTACATCTAGAATCAGTTGTGCCACATAATTTTCCTGGAACCGTGTTCTTTTTCCCAAAGCACCTGAAAAAACAATAAAATTATATCTACTGAGTTACGTATCAGATCTACTGTACAGTCATGGAGAGCAATATTTTCAAAGTGCTTTAGAGTTTTCAAGATATTTTCTCCATTTCACATAAGAAAGTACTGAGGCCCAGTCTCAGGTTTTAAATGACTTATAAAATTAAAAAGTCATTAAGCTCTGGTACCAGACTCAAACCCAGGATTTCTGCCACTAGATTCCACATACTAATTATTGCATCAAACTACCACCCTTAAAAAAAAAAAAAAAAAAAAAAGTAACACATTGAGTGTTGTGGGTAGAAGAACTATTATTATCTCTTTCTCACAGATGACAAAAACAAAAGTTCTAGAGAATACAATCACTTGTTCATGATCACAGGGCTTCTCAGCATCAGAACCAGAGCTGAAAGACAGGATCTTTTGGTTCTAAATCAACAGTTTATTACACTATCTGACTTCATGTAAGACCAAAATTTTTTCATTATGTCTCTGAAATAACTTGCTGCAGAATAGCTGTTTTCAAAACACTTTAAGGGAAGCAAAAGTTCCAACATCCACTCTCTGGACAAGGTCAGATTACAAAAACCCTTGATTACAGAGACCAGTCTAGGAAGTCTGGATTTTACCCTGTTATGAGTCTGGCTCTAAGCTATACATTAACCTTTTAAACATGTTATGCTAAATATAGACACTGAAATTGTTCAACACAGCTTACTATTTCATTTTTATTTTATTTATTTGTTGTTATGAGACGGAGTCTTGCACTGTCGCCAGGCTGTAGTGCAGCAGCACGATCTCGGCTCACTGCAACCTCCCACTCCCTGGTTCAAGTGAATCTCCTGCCTCAGCCTCCCGAGTAGCTGGGATTACAGGCTAGTGCCACTATGTCCAGCTGATTTTTGTATTTTTAGTGAGACGGGGTTTTGCCATGTTGGCCAGGATGGTCTCAATCTCCTGACCTCATGATCTGCCCGCCTCGGCCTCTCAAAGTGCTGGGATTACAAATGTAAGCCACAGCACCTGGCCACAGCTTACTTTTTATAGTAAGGCTATAGATGAGTGGAAAAAAAGAATAAACTGATTCTCGTATTTGTGAACACCACACTTGTATTTCTAAGTTCTTCAACCCTAACTTAGAAAACAAAATATGAAGAACTAGCTAGTAAATATACCAACAATTAAGTATTATGTCATCAAAAGTCCCAAGAAAAGCCTCCTAGGATCAAAATATTTAAAAACATAACTTCTGAAACTAACCTCACAAGATACATGACATATATTTTCATATACAGACAACTTACACATGGCCATTGTTCCAGCTGATACATGGCCATTGTTCCAAGTTACAAGCTCAATATTAAACAATTTTACCCCCACACACAATGTAACAAAAGGTAGCTACAATCTGAGACAAGCCCACAAAATCATGTTTATTCATAATACATCGGAAGGATTTTACTTATAGAACTAGCTCGATAAGAAGCAGAGAATGTGGGCTGGGAGTGGTGGCTCACGCCTGTAATTCCAGTACTTTGGGAGGCCGAGGCAGGCGGATCACTTGAGGTCAGGAGTTCAAAACCAGCCTGGTCAACATGCTGAAACCCCATCTCTACTAAAAGTACAAAAAAAAAAATTAGACAGGCGAGGTGGCGGGCACTGTAATCCCAGCTAGTCAGGAGGCTGAGGAAGGAGAATTGTTCAAACCCGGCAGACTGAGGTTGCAGTGAGCTAAGATGGCGCCACTGCACTCCAGCCTGGGCAACAGAGGGAGACTCATTCTAAAAAAAAAAAAAAAGCAAGATGGAAGGAATAGGTGGGTATTTACAAGAAAGGGCAATGCAGAGAGGCCAAACTTAGTCAGGAAAGGCCTCTATGGGCCCATCCCCCAAAGGCTCAAAAGCATGTTTCTGTACTGCCTGGCTGCTATTACTAACACGTCTAAATAGATCAGCGCAATAAATGGAAAACTCTAGAAATAAGGAAAATATATCATTTCAAATTTGTTATAAACTATAAATTTGTAAATGAAACTTTTAAAGTCTACATTTGTAAAGCAAATAGGATATAGAAAATCAAATACCAACATACAACACAAACTGCCAATGTATACAGTTTTATCATAAAAATAAAATCAATTATCCACAAAAAATAAAAGTCTTACCTGTCAAATCAATTTGTAATTGGCTGATGTTCTTAGCAATATTCAACTGATCTTTTGCTTTTCTGTACTCATAATAATATAAAAACACATATGCACATTCCAGATGGAATTGAATAGCCAAGTATCGACCTGAATCATCTACAAACAGATTCTGTAGTTTCATCACTGTAAGACAAAAGATAAAACATTAAAAATTATGAGAATAAAAATATATTAACGTGGAAAATAGAGTCTATAATACATAAAGTATATAGTACATAGTCTCTGTTGTTAAATAATTTTAAACATTAAGACGTGAGGAATACAGGAACACTAATAGTTACCAGCCAGCATTCTCTAAGCACTTATATGCTCCAGACATGAGCTAAGGACATTATGTACACTATCTCCTTTATTCCACACAATCCTGGGAGATGATTCATAACCTTGCTCTTTCTCAGAGGATTTGTCTAAACCATGCAAAAAAAAAAAAAAAAATTTGGTGGGGGGACGGGCGCAGTGGCTCACACCTGTAATCCCAGTACTTTGGGAGGTTGAAGCGGGCAGATAACGAGGCCAGGCGTTCGAGACCAGCCTGACCAACATGGTGAAACTCCATCTCTACTAAAAATACAAAAATTAGCCAGTATGGTGGCGTGCGCCTGTAATCCCAGCTACTCAGGAGGCTGAGGCAGGAGAATCGCTTGAACCTGGGAGGCAGAGATTGCAGTGAGCTGAGATCGTACCACTGCACTCCAGCCTGAGCGGCAGAGCCAGTAACTGCCTCCAAAAAAAAAAAAATGGCCAGGGGTGGCTGGCTGTCAAGATGGCCAATAGGAACAGCTCCGGTCTGCAGCCCCCAGAGAAATCAAGGCAGAAGGTGGGTGATTTTTGCATTTCCAACTGAAGTACCAGGCTCATCTCACTGGGACTGGTTAGACAGTGGGTGCAGCCCATGGAGGGCAGGCCAAAGCAGGGTGAGGTGTTGCCTCACCCAGGAAGCACAAGAGTTCCGGGAACTCTCTCCCCTAGCCAAGGGAAGTCCTGAGGGACTGTACCATGAGAAACGGTACATTCTGGCCCAGATACTAAGCTTTTCCCATGTTCGCAACCCGCAGACCAGGAGATTCCCTTGGGTGCCTACACCACCAGGGCCCTGGGTTTCAAGCACAAAACTGGGCAGCCATTTGGGCAGACACCAAGCTAGCTGCAGAAGTTCTTTTTCACACCCCAGTGGCTCCTGGAATGCCAGCAAGACACAAGAGCCATTCACTCCCCTGGAAAGGGGCCCGAAGTCAGGGAGCCAAGTGGTCTAGCTCAGCTGATCCTACTCCCACGAAGCCCAGCAAGTTATGATCCACTGGCTTGAAATTCTCGCTGCCAGCACAGCAGTCTGGTCGACCTAGGATGCTCCAGTTTGGTGGAGGCAGAGGTGTTCGCCATTACTGAGGCTTGAGTAGGTGGTTTTCCCCACATAGTGTAAACAAAGAATCTCTGGGACACAGCTAAAGCAGTGTTTAGTGGGAAATTTATAGCACTAAATGCCCATAGGAGAGAGCGGGAAAGATAAAAAATTGACACCCTAACATCACAATTGAAAGAACTAGAGAAGCAAGAGCAAACAAATTCAAAGGCTAGCAGAAGGCAAGAAATATCTAAGATCACAGCAGAACTGAAGGAGACAGAGACACGAAAAACCCTTTGAAAAAAATCAATGAATACAGGAGCTGGTTTTTTGAAAAGGTTAACAAAATAGATAGACCACTAGCCAGACTAATAAAGAAGAAAAGAGAGAAGAATCAAATAGATGCAGTAAAAAATGATAAAGGGGATAGCACCACCGATCCCACAGAAATAGAAACTACCATCAGAGAATACTATAAACACCTCTACGCAAATAAACTAGAAAATCTAGAAGAAATGGATAAATTCCTGGACACATACACCCCCCCAAGACTAAACCAGGAAGAAGTCAAATCCCTGAATAGACCAATAACAAGTTCTGAAATTGAGACAGTAATTAATAGCCTACCAACCAAAAACAGCCCAGGACCAGACGGATTCACAGCCAAATTCTACCAGAGGTACAAAAAGGAACTGGTACCATTCCTTCTGAAACTATTCCAATCGATAGAAAAAAAGGGAATCCTCCCTAACTCATTTTATGAGGCCAGCATCATCCTGATACCAAAACCTGGCAGAGACACCAAAAAAAAAAAAAAAAAGAAAATTTCAGGCCAATATCCCTGATGAACATTGACGCGAAAATCCTAAATAAAACACTGGCAAACTGAATCCAGCAGCACATCAAAAAGCTTATCCACCACAATCAAGTTGGCTTCATCCCTGGGATGCAAGGCTGGTTCAACAGATGCAAATTATTAAATGTAATCCATCACATAAACAGAACCGAGACAAAAACCACATGTTTATCTCAACAGATGCAGAAAAAGCCTTCGATAAACTTCAACACGCCTTTATGCTAAAAACTCTCAATAAACTAGGTATTGATGGAATGGATCTCAAAATAATAACAGATATTTATGACAAACCCACAGTTAATATCATACTGAATGGGCAAAAGCTGGAAGCATTCCCTTTGAAAACTGGCACAAGACAAGGATGCCCTCTCTCACCACTCCTATTCAACATAGTATTGGAAGTTCTGGCCAGGGCAATCAGTCAAGAGAAAGAAAGAAAGGGTATTCAAATAGGAAGAGAGGAAGTCAATTTGTCTCTGTTTGCACATGACATTATCGTATATTTAGAAAACCCCATGGTCTTAGCCCAAAATCTCCTTAAGCTGATAAGCAACTTCCGCAAAGTCTCAGGATACAAAATCAATCTACAAAAATCACACATATTCCTATACACCAATAATAGAGAGCCAAACCATTAGTGAACTCCCATTCAAAATTGTTACAAAGAGAATAAAATACAACTTACAAGGGAAGTGAAGAACCTTTTCAAAAGGAGAACTACAAACCACTGCTCAAGGAAATAAGAAAGGGCACAAACAAATGGAAAAACATTCCATGCTCACAGATAGGAAGAATCAATATTATGAAAATGGCCATACTGCCCAAAGTAATTTATAGATTCAATGCTATCCCCATCAAGCTACCATCGACTTTCTTCACAGAATTAGAAAAAAACTACTTTAAATTTCATATGGAACCAAAAAGAGCCTGTATAGCCAAGACAATCCTAAGCAAAAAGAACAAAGCTGGAGGCATCACACTACCTGACTTCAAACTATACTACAAAGCTACAGTAACCAAAATAGCATTGTACCAGTACCAAAACAAATATATAGACCAATGAAACAGAGCAGAGGCCTCAGAAATAACGCCAAACATCTACAACCATTTGATCTTTGACAAACATGACAAAAACAAGCAACAGGGAAAGAATTCCCTATTTAATAAATGGTGTTGGGAAAACTGGCTAACCATATGCAGAAAACTGCAAATGGACCCCTTCCTTACACCTTATACAAAAATTAACTCAAGATGGATTAAAGACTTAAACATAAGACATAAAACCATAAAAATCCTATTAGAAAACCTAGGCAATACCATTCAGGACATAGGCATGGGCAAGGACTTCATGTCTAAAACACCAAAAGCAATGGCAACAAAAGCCAAAATTGACATATGGGATCTAATTGAACTAAAGAGCTTCTGTACAGCAAAAGAAACTACCATCAGAGTGAACAGGCAACCTACAGAATGAGAGAAAATTTTGCAATCTATCCATCTGACAAAGGGCTAATATCCAGAATCTACAAAGAACTTAAAACAAATTTACAAGAAAAAACAACTCCATCAAAAAGTGGGCGAAGGATATGAACAGACATTTCTCAACAAAAGACACTTATGAGGTCAATAAACATATGAAAAAAAGCTCATCATCACTGGTCATTAGAGAAATGCAAATCAAAACCACACTGAGATACCACCTCATGCCAGTTAGAATGGCGATCATTAAAAAGGAAACAACAGATGCTGGAGAGGATGTGGAGAAATAGGAACACTTTTACACTGTTGGTGGGAATGTAAATCAGTTCAACCATTGTGGAAGACAGTGTGACGATTCCTCAAGGATCTAGAACCAGAATTACCATTTGACCCAGTAATCCCATTACTGGGTATATACCCAAAGGATTATAAATCATTCTACTATGAAAACACATGCACACATATGTTTACTGCAGCACTGTTCACAATAGCAAAGACTTGGAGTCAACCCAAATGCCCATCAATGAGAGACTGGATAAAGAAAATGTGGCACATATACATCATGGAATACTATGTGGCTATAAAAAAGGATGATTTCATGTCTTTTGCAGTGACATGGATGAAGATGGAAACCATCATTCTCAGCAAACTAACACAGGAACAGAAAAATAAACACTGCATGTTCTCATAGGAGTTGAACAATGAGAACACATGGACACAGGGAGGGGAACATCATGGTGGGTAGGAGACTAAGGGAGGGATAGCATTAGGAGAAATACCTAATGTAGATGATAGGTTGATGGATGCAGCAAACCACCATGGCATGTGCATACCTATGTAACAAACCTGCATGTTCTGCACATGTATCCCAGAACTTAAAGTATAATAAAATAAAATTTTTTTTAATGGCAACATAAGGTGTTGATGCAAAGTACCATGAATATGCAACAGTTAAACATATTTATGTAGTATGAAAATGTATGCATGGAAGAAACTGGTTAGAACCAAATATCAAATTGGTAAGATAAAGAAAAAATAAAGAGTTGTATTTCAATGAGACCCTTAAAAAAAAGAAAAAAAAAAAAGAGGCAACACAGAAAATCTGATGAAGAGGATATCAGTTTACAAGTTTTCTTCATAGAGAATGTAGAATTTCTCCCTTGAAAGAAATGGGGAGGCTGGGCATGGTGGCTCACGCTATAATCCAAGTGCTTAGGAAGACCTAGGCGGAAAGATTGCTTGAAGCCAGGAGTTCACGACAAGCCTGAGCAACACAGAGTGGCTTCATCTCAACAAAAAAATAAAAATGTTAGTCAGGCATAGTGGAGCATGCCTGAAATTCCAAGTACTCAGGAGGCTGAGGCGGGAGGATCATTTGAACCCAAAAGTTCAAGGTTGCAGTGAGTTATGACTGTGCTACTGCACTCCAGTCTAGGTGACAGACTAGACCCTGTCTCTAAAAATCAAAGAAAAAGGGAAACAGATAAACATCCATATGTCTAATACAGTATGAACATCAAATAAAGAATAAGTGAATATTAGCTTGGCAGTCAGATTCCAATTTATTTCTCTCAATATCTAAGATGAAAAGAATGGAGGATAATAACCTAGTAAAACAGCATCTGAAATAAAATGACTGTCAAAATTAATTACATACAAAGACAGGCTAGTTGACATACACCAAGTAACAAGGGTGTCTAACAGGTACCCTTATCCAATTGATCCCCCAAATAGAATTCCCTTCTATAATATCGCTGACAAACTATATCTCACAAATGTTTCCAATATGTTAGCCAGCATTTCACAAAATAACCTACCAGAATGAATACATAATGAATGAATGGAACACAAAGGCTGATGACAGTTTTCCCATCATTCAAACTGAAAGAGAAGTTATTTTTACTAATATCTACTCTGCCTAGCAATGGGTATTTTACATGTTGTTTTATTTAATTCTCACAATGATGTATTGGAGGCTGACATTATCTCCACTTAATTCATTATAAAATTGAGCTCAGGCTGGGCACAGAGCCTCACACCTACAATTCCAGCACTTGGGGAGGCTGAGTAAGAGTATCACTTGAAGCCAGGAATTCAAGACCAGACTGGGCAACATAGCAAGACCACATCTCTACAATAAATTAGTCAAGCATGGTAGTATGCTCCTGTAGTCCCAGATACTGGGGAGGCTGAAGTGGTAGGATCGCTTGAGCCCAGGAGGTTGAGGTTGCAGTGAGTTATTATTATACCACTGCACTCCAGCCTAAGCATCGGAGCAGTCTCTGAAAAAACTTTAAAAGGCCAGGCACAGTGGCTCACACCTGTAATCCCAGCACTTTGGGAGGCCGAGGCGGGTGGATCGCGAGGTCAGGAGATCGAGACCATCCTGGCTAACACGGTGAAACCCCGTCTCTACGAAACATACGGGCATGGTGGTGGGGGCCTGTACTCCCAGCTACTCGGGAGGCTGAGGCAGGAGAATGGCGTGAACCCGGGAGGCGGAGCTTGCAGTGAGCGGAGATCACGCCACTGCACTCCAGCCTGGGCGACACAGCGAGATTCCGTCTCAAAAAAAAAGAAAAAAATGTTAAATAGGGCCGGGTGCAGGGACTCATGTCTGTAATCCCAGCACTTTGGGAGGCCGAAGCAGTGGATCACCTGAGGTCAGGAGATTGAGACCAGCCTGGCCAACGTGGTGAAACCCCGTCTCTACCAAAAATATAAAATTAGCTGGACGTGCTGGCACGCTCCTGAAATGCCAGCTTCTCGGGAGGCTGAGGCTGGAGAATCACTTGAACCCTGAAGCTGGAGGCTGCAGTAAGCTGAGATAGAGCCATTGCACTCCAGCCTGAGCAAAAAAAGAATGAAACTCTGTCTCAAAAAAAAAAATTAAATTAAATTAAATTAAATTAAAATTAAAAAAAGAAAAGAAAATTGAGCTCAGTTTACTGACTAGTCACCTCATTAAGTGGCAATGCCAGGATGTGAATCCAAGCTTGTAGGGAAAAGGGGTACGGAGAAGTTGTCAGGGGAAGGATAAAGGTGCAGAGCTGATGCTACAAAAGCCCAATCTACTTTATCACCTATAATCTGGCAGAAACACCTACAGCTAAGAAACAGATACCCCTTTGTCTTTATGTGAGCTGAAATTTAAATGGGTCTGAAAAAGAAAGACAGTGTTTTTCTATAGTCCACTTAAGAGATTCTCTGGAGTCAAAGAGAGTAAGTCAAGATGCACATGCCTCACCTCAGAAGGCACATAGGCATCCTAACGTGAACTTCACTATGAAAACCCCTGAATAGATCTCATCCATGCAAACCAAACCCAGAAAAAGCTGGATCCAATAATACTTAATGCTCTTGATGAGGGCTTCTTTTTTTTTAATGTTCTCCTTTTGTCTGCCCATTATTCCTGAGTGTCTAGTCATTACTCTCAGAAATATAATAACCTTCTATGACCTTAGTACAATTCACAAGTGACACAATTTTGCTTGGCTGCCAATGACAGTAATCTTCCCAAAATGTTCTGGATGCAAAAATCAAGGGACACAAGGGTTGGCCAAGGTTCTTAAAAATCTTCTCTCAAGTATCATGGAAAGGACATTTACTGCATTTAATAAGGCTTACTAAGTTGTGATAGCTCAGGTAGGTCTACTATCAAATTTAAACTGTACTAAGAATACATAAATAAGTCACACAAATGCCCAAAATTGGTTGTATATATCTATCTTCCCTTCTATCTACCTACCAACTTTTCTGCCCACCTATCTATACATATGTATATATGCATGTACTATCAGTATAACTGGCTTTGTTCTTGTACTTCCGTGCTTTCTCTGCATTATCTTATACATTCAGAGATCAAATGTTGGATAAATAAAGTAGGGGAGCTCGGGCATGATGGCTCATGCTTGTAATCTTAGCACTCTGGGAGGTCAAGGCAGGCGGGTCATCTGAGCTCAGGAGTTCGAGACCAGCCTGGCCAACATGGTGAAACCTCATTTCTACTAAAAATACAAAAATTAGCTGGGCATGGTGGTGTGCGCCTTGTAGTCTCAGCCACTCAGGAGGCTGAGGTAGGAGAATTACTTGAGCCTGCGAGGTGGAGGTGGCAGTGAGCCAAGATCACACCACTGCACTCCAGCCTGGGTGACAGAGCCAGACCCAGTCTCAAAAGAAAACAAAAAAAAGAAAAAAAGAAAAAGCATCCATACCTACCTCATAGTTCAACTAAAGAACCGCAAATACAAAGTAAAAATCTTAAGACGAGCAAAAGAAAATAGGTGGACTAGTTACACAGAAAGAGCAATTGGACCAATACTGATTTCTCAACACCAACAATGAAAACCAAAAACATGGCCAGGAGTGGTGGCTCACGCCTGAGGTCAGGAATTCAAGACCAGCCTGGCCAACATGGTGAAATCCTGTCTCTACTAAAAACACAAAAATTAGCCGGGTGTGGTGGCCTGCAATCCCAGCTACTAGAGAGGCTGGGGTGGAAGAATTGCTTGAACCTAGGAGGCAGAGGTTGCAGTGAATGTAGATTGTGCCACTGCACTCCCACTCTAGCCCGGGCGACAAGAGTGAGACTGTCTCAAAAAAAAAAAAAAAAGAAAGACAGAAAAGTATCTTCATGGTGCTGCCTAGAATCTTTTAGTCAACAGTTCAAGGAGAGAAACAAGAACATCTCCAAGCAAACAGAAACAGAGAGTTTATCACCAAGATATGCTTATTCAAGTGGAATGACTGCTAAATTATTTTACATCACTTTTAGCATACAAAAACATAACTTTTCAGTTTCACCTGCCCTAAGTGGAAAGAATAATGAGAAAACGTTGCCCAAAGGCAGATGAGAAAAGAGACAAAGGCTACGACCTGACACAGCAGTTTCAAACTTCAAAAAATCGTACATTTTCAGTTTGGAAAGTAAGAAGGCCCAATCTCTGTATGAACAAGTTTAAGAAGGATTGAGGCTTTTATCTATTTTTAAAGCTTCCGATATAGAGTAAAAGTTGAAAGCTGTCAGAAGTATTCAGCAGAAAAACTTTCCAATGTAATTAAGCTACTGATGAAGACATAAAACTCTGAGGAAAAAAGAGCAATGAAGATAGAGAACTGCTGTTTCCCCCAGAGCAGTACAGTCAACCAAACATCCACATTCTCCTGAGAAGCTGAATTTCATATATATCAGACAAGCATAAAGAAAAACAAATAATGTCTCCAGGTAATACCTGCATAGAGATACAGATTCAGAAATAACAATAGTATGAAAGATGATGGCTTGAAATATATCTGAACCTAGGCCGGGCACAGTGGCTCACACCTGTAATCCCAGCACTTTCGGAGGCTGAGGCAGGCAGATCACTTGAGGTCAGGAGTTTGAGAGCAGCCTGGCCAACATGGTGAAACCCTATCTCTACTAAAAATACAAAAATTAGCCGGTTGTGGTGGTGAGCACCAGTAGTCCCAGCTGCTTGGGAGGCTGAAGCGGGAGAATCACTTGAACCCGGAAGGCAGAGGTTGCAGTGAGCCAAGATTCCACCAGCACATTCCAGTCTGGGTAACAAAGGAAGACTCCATTTCAAAAAAAAAAAAAAGAAAGAAAGAAAAAAAAAAAGAAAGAAATCGATTTGAACGTGCAAAATGAGGAAAAGTTACAGCTGGTATCTCTGGATTAGAATAAAAATAAGTAGGGGTAGGGTGTTGTGGCTCACACCTGTAATCCTGGCACTTTGGGAGGCTGAGGTGGACGGATCACTTGAGGTCAGGAGTTCGAAACCGGCCTGGCCAACATGGTGAAACTCCATCTCTACTAAAAATACAAAAAAATTAGCTGTGCATAGTGGCAGGCGCCTGTAGTCCCAGCTATTCAGGAGGCTGAGGCAGGAGAATCGCTTGAACCCGGGAGGCAGAGGTTGCAGTGAACCGAGATTGCGCCACTGTACTCCAGCCTGGGCGACAGAGCGAGACTCCATCTCAAAAAAAAAGAAAAAAAAAGAAATATATCTGAACCTGCAAAATAAGGAAAAGTTACAGCTGATAACTCTGGATTAGAATATAAGTAGGGGCTGGGCGAAGTGGCTCACGCCTGTAATCCTAGCACTTTGTGAGGCCAAAGCGAGCAGATCACTTGAGATCAGGAGTTTGAGATCAGCCTGGCCAACATGGTGAAACCGTCTCTACTAAAAATACAAAAATTAGCTGGGCGTGGTGGCGGGCACCTGTAATCCCAGCTACTTGGGAGGCCGAGGCAGGAGAATCACTTGAACCTGGGATGTGGAGGCTGCAGTGACCCAAGATCATGCCACTGCACTCCAGCCTGGGCAACAGAGCAAGACTCCGCCTCAAAAAAAAAAAAGTCTGTGACTGTTTCAAATTTTAATTGTTCCAAGGGTTTTCTTGATAAGCCATGAAAACCAGGGAGGAATATGGCTTATCATGTCTAAATAGGAAAGTGCTTGCCAACTCCAACTCATTTCCTCTAAAAAAATTCTCTTCCTGCTATACTTTGCAAGCTTCATTTCCTGTTGTGGACCCCTCTAATTTCTCATTCGTTCTCCTGCCTCTCTCCTTTCCCAACTATCTCCCTCTCTTCCATTGTATAACCTTTAATCCCTATCGATTGAGTTATTAGTGATTCTTAGAACTGTGCTAAATCAGGCCGGGCACAGTGGCTCACACCTGTAATCTCAGCACTTTGGGAGGCTGAGGTGGGCGGATCATGAGGTCAGGAGATGGAGACCATCCTGGCTAACACGGTGAAACCCTGTCTCTACTGAAAATACAAAAAAATTAGCCAGGAGTGGTGGCGGGCGCCTGTAGTCCCAGCTACTTGGGAGGCTGAGGCAGGAGAACAGCGTGAACCGGGAAGGCGGAGCTTGCAGTGAGCCGAGATCACGCCACTGCACTCCAGCCTAAGCGACAGAGCGAGACTCCGTCTCAAAAAAAAAAAAATTGTGCTAGATCTTACTGCAAGGTTTAAGTCCTACTCTTCCCTAAAAATGGGGTGGGGTAGGAAGAGCTAGGTAGCTAAGAAGCAAAGACACACAATCATTATTGAATGATTCAATATGCAGTTAGTTTGATTCTAAATTGTGTGCCATTGACCAAAAGTAGCAGAGGGGGAAACCCATAAAGATTGGATAATTGAACAAACCTTATCAGAAGGGTGGGGCCTTAAAAGATGGGTAGAATTTGGCTGCAACCTCACATCAAGTTTGTAAGGTTTACCAAGGAGGGTCTATGTGTGTCTCATCCACAGGCATGGGCCCAGCACCTATCACAACTCAAATAATATCCTCGGTGTGAGCAAATATTCTAAAAACCCTTTCGTGGTGACCACCAAGGAGATGAAAATCCAGCATCCTCATGATCTAGCTCCTCCCCATCCGGAAAACCTCATCAGCTGAGACACACGCCCTTCACACTCCGCTCCAGGCATTCCAAACTACTGGAATTCCCAAATTCACAAAGACGTTCCAAGTCTCTGTACCTCTCTTTGTACATAGTACATGTCCTTTCCAAGTTCTCTACCTAAAAAATCCCCACCATTCTTTAAGATTCAGTGCAAATATCAGCCACTTGGTGAAGCTTTCTCTGACCTCCCGGTTCAGAACAATCATATTCTCTCCCTCATTCCTTACTCTGCATTACCTGTTTGTCCAACCTGTACTTTAGTCCTTATCTCACTAAGTTCACTGATATCCACAGCACCTAGCACAGTTTCTGGAACACAACAAGCACTCAAGAGTTTATTAAATTAAATATCAAATTCAGCAGGAGATAGAAGGCCAAAGATAAAACTGGGACTAATAAAAAATTTCCCCATTAAAAACATAAGACATTATGAAATTGGCATTTAGAACACTCAAGCCAGTACTCAATAGCAGTGTTGTTCAATGCAACTTTCCCTGATGTTATTGAGCAGTCTACAGCTGCACTGTCCAGGTGGCAGCCATTAGCTACATGTGGCTTCTGAGCACTTGAAATGTGCCCAGTAACTGAGGAGCTGAATTTGCAATTTCATCTATTCTACTTTATTTGAATTTAAGTAGCCATACATGGCTAGTAGCTACTATATTGAACAGCACAGCTCTAGTTAGCAGAAATACTGCATGCAAGTGACAATATAAGATTTTGTAATTAATTTTAAAAGTACTGGGTGACAAAGCGAGACTCCGTCTTTCAAAAAAAAAAAAAGTGCTTTGTAGCAATCACTAATCTTAACAATGAAATGAGCTCCTTCACCAAGTAATCTCTGAAACTGTCCAATAAAAAAGGGGATAATTTTTTAGACACAAACTTCCAAGAGTCCACCATTAGTATGAGAAGCTGGACTACAAAACGTCACATTATTTTATACCTGGAAAGAATTCAAAGATTATTTTATAAGGAAGCAAACCTTGGTTTAGAAGTCAAGTGAACTGCTTGAGTTCACACAGGGAATCAAGAACTAAAAGCTAGATTTTAAAATGCTATGTCAGGCTGGGCATGGTGGCTCATGCCTGTAATCCCAGCACTTTGGGAGGCTGAGGCTGGCGGATCACAAGGTCAGGAGATCGAGACCATCCTGGCTAACACAGTGAAACCCCGTCTCTACTAAAAATACAAAAAACAATTAGCTGGGCATAGTGGCGGGCGCCTGTAGTCCCAGTTACTCAGGAGGCTGAGGCAGGAGAAGGGCATGAACCCGGGAGGCGGAGCTTGCTGTGAGCCGAGACGCGCCACTGCACTCCAGCCTGGGCGACTGAGCGAGACTCCGTCTCAAAAAAAAAAAAGGTGTTTTTTAAAAGGCACACTATATACACTATTACACCATCTTTGGCTCTACCTCATAGTTGTGAGGAATAAGCTAGTTAATATAATTAAAGACTTCAAAGAGTGCTTGATATGGTGTATACACTACAGTAATGTTAGCTGCATTATCAAAAGCAAGGGAAAGTGTCAGCAGGACTTGGAGTAAGAAACTCCACATCATTGTGCTGGTTCTTGGGCAACTTCTCTAAGTCTCAATTCTTTGTAAAATGATTTAGCTAGACAAGATTATCTCTAAAGGGCCTTTCCAAACTAAAGATTTCAGATTAGGATAAAAGCTGTAGATATGGAAAAGAGAGATCGATATGGGTCCCTTGGGGAAGAATTGGTAAGATTTAAGAACTGGCTAGAAATGCAGAATGGTGGAAAACAATGAGTCAACAATGGAAGCAAAGTTTTGAGCTTTGAAGATAGATAACCCAAGGTTTAAATTTAAAAAGGAGCATGTTGACCCAATAGGCATATATTCTTATTTTAATAAATCAGGAGGTTCTCCCTGGAATGAATATTTGTGACATTCTGGATCAAAATGTCACCCACACTTAAAATGTATGCTAAAACCAAAATCTCTTCTCATGAGATTACTTAAATGCTATGCTAAAATGAAATCCTTAATGGACAATTATAATTACAGACAATGATGTTTGGTACATTCAATAACATTTATTCCAAAGTATCAAATTTATGAAAAGAAATCAATGTATGCATCAGTTACCAAATGACTGTTTTCTTTCTTTTTTTTTTCTTTTTTTTTTTTTGAGATGGAGTCTCACTCTGTCACCCAGGCTGGAGTGCAGTGGTGTGATCTTGGCTCACGGCAACCTCTACCACCGGGTTCAAGAGATTCTCCTACCTCAGCCTCCCGAGTAGCTGGGATTACAGGCACACACCACAATGTCTGGCTAATTTTTATGTTTTTAGTAGAGATAAGGTTTCACCATGTTGGCCAGGCTGGTCTTGAACTCTTGACCTCAGGTGATCCACTGCGTCAGCCTCCCAAAGCGCTGGGATTACAGGCATGAGTCACAGTGGAGACTGTTGTTTTGAACACTTTTTCAGTGTGGAAACAACCTAATCCCGGAGTCACAGAGCTGCCTGAAACGTCACAGCAGGACTTGATGACAGTATTTTAACCCGGTTTCTCTTAGTGACTTTATGAGGTCATCTTCAAACAGCTAAAGTACAATATTACCTCTCATGCACTACACATAACATGTTTTCAGCACTGGATGCCACGATCAATTGTTGTATGCCCCAAAGTAGTTCTTTAGAGAATCATGCTTTCATTTAGTGTGACATCCAAAAGAATGCTTTAGATTGTACTGAGAAATATATTTTCAAGATTCTGACCTACTCCTATTATAGACGTAATCAGCCCAGCAAAGTTATGCTGACATTATGATAGGCTCCATTCCACTGTATTATACTGGTGTAACATGTCTGGACAAAAACCTAAATATCATAGTTGTTCATAAAATCCTTTGCTTATATTTCACAGAATGAAAAAAACAATCCTGCCAACTTTCTGATGATCCTTCAAGGGCAAGATTTCAAATATAATACCCTTCTCTGGGCACTGAATCTTATTTCAGTTATAAGTGACCGTTTGGACAACATTTGGATCAAATCCCAGAACAAAACATTTTAAAAATGAAATCGTTCATGAAAGGTTATAATTCAGTACTAGCTATGAACCTATTTAGACCTAGCCAAAATGGACCATTTTATGACTAGATATACTGAAAAGTGCCATTGATTAGCCTAGAACAGCAACATAAAAAATTCTTAGTTGCAAGGCAAAGCAAATGACATGCTGAAATACAACACAGAAAAGAACTGCGACCTCTTGGGGAATGAGTCACTTAAAGTCACATTTTCCAGCTATCTTAGTTTCTGGTTTGGAACTTAATTTTAACTCACAGAATAGAATCCTCTCCAAAACATACCATATGGTTCCTACTTTTTATTTTATTTTATTTATTTATTTATTTTATTTTATTTTTTTGAGATGCAGTCTTGCCCTGTCGCCCAGGCCGGAGTGCAATGACGTGATCTTGGCTCACTGCAACCTCTGCCTCCTGGGTTCACACAATTCTCCTGCCTCAGCCTCCTGAGTAGCTCGGATTAAGGTGCCTGCCACCACGCCCAGCTAATTTTTGTATTTTAGTAGAGACGGGGTTTCACCATGTTGGCCAGGCTGGTCTCAAACTCCTGAGCTCGTGATCTACCCGCCTCGGCCTCCCAAAGTGCTGGGATTACAGGTGTGAGCCACCGTGCCTGGCCCAGTTCCTACCTTTTAAAAAGATACATAAGGAAAGCATACAAGGATGTTGGTATGAGAGGGTCAGGTTCCAGAACCAATCCTCGGATACCAAGGGATGACTTACAACATTTATGATCACATCTAATAGGCCCTCTGCTTGACCCCCAGCCTTATGTTACCTAAATATCTTGAAAGAATATAAACTAAGTCCTGGAACAAACGACATAAATGAATCAATTATTATACTGATTGAATAATACTTTCATTATTATCTCTATTTGAATTATGTATGCATGGTCATTTTATCTAAGATTAGCATATGTTTATGTATTTCTGTCCTAGAATAAAATAAAAACTGAGAAATTAGTTTCAACCACTCACCTGGCTTAGTAATATTTATGACTAAACAAGCTATAGTCCTCTCCACTGTATTCTGGCCTAGCTTGTTACTGTAAAAACTCTTGAAGGATTGCGGGCTCAGTGGCCCACGCCTGTAATCCCAGCACTTTGGGAGGCCAAGGCAGGCTGATCACCTGAGGTCAGGAGTTCAACACCAACCTGACCAAAATGGAGAAACCCTGTCTCTACTAAAAGTACAAAATTAGCCGGGTGTGGTGGCACATGCCTGTAATCCCAGCTACTCAGGAGGCTGAGGCAGGAGAATTGTTTGAACCTAGGAGGCGGAGGTTGCGGTGAGCCAAGATCGCGCCATTGCACTCCAGCCTGGGCAACAAGAGCAAAATTCTGTCTCAAAACATAACATAACATAACATAACATAACATAACATAACATAACATAACATAACATAACATAACATCTCTTGAAGGAAACAGATGCCCAAAAGGTACAGGAGCCTCTTATATTATATATGTATATATGCATATAATATATAATATATATAAAAATATATAAGGTCAGGCGCGGTGGCTCAAGCCTGTAATCTCAGCACTTTGGGAGGCTGAGACGGGCGGATCATGAGATCAGGAGATCGAGACCATCCTGGCTAACACGGTGAAACCCCGTCTCTACTAAAAAATATAAAAAACTAGCCGGGAGTGGTGGCGGGCGCCTGTAGTCCCAGCTACTCGGGAGGATGAGGCAGGAGAATGGTGTGAACCCGGAAGGCGGAGCTTGTAGTGAGCTGAGATCCGGCCACTGCACTCCAGCCTGGGCGACACAGCGAGACTCCGTCTCAATAAATAAATAAATAAATAAATAAAAATATATAATATATATTATATATAACATGAGAGTTATGTTATACCTTCATGAATCTGCTACCTCCATCAAGTACAGATCACTTTTCTCCACACAGAATGATGCTAACTACCACTCCCCATGTCCCTTGGACACACACGTACATATTCATTCCATACTCCTTGAATCCGAAAGGAGTCTGGGCTTTGGAACCAGACACAGCTAAAGTCAAATCCCATCTCTGTCACTCAAAAACTCATGGTCAAGTCCAAGCTCATTTACGTTCACGTATTCCTTCACCACAGGAGAATCTGTTTTTGTTTGGTGTGGCAACTTTCGTCCAAAAAAACCATCCCCAAAACTAGGAAGACTGGAAACCAAGTGTTAAGGCACCTAAGATTCTCCTCTTTTTCAAAGTCTTTCCCTAGGATACAGGAGGGATATCTGCAACAAAGGCAGCAGGAGGCACTTACATGGATGTTTGGTTTATAATTATTTGGCAAATTTTTCATTTAGGTTTTAGGTATTTTTCTGCATGTATATTATACGTTACAAAAAATACTAATAAAATCAAATACAAAATAGCCTCCTTACCTATTGTTAACTTCAGTGAAACTTGTTTTCTATCAACTGTTTTCTTACGCTTTTCTTGATGTACTCAGTAGGATATAGGATAATTCCTTATTCTTTGTGTAATTTAATACTATTTACTCCAGCTTAACTTAGTTAAGGACTTTTTTAAAAAAAAAGAATTAAGGTGAGTACATTTGTTTCCAATGCGGCTTCTTAAAGAACAGAAAAAAATTACAATATCTTTAAACAATTTGAGATAAAATCATACAGCAAATCACCCTTACTCAGTAGGTAAAGTAAGTGAAAGTAGATATCTTTTTTAAACTAAAATGACCAAAAGGAACTCTATAATCTGACAACATAACAACTTGTGATATTCTACATCAAAAAAAAAGAAAGAGCCGGGCGCGGTGGCTCAAGCCTGTAATCCCAGCACTTTGGGAGGCCGAGACGGGCGGATCACGAGTTCAGGAGATCGAGACCATCCTGGCTAACACGGTGAAACCCCGTCTCTACTAAAAAAATACAAAAAAAATTAGCCGGGCGAGGTGGCGGGCGCCTGTACTCCCAGCTACTCGGGAGGCTGAGGCAAGAGAATGGCGTGAACCTGGGAGGCGGGGCTTGCAGTGAGCTGAGATCCGGCCATTGCACTCCAGCCTGGGCAACAGAGCTAGACTCCGTCTCAAAAAAAAAAAAAGAAAGAAACAACTCCAAACAAAAAGGCATTACTACCGGACAAAAAAATAAACAAAAAAGGAGTATATCAGTCAAGTAATTAGAACGGAGCTACATGCCCATATCAAACAAAATCTGCTACATACCTTGATCAATACAGTTTTCAGCAAGAGTAAAAAGCAGAGGTGAGCGTTCCTCAAGCAAATGCTGATGAATATTCACACATCTCAAAGTCCACCATGGCAAGCTCTAGGAAAAAAACACCACGTAAGCTGAAATAAAAGGATACTTTAGAAAACTTTTTACATTAACTGAGATTTTTAGAATTTTTTTACATTCATTAAATTTATTCCTCAATAAGATTACCCATCCACTGCTCTCTTTAGTAATAACAAAACCCACATCTATGTCTTCCATAAGAATAACACCTCACCTCCATTCTCTCCGAGCCTGTATTTTTTTTTTTTTTAGCCATTTGGACTTCCTGATGCCATTTTGAACTTGTCGTCTCCTCCTTTAAAATATAAGTTGTGGCTGGGCATGGTGGCTCATGCCTGTAATCACAACATTTTGGGAGGCTGAGGCGGGTAGATCACAAGGTCAGGAGTTCAAGACCAACCTGGCCAACATGGTGAAACCCCATCTCTACAAAAATACAAAAATTAGCCGGGCGTGGTAGCAGGCACCTGTAGTCCCAGCTACTCAGGAAGCTGAGACAGGAGAATCACTTGAACCCCAGAGGCGGAGGTTGCAGTAAGCCAAGATCGTGCCACTGCACTTCACCCAGGGTGACAGAGAGAGACTCCTCAAAAAAAAAAAAAATACACACACACACGTGTGTGTGTATACATATATATATATGTTGTAATTGCCAGGTGCAGTGGCTCCCACCTTTGGGAGGCTGAGGCAGGTGGATCACCTGAGGTCAGGAGTTTGAGACCAGCCTGGCCAACATGGTGAAACCCTGTCTCTACTAAAAATACAAAACAACCAGGCATGGTGATGCGCACCTGTAGTCCCAGCTACTCAGGAGGCCGAGGCAGGAGAATTGCTTGAACCTGGGAGGCAGAGGTTGCAGTGAGCCGAGGATGCACCACTGCACTCTAGCCTGGGCGACACGGCGAGACCCTGTCTCAAAAAAAAAAAAAAAACGGTTGTATTCATCCTGCTCTGTGGCACTCTCTTACCACTTTAATCCAAGTACCAACTCCTTCAGAGGCCTCCCACAAGAACCCCCTATGGGGGTGATTTTTCCATCACCTGAACTTCCAGCACATTATCTGTAATTCCCTTGCAAACACATTCCACTGCATTTTATGTATGTCATGCCAGGTTCCAATACTGTCTACTATCCAACAAGATAAGAAATCCCGTCTTATTCATCTCTATATCCTCCTCAAAGCAATATATTTTACACAATCTACTAAGAAATACCTTGGATTCAGATGTTCCCCCAAACTGAGAAGATTGCTTCCACACCCGTATGAAACCTCTTCCTTACAGTCTTCTCCTGCTAGTGTGGCACATACTGATCTTTCACTTCTTTGAACTTCTACACTGTTCCTAGAAGTTGGCACCATATCGGACAGCACTTGTTTTTCAAGTTTATAACTCTACCTGAGCCATACATTTCTGAGGGCAGAAACCGTTTTTTGTTTTTTTTTTCCTTTTTGAGGCAAGGTCTCATTCTGTCGCCCAGGCTGGAGTGCAGTGGCGTGACCACACCTCACTGCAGCCTGGACCTCCCCAGGCTCAGGTGATCCTCCCACTTCAGCTTCCTGCATTGCTGGGACTACCGGCCATGTCACCACGCCCAGCTAATTTTTATATTTTTTGGTAGAGATGGGGTTTTGTCATGTTGCCCAGGTAGTCTGAAACTCCTGGGCTCAAGTGATCCACCCACCTTGGCCTCCTAAAGTGCTGGGATTACAGGCATGAGGAACTGTACCCGGTCAGAAACTGGATTTTATACACTGTCTTAAATAATGTACAAGCTGAGCTTTTTCTTTTATTCACTGATGCTTTTTCTTACTTGATCAACATATATTAAAAAAAAAAAGAAGAATAAAAACAAGAAACAACAAGCCAATATAAAAGTATGGCCAGGTATGATACCTTACACCTGTAATCCCAGCTACTCAGGAGGCTGAAATGAGAAGATCCCTCAAGGCTAGGAGTTTATCAGCTGGGCAACATTGTGAGACCAAGTCTCTTTAAAAAAAAAAAAAAAGGGCCAGGCACAGTGGCTCACGCCTGTAGTCCCAGCACTTTGGGAGGCGGAGGTGGGCGGATCACCTGAGGTCAGGAGTTCAAGAGTAGCCTGGCTAACATGGTGAAATCCCATTTCCACTAAAAATACAAAAAATTAGCCAGGCGTGGTGGCACACATCTGTAATCCCAGCTACTTGGGAGGCTAAGGCAGGAGAATCACTTGAACCCGGGAGGCGGAGGTTGCAGTGAGCCAGGATCACGCCACTGCACTCCAGCTTGGGCAACAAGAGTGAAACTCCATCTCAAAAAAAAAAAAAAAAAAAAAACAGTATATACAGTGAAGAGTGAAAATCTCTCTTCCACAGTCCCTCCTCCTGCAGAATCCTCCTGTTGCAGAAAAATCTGTGACCAAGGTTTATATTCCTCCAGAGCTTCCTCTGTATATGTGCATGTGTGTATATGTACATGTGTACAAGCAATGATAGGTACTTTTGATAAGCTCATTATAAATTATTTGTAACTATATTACTTTACATTATATCACATGAAAGTCTAAGAATTAGTTTTCCTTTCAGTGACCTACAAATATGAGATGACAATTACCAAAAGGCTTTTTCTTTTGAGATGGGGTCTCACTACACTGTCCAGGTTGGAGTGCAGTGGCTATTTACAGGTGCCATCATAGCACACTGCAGCTTCAAACTCCTGGACTCAAGTCATCCTGCCTCAGACCTCCAAGTACCTGGGATGACAGGTATATGCCACAGCATCTGGCTCAAAAGGACACTTTTGCTTGAAGTTAATTTCTTCATTTGACTAAGAGGTTCCCTTCTAAACTGCTACACACCATAGGCTGGTTCGCTTCTGAAGTGTTATACACCACAACTACTACAACCGTGACGCAACCACAAATGAATTTGGACTCCATGACAAAATCCTTTCGAATTAATACTGTTTCCTCAGTGCATGTAAGGAAATGTAAAATTATCTAATAGCGAAGAAATTTCAGACAGTTTTTAACTGAATTCCCTGAGGTGTTGCCTCATTTTCATTCTTTTCCTATCACTATAGCATGAAGTCAGTTTACGTTTCAATTATCTGTCCCTTATCTGCTGTCAGCAATAAGTGAGTCAGGTCTGGCAGCTTATTCTTTACTTTTCTAGACACGGGAACTTAGATACATCCAGTCAAAAAGATTTCACTTTTAAGAAAACACATAATACAAGACCAGGCACAGTGGCTCACACTTGTATTCCCAGCACTTTGGGTAGCGGGAAGCTCACCTGAGGCCATAAATTCAAGACCAGCCTGGGCAACACAGTGAGAACCCATTTCTACAAAAAAATTTTTTAGATAGCTGAGCGTGGTGGTGCATATCTGTAATCCTAGCTACTCAGGAGTTTAAGGTTATAGTCAGCTGTGATCACACCACTATACTCCAGGTTGGGCAACAGAGAAGAGACTCTGACTCTTAAAAACAAAAAACAAAAAAATATATATATAATATGCTGAACTCTTAAAAATCAGATCTATAAATTAACTCTCAAACCAAAAATCTTTATATGGGGGAGGGAAGAATAAAACAAATATAGAAAGCATAGCCTATTTTTCTACTAGTAAGTGTATCAGACCTTTTCTCAGTTTGTCAAGAATTGCTTAATATAAAAATAGAGAGCCATCACAGTAGCTCATGCCTGCAATCCCAGCACTTTGGGAAGCCAAGGTAGGAAGATCACTTGGAGCCACGAGTTTCAGACAAGCCTGGGCAATGCAGTGAGATCCCATCTCTACAAAAATAAAAATAAAAATTGAAAAATTGAAAATTGAGGCCGGGCACGGTGGCTCACGCCTATAATCCCAACACTAAGGGAGGCTGAGGCAAGCAGATCATCGAGGTCAGGAGTTCGAGACCAGCCTGACCAACATGGTGAAAATCCATCTCTACTAAAAATACAAAAAAAATTAGCTGGGTGTGGTGGTACATGCCTGTAGTCCCAGCTACTTGGGAGGCTGAGGCAGCAGAATCACTTGAATCTGGGAGGTGGAGGTTGCAGTGAGCTGAGATAATGCCACTGCACTCCAGCCTGGGCGACAGAGTAAGACTCTGTCTCAAAAAAATAAAAAAAGGAAGAAAAAATTTATGCATTAATAAAAAAGCAAACTTGAAGTCTTGCTTTAGATAATTTCTAGATTTTATCTCCTGATTATAACACTTATTACAGAATGGTCTGACTGAGAAGTCACAAGTCAAGAACCTCTCAGACAGCAGGGAGCAGTAGTATACTCACAAGGCACCAAATAAATATTTGGCAGTTTATCCCATTTTATCAATGGAAACTGATATTCAGAGAAATTAACTAGCATAAGGTCACACAGCTGTTAATTTCAAAACCAAGACTCATTTTACTCAACCACTTACATAATACTAATTCTAGTCTGTATACTTCATAGATTAGGGTTTGTGGGAAAATCTTCTTCTATAATTTCACAAAAATAATATCATCATAAATAATTTGATACATTTCTTAGGAGTCAGGTTACTCAAAAATTAATTTAAAAGGTTAAAATTAACTTGGATAAGTATGTAATGTTTCTTTACTATTTTATCTTAATTCATCAAATAAGCCATTTTTAATAACACCCTTAAGAGAATGATATAAGCCAGGTGCCTGTAGTCCCAGCTGCTCAGGAGGCTGGAGCAGGAGGATCACCTGAGCCTACAAGTTGAAGGCCATCCTGGACAACATAGCAAGACATCTCAAAAAAAATAAAAGCCGAAAGGAAGGAAGGAAGGGAGGGAGGGAGGAAGGGAGGAAGGGAGAGTGGGAAAAAAGAAAGATATAGTAAAGGTCCACAGGAAAAATCTATAATAGAAAGAATAATGCTTCAACTGAATGATAAGAGAAGCCAGGCAGGATGGTGTGCTCCTGAAGTTCCAGCTACTCAGGAGGCTGAGGTGGGAGGATCACTTGGGGCCAGGAGTTCAAGATCAGCCTGGGCAACATAGTGAGACCCTGTCTCCCATCTCAAAAAAAAAAAAAAAAAAGAAAAAAGAAAAAGAAAAGCAAAATTTCAGCACAAAATGATGTATACATAGTGATATACTACAGGAAAACGGGTTTTTAAGCAGAAGTCAAAAGTTGTTTACATCTGCCAAGCAATTAGGTAACTTGCCTCTGCAGCCCTACAAGAATGACATCTACAACCAGTAGAGCACATATTTATTAATTCTCCTAAGTTGTTGACAGTATATATATGATTTCTCAAATGATGCTTAACATACTTTTTTTTTTTTGGAGACAGTCTCACTCTGTCACCTGGGCTGGAGAGCAGTGCACGATCTTGGCTCACTGCAACCTCCGCCTTTCGCATTCAAGCAATATTCCTGCCTCAACCTCTTGAGTAGCTGGGATTACAGGCATGCACCACCATGCCTGGCAAATTTTTTTTTTTTTTTTTTGAGACAGAGTTTTGCTGTGTCGCTCAGCCTGGAGTGCAGTGGAACCATCTCGGTTCACTGCAAACTCCGCCTCCCGGGTTCAAGAGATTCTCCTGCCTCAGCCTTCCAAGTAGCTGAGATTACAAGGACCGACCACTACACCTGGCTAATTTTTGTATTTTTAATAGAAATGAGGTTTCACTGTGTTGGCCAGTTCGGTCTCAAACTCCTGACCTCATGTGATCTACCTGCCTCGGCCTCCCAAAGTGCTGGGATTACAGGAGTGAACCACTGTGCCCAGCGACGCCTGGCTAATTTTTGTATTTTTAGTAAAGACAGGGTGTCGCCATGTTGGCCAGACTGGTGTCAAACTCCTGACCTCAGGTGATCTGCCGGCCTCAGCCTCCCAAAGTGCTGGTATTACAGGCGAGAGCCACTGCACTCAGACAACGCTTAACATACTTGAAGAAAATTTTTGAGCAACTTAAAAACCTTCTCACTCATTCATTAGTGACCATAAGTTCTCAATAGAAAGAAAATAATGCCATTTGGCAGCCTCATGGCTTGGTGATACTTTACTTAGAGCGGCAGGGCACGGTGGCTCACGCCTGTAACCCCAGTAATTTGGAAGGCCGAGGCGGGTGGATCACTTGAGGTCAGGAGTTTGAGACCAGTTGGCCAACACAGTAAAATCCAGTTTCTACTAAAAGTACAAAAAAATTAGCAGGGCATGGTGGCACATGCCCGTAATCCCTACTAGGGAGGCTGAGGTAGGAGAATCGCTTGAACCCAAGAGGCAGAGGTTGCAGTGAGCCGAGATCACGCCACTGCACTTCAGCCTGGGCAACAGAGCAAGACTCTGTCTCAAAAAATAAATAAATAAATAAATAAATAAATAAATAAATAAAACAATAGCGCAAAGTAATCGTCAGTCTATAAGACCATTTAACTCAGATCAACTTACTTAGGGGAAAAATGTTTTACTCAAGCTACTATCAGTAAGAGCTCAAAAGATGAAGCCTCATATATGCTAAGACATGTTGAAATCTATGTATTAAAAACCCCTCAATTAGCTAGGCATGGTGGTACACACCTGTAGTCCCAGCTACTTGGGAGGCTGAGGCAGGACAATCACTTGAACCTGGGAGGCATAGGTTGCAGTGAGCCAAGATCGCACCACTGTACTCCAGCCTGGGCAACAGAGCAAGACGCTGTCTCAAAAACAAAAACCCTTCCAGGCTAGGAATGGTGGCTTATGCCTATAATCTCAGCACTTAGGGGAAATGGAGACAGGTCAGTCACTTGAGCCCACAAGTTCAAGACCAGCCTAGGCAACAGGTGAAACCCTGTCTCTACAAAAAAATACAAAAATTAGCTGGGTGTGGTGGCACATGCCCATAGTCCAAGTTACTTGGGAGGCTGAGGTGGGAGGATGGCTTCAGCCCAGGAGGCAGAGGTTGCAGTAAGCTGAGTTCATGCCACTGCATTCCAGCCTGGGCAACATAGACAGACCCTGTCTTAAAAACAAACAAACAAACAAACAAAAAAACACCCTCTAGTACAATGGATTCCAAATCCTCTGGCTCTCATGAGAGTTGCAAATAGAGGCATTACTTCCCTTCTTACCTCTTCTTTTAAAACAAATTTAGGCCAGGTGTGGTGGCTCATGACTGTGATCCCAGCACTTTGGGAGGCCAAGGCAGGCAGGTTACTTGAGGTTAGGAGTTTGAAACCAACATGGCCAACATGGTGAAACCATGTCTCTACTAAAAATACAAAAAATTAGCCAAACGTGGTAGTGGGCACCCGTAATCCCAGCTACTCAGGAGGCTGAGGCATGAGAATTGCTTGAACCTGTGAGGCAGAGGTTGCAGTGAGCCAAGATCACACTACTATACTACAGCCTATGCGACACAGTGAGACTCCATCTCAAAAAAATAAATTAATTAATTAACTTTAGTGTATAATCTTAAATGCTTAGGAAAGTAAGCCCTTACATAGCACAGACCAAGTCTACTTTCACCTATAGAAATACTGTGATTCTTGGGCAGGGCACGGTAGCTCACGCCTGTAATCCTAGAACTTTGGGAGGCTGAGGTGGGCGGATCATCCGAGGTTGGGAGTTCGAGACCAGCCTGACCAATGTGGAGAAATCCCATCGCTACTAAAAACAAAAAAAATTAGCCAGGCATAGTGGCAGCCGCTTGTAGTCCCAGCTGCTTGGGAGGCTGAGGCAGGAGAATGGCATGAACCCAGGAGGTAGAGCTTGAAGTGAGCTGAGATCACGCCACTGCATTCCAGCCTGGGCGACAGAGCGAGACTCTGTCTCAGAAAAATAAATAAATAAAAATACAAAATTAGCCAGACATGGTGGCGCATGCCTGTAATCCCAGCTACTTGGGAAGCTGAGACAGGAGAATCACTTGAACCCAGGAGGCGGAGGTTGTGATGAGCCGAGATCGCGCCATTGCACTCCAGCCTGGGCAACAAGAGTGAAACTCCATCTCAAAAAAAAAAAAAAGAAAGAACTATTGTGTTTCCTAAAAATTGTCAGCCAAAATTGGGAGATTTCACGTAAAATTTAGATGTACTATTTCTGACACTATGGGGTCTGCAGCACACCAGGCTGTAACAATCAGATGAAGCAGGGGTCCGCCAGGCACAGCCTGTGCACAAATCCAGTCCACTACTGGTTTCCACAGAGCCCAAGAACTGAAAATCGTTTTTACATTTTTATATCACTGGGAAAATCAATAATAGTATTTTGTTAATGTGAGAAGTACATAAAATGTAAGTTTCAGTGTCCACGAATAAAGCTTTATTGGAAGACAGTCATGTCCATTCAATGAAACATTGTCTACAGCTGCTTTAACACTACAGTGCAGCAGAGTTGAATAGCAGCAACACAGACTGCACACTGCATGGCTGACAACCTCCACTAAACCTCCAAAGACTGTCTTTTCTTTCTACATATTAGCATTCCGTGTGTATATTTGTCCTCACTAGTTTATATGAAGAAACCATATAAATCCAACCCAAATAATGACATAACATAGAATGTGAGCCAGGAAACAGAAATTAAGACCCATTAAATTTTGGTCACTGCTCATTATCCTATATGAAATTCATAAAAGACTATGAGGTATGTCTTTTTTTCATTGTTTTTGTTTTGTTTTGTTTTGGTTTTTCTGAGACAGAGTCTCACTCTGTTGCCCAGGCTGGAGAGCAATGCCGGCTCACTGCAACCTCCATCTCCCAGGTTCAAGCAATTCTCCTGCCTCAGCCTCGCAAGTAGCTGGGATTACAGGCGCCCACCACCACACTCAGCTAATTTTGTATTTTTAGTAGAGATGGAGTTTCACCATGTTAGCCAGGCTGGTCTCGAACTCCTGACCTCAGGTGACTCGCCCACCTCAGCCTCTCAAAGTTATGCACGTGAGCTACCGGATTATGCACGTGAGCTACCGGGTCCAGCCCAAGGCATATTTTTAAATCAATATTTAAGATTTCTGCAAATGAACATTTATATGTATACAGTACACACATAAATCCTATTAAGGAGGTACAACATAATCCCATTCTAAACTAGATCAATCTCATGAGGGAAAAAAAGTTTTTGCTTATTTTCATCAGATTTTTAAATCACATACATAGAAGACTTAGAAAACAAAATAGACCAAGATGTTGTCAGCAACACATCTACAGTCTGGTGTTAATAAGCACAAAAGTCACACCAGGGTATGAATCTCATGGATCCTTTCCTTACCTGAATAGCTGTCAGTTTATGTCTTACATTCACTAGGATAATGCGTGCTAATAAAAGCAGTATGGGCTTCGAGGTCAGGCTGTAGATCGATTCACCATCTAGAGCGAGCAGGCTCAGAACAAATGCATCCAGTCCTTTAACCTGAAAAAAGGATTATAAACTAAGATGATATAATTTAACAAAAGATTAATCTTTATAGGTCTTATAATAATACAAAGATTTTCCAGTCAACTCAGCTTTGAAACAAAAGCATTAATATATTACACAGCAATTGGCACTGGACAGAATTATAACACTGCAAATGCCCTTAGACATCTATAAACCCAGCCTGCCCTGATGGATGGCCACCCATCTGATCAAACTTGATTTTTTAGGTTTTTTTTCTTGAGATGGGAGTCTCACTCTGTTGCCCAGGCTAGAGTGCAGTGGCGCGATCTTGGCTCACTGCAACCTCCGTCTCCCAGGCTCAAGTGATCCTCCTGCCTGGGCGAACAGCTGGGACTCCAGGCACGCACCATCACATCTGGCTAAGTTTTTGTATTTTTAGTAAAGATGGGGTTTCACCATGTTGGCCAGGCTGGTCTCGAACTCCTGACCTTAAGTGATCCCCTGCATCGGTCTCCCAAAGTGCTGGGATTACAGGCGAAAGCTACCGCACCTGGCATGTTCAAACTTTAGAGAAACAAGGAACTAAAAAAAATGATAGCATTGAAGAGATATCATCACTTCATAAATTTACTTACAACAAAATATTATCTCAATGAAAAGCATCCCTATGTTAAAGTATTTATACTAAATAGTGTATTTGATATTTATATTAAACACCAATATTTCACTTAAGCTTCAATACATGGAAAATGTCATTATAAAGTAAGTGTCTCCTCTATAATTTCTATCAAGCCAAACAATCAACAAGGTCTCATACATCAAATGCTAAATGGGCATATGACCACGCACCAGAGTGAGCAGAAGACTGCAAAATAAAAAGGATGCCTTTGAAAAATGCACTCCCGTGTTGTACAGAGATTTTTTACAATGGACAAGGTTGTTAAAATTTGGATGGCAGAATTTTAACAACTGCCATAAAATAGCAAGGAAGAATCTTCACCCATCAGGAACATGGGTTCCAATGTCAAAGGATAGTGTCCTTTCTCTGCTTCTCATTAGTTTGTGAGTACATGTAAACTTTTCCCACAATTTTTTTCCTGATGAAGCCTCAGTTTCATCAATTATAAAATGAAATACCTGGGCCCAGTGCAGAGGCTCACACCAATATATACTACCCGGAGAGCATTACCTGTGACACTCAAGCTAGGCTGTGAGTACAAGGGAGATTTATTATTTAAATTGTATACATTTCATATGCTCTTTTAAGTGTTGGCGGTAGTTCCAATAAAAAAGTTAAAATCAAAGACTTACTCAAAGTTTCCTACAACTCCAAATGATCTCCATCAGGTCTGATTTTTCACTGCTAAAAGCGGCAAGCTCAAAGCATCCTTTTCCCACAAACACTATGCTGTTCTCTCCTCTAAATTCCTGCTCATATGACTGCACCTAGAATGTATATTTTCCTCTTCTCTATCCATTTTCTAACCACTCTTCAGGTTCTAGCTCAAGGTCCACTTCCAACTAAAAGGTCTTCTTTGACAAAATCCAGCTGCCAGAAATCTCTTTGTTAATGGCAATATTTCTTATGGTCTGAACTTCTCATGAAATTCATTTTCATACTGTTTTGATTTGCTACCTGAATTTACAGGTGCTTCTACACTAGTGTAGAAGAGTACTGGATTTTGGAACCAGAAAATGTGGATTCCAATGCCCCAGCTATAAGATCTCTGACAAGATTCTTTTGCCACTCTGAGCTTCAGTCTTTTCATCTATAGATTACCTCAAATCTGTAAGGACCAAATTGACACAAGAAATGTGAATTAAGGCCAGGCGCGGTGGCTCACACCTGTAATCCCAATACTTTGGGAGGCCAAGGTGGGTGGATCATCTGAGGTCAGGAGTTCGAAACCACCCTGGCCAACATGCTGGAACCCCGTCTCTACTAAAAATACAAAAATTAGCCGGGAATGGTGGTGAGCGCCTGTAGTCCCAGCTGCTTGGGAGGCTGAGGCAGTAGAATCATTTGAACCCGGGAGGCAGAGACTGCAGTGAGCCGAGATTGCACCACTGCACTCCAGCCTGGGCGACAGAGTGAGACTCTATCTCAAAAAAAAAAAAGAAATGCGAATTAAGCACCATTCAAACCACACATCAGTGCTCAGGAGATATTTATGGCTTTGGCTGTTTGGTGGATTTCTAATCCATACTACAGGGCCATAGAAGCCAGAAACTGATTCATACATAAGAGAGGGAATGAGATGTTTCATAAATACATTTCTAGATAATTGAAGCTTATCTCTTTAAGTGCTACAATCATTTGGGGTTTGGGGTTTTTTACCCCTGTTTTGGATGAAAACCTCTGTAGAACATAAATTATAAATTCCCTTCATAGACATAAGATACAAAACATCTTTTAACCTTTCAATTATAATTAGGATCAGCATTATGAATTAAAATTACTCTAATGAAGTATATATAGTGACTCACTAACCCAATATGCAAAGAGTTAATTATTGTGGTTTTTACATTATGCTTGTTTTTGCACTTCTTCTCTTCCTACTGCCCCCTCATTAAATTATTAAGACATAGCTCTAATAATTCTATTCCACATTTACTTGCTACTCCTAATTCTTTTTTTCTTTTTTTCTTTTTTTTTTTGAAATGGAATCTTACTCTGTTGCCCAGGCTGGTGTGCAGTGGCACAATCTTGGCTCACTGCAACCTCTGCCTCCTGAGTTCAAGCGATTCTCCTGCCTCAGCCTCCTCAGTAGCTGGGATTACAGGCGTGCACCACCACGCCTGGCTAATTTTTGTATTTTTAGTAGAGACGGGGTTTCACCATGTTGGTCAGGCTGGTCTCGAACTCCTGACCTTGTGATCCGCCCGCCTTGGCCTCCCAAAGTGCTGGGATTACAGGCGTGAGCCACCGTGCCTGGCCTACTTGCGACACCTAATTCTGAGAAACCAGGTAACACTAGGTCTGTTTTGCTGCAGAAGCTCTGGATGCACTTTGGTGATTTTGAACATAGCTATCAATCACTCAGCTTTTTCCAGGTTGAGTGGTTGATAGCTACGTTCAAAATCACCAAAGTGGCTGGATAAATCAAAGTTCTTACTTTGATTTAAACCATACTTCTTTTGTAGATATCTCATACTAGCCAGACCCTCTACATAGGAGCTCAAAAATTCCTGAGGAACTCAAACTTCAAGCTCTAATGATGGCACACTGGCACAGATCAATAATATTATCTTCACAATGGATAATAATCACCATGAAGCAATGCTGTGCCAGGAACTTTAATAAAGTATTTGTAATTTAAAGCCACCCCTGGGAGCAAACCACTCCTGGGAGCCATTCTTAAGTATAGTATCAAAACTTACCTGCAAGCTGGGAATGGTGGCTCACACCTGTAAACCCAGCACTTTGGGAGGCTGAGGCAGGCAGATCACTTGAGGTCAGGAGTTCAAGACCAGCCTGGCCAACATGGTGAAACCCCATCTCTACTAAAAATACAAAAATTAGCCGAGTGTGGTAACACACGCCTGTAATCCCAGCTACTGGGGGGGCTGAAGCAGAAGAATTGCTTGAACCCATGGGGCAGAGGTTGCAGTGAGCTGAGATCACACCACTGTACTCCAGCCTGGGTGACAGAGCAAGACTCTGTCTCAAAAAATTAATTAGTTAATTAATTAATTAAAAACTTACCTGAAATAAAATTAAACAGATTTCCAGATTTGCTGTTTTGCCATTAAAGATCTTTATGTACAGCGCTCACATCTATAATCCTAGCACTTTGGAAGGCTGAGGCAGGCAGACCACTTGAGCCCAGGAGTTTTAGACCAGCCTGGGCTACATGGCAAAACTCCCATCTCTACAAAAATATTAGCTGGGCATGGTGGCATGCAACTGTAGTCTCTGCTACTTGGGAGGCTGAGGTGGGAAGATCACGTGAGCCTGAGTAGGTTGAGGCCTGTAGGTATAGGTCTAGCCACTGTACAACGGCCTGGGTGACTGAGTGAGATACCATCTCAAAAAAAAAAAAAATCTTTATGTAACTGAGGTGATACAATCAACTAAACAACTGGTGCAGCTGTCTGTACTTTCATTAAAAACACAGCCAACATGGCTCCATAAAATGGAGTGTGTATGAAGAGGAGTTTGACAATGGAACTTCTGGAAATATGTGAAAATCTGATCAATGAACAACCATTCTTAGTAGTTTTGTGCAAACCATAAAGTCTTGTTTCTTTCCTACCTACTATTAGTTCCAGTTGATAAAGACCTGCTTATAAAAAATAAATAACACAATAATAATTACATACAACATTTTCAACAAGCATACCTCACTGAATTGCTGGAACAAGACAGATGACAAAAAATCCTGAGGGTGTAAGTCAACAGGAGGCCCCGTCCAGTTGCTCTGAACAAAAAGTTGCAAACTGCTCACACCAAGTAGAAATATCAACTGTTGTCTGCATATAAGAATGGTTAAAGAAATAAATATGAACTACTATCACTGTATAATCTCAAACACACTATTCCATTTCAGTTTTATTAAGAAAATAATATCTATCAACATTTATTGAGACTACTCTAGAGTATTACCAAAAAAAACCAAAAAAAATTTCTAAAACTTAAAACAATTTAGGTTAGCTAGGCACAGTGGCTCACGCCTGTAATTCCAATATTTTGGAAGGCCACGGTAGGAGGATTATTTGAACCCAGGAATTCAAAACAAGCCTGAGAAACATAGTGAGACCCTGTCTCTACCAAAAATTAAGAAGTTAGCCAGGGCCGGGCGCGGTGGCTCACGCCTGTAATCCCAGCACTTTGGGAGGCCGAGGCGGGTGGATCACGAGGTCAGGAGATCGAGACCATCCTGGCTAACACGGTGAAACCCCATCTCTACTAAAAATACAAAAAAGCCGGGCGTGGTGACAGGCACCTGTAGTCCCAGCTACTTGGGAGGCTGAGGCAGGAGAATGGCGTGAACCCTGAAGGCGGAGCTTGCAGTGAGCCGAGATCGCGCCACTACACTCCAGCCTGGGCGACACAGCGAGACTCCGTCTCAAAAAATAAAAAAAATTTAAAAAATTTTTAAAAAAAAGAAGTTAGCCAGGTATGGTGGTACATCCCAGCTACTCAAGAGGCTGATGCATGAGGATTGCTTGCAGTCCAGGAGTTCAAGGCTGTGGTAAGCTCTGACTATAGCACTGTACTCCAGCCTGAATGACAAAGCAAGATCCTGTCTCTCTTAAAAAGAAAAAATTTTGGTCTACAATATCCAATATTATAGCCATGAGCCACACATGGTTTAAATTTACATTAGTTAAAATTAATAAAATTTACAATTCAGTTCCTTAGTCACACTTTCCATATTTCAAGTGCTCATAGTTTACAGTGTGGCTAGTGGCTACCATCTAGGCAATGAAGATAGAGAGCACTTCTATCTCCACAGAAAATTATCCTGAACAGTGTTGATTTAGGTTCTGATCAGACGTCTATAAGTTTTCCTTGCATTCCCTTTAACAGCTCTGACATTGCAAGATGTATAGAAAACTGACTTTATACAAAAGAAAAGTGATGATATAAAGTTGTTGCTAACCTTTTACCGATCCCATACCACCAAATGCTAGAACAACAACAACAACAAAACATAGACATTTTAGTGAAACTTGTATTTTTCAGTCTTGCTGTGATGTGAGACAGGGATAGGCAAACGTTTTCTAAAGGGACAGATAGGAAATATTTTAGGCTTTGCATATCACGTTTGTTTTTTTCCAACCCTTTAAAAATGTAAAAACCATTCATTCTTAGCCACTTAGTTAGCCTGCCAGCCGTAATGTGCCAAACCCTAAATTAGGACCTAAATGGGTACAGATTCAACTCTAGCAAATAACAGCCAGGGAATCCTGGAGTTTCATTCTGAAGAGAAAGTATTAGGAGCCACTTTTTTCCTCACAGTCCCTAGGCCCTTCCTTAAAAGGAAGATTCCTTGAGAAAAAGAAAAAACAAAAAATCAAACATACAAGCCTATGGTAGCAAAAATACAAAACTCCAGATGCAATGCAAAGAATAAGCAGCATTAGAGAAAAAAGATAACAAGAGAGCTGGTTTCAGAAGTTTGGAAATTTGGAGAAAACAGCCTTAATAAACTGTCCTAATCAAAAAACAAAA
Organism: Macaca mulatta; assembly: GCF_049350105.2. NCBI lineage: Eukaryota > Metazoa > Chordata > Mammalia > Primates > Cercopithecidae > Macaca > Macaca mulatta. The sequence goes on from NC_133418.1 coordinate 92,305,397, forward strand.
TCCATAAAGTGAACTGAGAATACACTTTAACTTTCAAATGTCTGAAAATAAGTCAACTGAAATGGCTCTTTTTAGCTTTGTGTGACAAGATAGAAATCTGATCTATCAGTGAATAACGCATTTGGGTGAATGTGTTGTTTTAATGGGGACCACAAGGCTACTTGCTATGAGAATGCACACGTATCACAAAGCAGTAAGAATCTGGCCGGGCAGAGTGACTCATGCCTATAATCCCCACACTTAGTGAGGCAGAGGTGAGAGGATGCTTGAGCCTGGGAGTTCGAGACCAGCTTGAGCAACATATCAAGATACCATCTCCACAAAAAGGAACCAAAGGAAAAAAAAAAAAAAAGAATGACACCAAAGGAACATAACTACTAGTAAACTAAAAAAATCAAATGGAGGCTGGGCGAAGTGGCTCACGCCTGTAATTCCAGCACTTTGGGAGGCTGAGGTAGGCAGATCACCTGAGGTCAGGAGTTCAAGACCAGCCTGGCCAACATGGTAAAACCCCATCTCTACTAAACATACAAAAAAACTTAGCCGGGTGTGACGCAGGTCTGTAATCCCAGCTACATGGTAACCTGAGGGAAGAGAATCACTTGAACTTGGGAGGCAGAGGTTGCAGTGAGCCAAGGTCACACCTCTGCACTCCAGCCTGGGCAACAGAGTGATACTCCATCCAAAAAAAAAAAAGAAAAGAAAATGAATAATATTAATTTTCAAAATAAAATTAAAAGCCTGTAGTAGCATTCTTTTGCAAACTCCTTATGAATATGGGTTATGCTTTATTCATCTTCAGAACCTCCACATCTACTATAATAGTTTATTTGTTGAAGGACTAAATGAAGCTATTTCCTAGAAATAATGGTAAAATAAAATTGCATGTATTTATAAGATAATTAAAGCTTGACATGGTTGCCACAGATAGTAGATGAAAGACAGAGGTATCAAATTTATAACAGTGAAATATAAGCCACTGAAAAGTTTAGGTTTCCCTGCTGTACTTGACCCTATAAAATTACACAAACTTTAATGGAAGAAGGTAAACCAAGGGCTTCATAACAAAAACATTAGTTCACTGAGTTCTATAAAGATAATAATCTAAAACATAATAAATAGTTACAAATGAGCACCCAGCTATGCAGAAATAACAAGATTGAAAGTATGTTTTTTGGTATTTTTTTTTTTTGAGACAGAGTCTCGCTCTGTCGCCCAGGCTAGAGTGTAATGGCACGATTATCGGCTCACTGCAACCTCCGCCTCCCAGGTTTAAGCGATTCTTTGGCCTCAGCCTCCCTAGCAGCTGGGATCACAGGTGCACGCCACCATGCCCAACTAATTTCTGTATTTTTGTATAGACGGGGTTTCACCATGTTGGCCAAGCTGGTCTTAAACTCCTGATCTCATGTGATCTACCCACCTCGGCCTCCCAAAGTTCTGGGATTTCAGGCGTGAGGCACCGCACCCAGCCTGAAAGTATGTTTTTAAGTTAAAAGGAAATAAGGTCTGAAGTTTTGCTGGTGGGTAAAGCCAACAAGACCTAAGCATTTGGGAGCTCATGGGAGTGGGTTAGCAGTTAACACCCAAATATGTGCCAGTCTCACATATGAAATCATTTTATCCTGCACCACTTTACTTTTTCCTTCTGGACAAGAGTTTTTACATAGATTACTTGGTATACCATGAGTCTTGAGTAAATGTAAGGCAAGGTTTCTCAACTGCTAAAATCAGTGCCTTACCCTGTCAAGGTGCTATTAAATGTATTCAGTCTGTTCCTCTATAAAAATTTCAAATAAAATTCTACCTTTCCATTGTGTCCAAATCTGTTGAGTAATCCAGGAATGTTACTACCTGCTTCTCCAGGTAGCTATCAATCTTTTCTTCAGCGGTTGTTGCTGAATTAAAAATATTTTGAGTCACTGAATTTAAGAATATGGCTTCATAGTTCCCTTCCAGCAGCAATTGTAGGAAAGATCCAGTCTCTGTAACATAAAAAATTAGTGCAGTAATCCAAAAAAATTTTTTTTCATACCGTAAAGAATAACATTATTAGGTAAATCTACCATTTCAGTGTGCAAAAACAATCTATAGACTTAAAATGTTTACTGTATGTCAATCACAAGGCACTCAGTAAATCCCCATCATTCTACAAACATTTTCTCTCCTAGAATTAGCAGCTCACTCATACTGACTATGAGCCCCAAAGTGGAAGTCAGCCCCAGAAATAACATTGCTCATTAATAGGTATTTACTCTTGTGCTGGGAAATTCACAAAGATTCCTACTGACAACAGAAAAGTTTCCTTAGTCAAGGTTCTAAGACTTTTCACAATCTGGCTCCTTCTACCTCCACTATCTTCTCTTCATGAAAAGTCACTCCAAGAACGCTAGTTTACTCATTATTTCCCTAATGTCCCATGCATATTCCTGACTCCACACTTTGCACTTGTGATTTTGCCTGTTGAACTCTTCTCCACTTGTTAGTCTTTCCCTTTAATCCAAAATCAGCTCAAGTCTGACTTCTTCTAGGAAACTTTTCCAGACCACCAAACTTCAAACTTCCTGTCACTGAAAGCACCCACTGTGTCACACGAGTGCCCACACACACACATACACACAGAGTACTTTACACACTACATTATTCGTTATTACTCTTCTGGGTCCAGCCTAAATCCCACAACCAGATGTGCCAGTAAATGTGCCTTTTAACTCTTTTATCTCTCTGGTAAGTATTCATTGCTCACAAGAATTAATCTTTGCCGCTTAGGCCGTTGCGTGGTGGCTCATGGCTATTATCCCAGCACTTTGGGAGGCTGAGGCAGGTAGATCACCTGAGGTTGGGCGTTCCAGACCAGTCTGACCAACAGGGTGAAAGCTGTCTCTACTAAAAATACAAACTTAGCCGGGCATGGTGGTGCATTCCTGTAGTCCCAGCGACTTGGAAGGCTGAGTGAGGCAGGAGAATCGCTTGAACCAGGGAGGCGGAGGTTGCAGTGAGCGAGATGGCACCATTGCACTCCAGCCAGAGCAACAAGAGGGAGACTCCATCTCAGTAAAAAAAAAAAAAAAACACAAAACTTTGCTGTCTCCTTTTAGCTTCTCTGCTTACCAACTGTGTGACCTTAAACAAATTACTTAACCAGAACCGGGCGCGGTGGCTCAGGCCTGTAATCCCTGCACTTTGGGAGGCTGAGGCGGGCGAATCATCCGAGGTCAGGAGTTCGAGACCAGCTAGGCCAATGTGGTGAAACCTCGACTCAACTAGAAATACAAAATTAGCCGGGAGTGGTGCCGCGCGCCGCAATCCCAGCTACTCTGGAGGCTGAGGCAGGAGAATCACTTGAACCCGGAGGCGGAGGTTGCAGCGAGCTGAGATCGCGCCATTGCACTACAGCCAGGACAAAAATAAAAACTCCGTCTCAAAAAATAAACAAATAATAAAAAATAGATAATAAATAAATAATAAATACATAAATAGATAAAAATAAAATAAAATTACTTAACCAAACTGTATTTACAGGTCTTCACCGCAAGTGGGATTAAAATGGTATCTGCCTTAAGTATCTGCTATAAGCATTAAATGACTGAGTACATGTTAAGGGCTTAGAAAAATAACTGGCATTGCCATTGTTATTATTACTGAACCTGGGCGGTAAGAAGTTTTGGGCAGAGTGAGGTCCACGCCCATGATGTCAAAGACTCAACGACCCAAAGCCTGAAAGAATCAGCTAGATTTTGTTAGCAAAAAACGAACGGAGGGATGAGAATCAGTCGCTGCCATCCCTTTTCCTCACAGTTCCCACGATAGCCTAAGGCCCTGGTAGGTGCGCCTCTCACCTGAACCGACGAACCCCTCCTGTTTCCATTGCTGCCGCTCTGCCTCAGTGGGGAATCCCCTCAGAATTGCCAGCTCCGGGGTCCACATCACCCCAGACACAGCTGCAGCCAAAACAGGCTCCCACGAGGGCCACACGGGAGTCAACAAAAGAAAGTGAAAAGTGGAGAGTCCAAACACGCTGAAATCTAGTGGCTAGTTACCGTAAATACACCCGCGGCCCTAGAACTCCATGTGTGGATACCAGCACAAGGAGGCGGCCATAACAGCAGCGCGGGGCACCTTGGGAAAAACACGCACGCTCTCTGGTCCGGCTTCCGCCTACGAGACGAACGCGAACTTGGGTTCGGAGCCTGTCGCGTGGGTATGCCCCACCCCGGGGCGGGCAATAGGAGGAGTTGAGGGCGCGGTCGCGCTCAGCCCCGCCCCCAATGGGACCACTTCCAAGAACTGTGAACGTGGAAGTGAGTATGCCTCCCACCGAGGGCTAGGGTTCAAATGCAACTCAAAACGGACATCTTAGCCAAAGCAGTTTGATTGGAAGGGCTAGAGTTGTGATTCTGAAACCATTTTGGGTTTGAACGCTCTTGATAACCCGATGAAAACCACAGTCCTTCGCGCAGAGTGCGGGTGGGCCCTTGCTCTCAGGGTTAGAGTACCCTCTCAGGGAATCACAGACACTCTGACGTGGAGTCGGTGAAGCCCAGGTTAGAACCCTGTCAGCATAGCATAGGTCTTTGGGTGAATGAGCGTGTACGGAAAGGATCTGGTTTTGACACTGCCACTACATGAATCATGGCCGGGTGGGAAATCTGCCCCTGCCGCTGTTGCAGGGAAATTTTTGGAACACTATCTGAACGCTGCAGAATAGTGATCCCAGGCCGGGCGCGGTGGCTCAAGCCTGTAATCCCAGCACTTTGGGAGGCCGAGGCGGGTGGATCACGAGGTCAGGAGATCGAGACTATCCTGGCTAACATGGTGAAACCCCGTCTCTACTAAAAATACAAAAAACTAGCCGGGCGTGGTGGCGGGCGCCTGTAGTCTCAGCTACTTGGGAGGCTGAGGCAGGAGAATGGCGTGAACCCGGGAGGCGGAGCTTGCAGTGAGCCGAGATCACGCCACTGCACTCCAGCCTGGGAGACATAGCGAGACTCCATCTCAAAAAAAAAAAAAAAAAAAAAAAAAAAAGAATAGTGATCCCAGGGGTGATCACAAAGAAATTGCAAGGGGACAAACCAGCCTCCCCTGCGTGCTTGCTTGCGAGGACAGAGCTGGTACCTTATTTGTACTTCTTTCAATCTTCCTAGCAACATTCCTAAGAAACAGCTAGAGGGCGGGCGCGGTAGCTCACGCCTGTAATCTCAGCACTTTGGAAGGATGAAGCGGGTGGATCACGTGAGGTCATGAGTTCGAGACCAGCCTGGCCAACATGGTGAAACCCCCGTATCTACTAAAAATACAAAAATTAGCCGGATGTGGTGGCGCGCCCTGTAATCCCAGCTACTCGGGAGGGTGAGGCGGGAGAATTGCTTGAACCCGGGAGGCGAAAGTTTCAGTGAGCTGAGATGGTGCCACTGCACTCCAGCCTGGGCAATAGGGAGGAAGGAAGGAGGGAGGGAAGGAGGAAGGGAGGGAGGGAGGGAGGAGGGAAGGAAGGAAGGAAGGAAGGAAGGAAGGAAGGAAGGAAGGAAGGAAGGAAGGAAGGAAGGAAGGAAGGAAGGAAGGAAGGAAAAAAAAAAAAAAAACAAAAAACAGTAAAGAGCCACTCAAGAATGTGGAGGGAGAGGAACTCAGCTCAGCTCATTTCAGTCGCTGCCAGCAGATACCAAAGGAAGCCAGACCTTACTGTGATTGGAGAAGAGCGGATGCCCTAAAATGTCCTCCCATTGAGAAGTAATTAAAAACTATTTTTCTAGAAAATGATACTTGACCAGAATGTCTGTTCATTTCCTTAAGTACAAAAGCCAGCACTGTCTAAACTAATTTGAAGATGAATGTCTGTAGAAACACACTGGCCGCTCTGCCAAAGTTCCTCATCTGTATGTAGCACCCCATTGATCCACATAGTAAACTTGCAACTTTCACTGAAATTCAAGGTTGGTTTGTTTTAAATGTGGTATGCTAGACCATGATGGTGACTGAAGTCTGCCTTGTCTCCCCTCAAGCAAAGTGAATTCCAGTAATAAAGTAGGGGGGGAATATGATCTCAATTAAAAGTATGTACATAGTGAGTGGAAATTGAACAGGCAATGAGATATCTACTGTAGGATTCAGTATAGAATGCCTCGGCTGACGAGTCTGTTGGGAACAGAGGAGTCTGTATGTCACTATCTGAAAGTCTTTTTTTCTTGGGCTGGTCAGATTTCTCTAAAAGACTCTTTAAATCTCCTATCTGGAAGGTGAGGCTCTGGCTGCCACAGTTCCAGAACCCAGTGGAGACAGAAAGCCAGAAGTCTCCATATTCAAGACCAAGAATGAGTTAAGTAAGAGATACTTTTAACATAATTTAGCACTATCCTTGGCTTGTTTTATGCCTCTACTCCATGTTGTTTCCTTTCTCCTCTCTTATGTCAAATAGTTCCCAACCTATTACAAAATTTCATCTTCTCTAAACTAGTGATTCTAGCTAAATGTTTATAGTAACATTTGGTCTACAGCAAAAAATAAATACAATTATAACACCTCTATTTCAGAATACTGGGTGATAAGGAAACAAGGTTTTGCATCATTTCTTCCTAAAGGAGAAAAAGTAGGAAGGAGGATGGGTGGAGATGTAAATTCAACAATTATTGCAAGAGGCTAGGAGATTGGAGAAAATAATGGCGCCATGGGAGCATCAGAGGGGTCAAGGAGGACCCAGATCTGTTTGGTTGCACTGACTAGAAGGAAGCACAGGGCAAGGACTGGCTCACTCTCTGAGGGAAAGCGGTGGTTGCAGGGCCATTGTTCCAAGGGACACAGGGTTTGGAAAGAGCAGGGGACAGCGGTGTCAGGAGAAGAAAGAATTGTTACGTCAGGAGAAGGCTTCTGGAGAATATTGGTCTTGGGAGACCAGATTTTAAGCTTCATACAACAATTTTATAAAAAGCATTACTCAGGTATAATTGGCAAGAAGTGCACATATTTTAACTGTACAATTTGTTAGGTTTTAATATATGTATGTACTCATGAACCATCACCACAATCAAGATGGTGAACATACCCATCACTCCTCCAAGTTTCCTTGTTCCTCTTGATAATTCCGCCCTCTTGCCGTCCCCATCCTCCACGCCCCAAGCAACCACTGATCTGCTGTCACTATTGATGAGTTTGCATTTTCTAGATTTATATAATGGAATCATACAGTATATACTTTTTTCTGGCTTCTTTCACTTAGCATAATTATTTTGATATTCATATATAGTATATATCAACGTTCGTTTAAAAAATATAACTGAAGAGTATGCATTGTATGAATATATCACAATGTGTTTATTTATTCATCTGTGGATGGATGTTGAAGTTGTTTCCAGGTTTGGCTACTTCAAATAAAGTTGCCACAAACATCTGCAAACACTGTTAAAATTATTATTAAATGTGAGCTCTGTTAATGAATATGAAAGGAGATGGAAGGGTCATGAAATGCTGTTCGCGATCCTGACTTCCTTATGCTTGAGCTAATGACAGATCCAGCCTCCCTTTCACCACTTAAAAAGATAGCAGACAGAATTAGTTCAAACACATGGCTGGGTGCGGTGGCTCACTTCTGTGGAATCCCAGCACTTTGTGAGGCCAAGGCAGGCGGATCACCTGAGGTCAGAAGCTCGAGACCAGCCTGGCCAAGATGGTGAAACCCCGTCTCTACTAAAAATACAAAAATTAGCTTCACGTGATGGCACACACCTGTAGTCCCAGCTACTAGGGAGGCTGAGGTGGGAGGATCGCTTGAACCCGGGAGGTGGAGGTTGCAGTGAGCTGAGATCACACCACTGCATTCCAGTCTGGGCGACAAAGCAAGACCCAGCTGGGTGTGCTGGTGGTGCACACCCACAATCCCAGCTACTAGGGAAGCTTAGGCATGATAATGGCTTGAACCCGGGAGGCAGGGGTTGCAGTGAGCTGAAATCATGCCACTGCACTCCAGCCTGGGTGACAGAGCCCAGACTCTGTCTCAGAAGAAAAAAAAAAAAAAAAAAAAAGTTTTACGTCTTAAGTCCCATAGGTGCTAATAGATACTAACAGAAGAGGAGAACTATTGTTTGAGTATACTGAGGGCCAGGTACGGTGGCTCACGCCTGTAATCCCAGCACTTCGGGAGGCCAAGGCGGGCGGATCACGAGGTCAGGAAATCGAGACCGTCCTGGCTAACATGGTGAAATCCCGTCTCTCTTAAAAATACAAAAAATTAGCCGGGCGTGGTGATGGGCGCCTGCAGTTCCAGCTACTCGGGAGGCTGAGGCAGGAGAATGGCGTGAACCGGAGAGGTGGAGCTTGCAGTGAGCCGAGATATCGCGCCACTGCACTCCAGCCTGGGCGACAGAGTGAGACTCTGTCTAAAAAAAAAGAAAGAAAAGAAAAATAGAAGATGGGGTGAGGTGGGGGTCGCCTGCTAGAAGCAAGGGCAGACTGACTGAAGGGAGGGGATAGATGGTATGCTTCCGTGTCTCCACAGTGTGATGCTTTTTCCCTAGCAGTTGGCAAATTGAGACCAACTGATAATGAGATTAAGCTATCAAGTACTAAACATAGGATCTAGGACATAGATACCAAAACACGTTAGCAATTATTAGCTAAGTATTAGGGGTTCCTCCTTTGAGGCAGACGAGGGTATAGTCTTCTCATTGTGAAATCAGAAGCCAGATGACTGAAGAGTATAAGCTTTTCCTAGAGCTGCATGAAGTCTTCTCAGGGATCTGTCCTTCCTTGACTCACAATCCAAGGTGATCGCTTCGGCTCAGAGACTGAAATTGGTGATAACTGGAAGACTCCCAAAATACTATTGAAATGATGAATATTATTTAGACTGACAGCTTCCTGGGGGTAGGGTCAGACTCATATATGACATTTTATCCCAAGAATCCAGCACATTGCAGAGCAGGTACAAGTGCTCAGAACAAGTTAAGGCATTATCTTTCCTTGGTAAAGAGGCATTTACAAATCACACCTAAGAGTAGGGAGCTTCAGGCCTTTCTGAGCTCTCCCTTGCTAAACTTCTTTGGGAGATTAACTTGGCCCTTTGGGTCAAAGGAAGTATTTGCCTTGCTTCAGGAAGTAACTGCTACCTCTGGGGTATGGAGACAACTGGGGGAAGATTTTTTTTTTTTTTTTTTTAAACCAAGACTACTATATGAGTGATTTGGGCTTGAAAAATATTTTTTTTTTCACTGTGAATGTATAGCAAAAAAAAAAAAAAAAAAAAAAAAAAAAAAAAAAAAAAAAAAAACTAACAAAGTTTTATATAAAGAGGAAAAAAAAAAAAAAAAAAAAACCCCAACAGGGCACATATTTGAAAATTGTCGGCCGAGCGCAGTGGCTCAAGCCTGTAATCCCAGCACTTTGGGAGGCCGAGACGGGCGAATCACGAGGTCAGGAGATCGAGACCATCCTGGCTAACACGGTGAAACCCCGTCTCTACTAAAAAATACAAAAATCTAGCCGGGCGAAGTGGCAGGCGCCTGTGGTCCCAGCTACTGGGGAGGCTGAGGCAGGAGAATGGCGTAAACCCGGGAGGCGGAGCTTGCAGTGAGCTGAGATCCGGCCACTGCACTCCAGCCTGGGCGACAGAGCCAGACTCAGTCTCAAAAAAAAAAAAAAAAAAAAAAAGAAAATTGTCCAGGCTTGGGAAATCTCATAATCATCTGGCAAGAAGGGCAATAACAAAAATAGCAGCTCCCAGAAAGGGGGCACAGACAGGTTAAAGGAGCTCTAGCTGGTTCCTCTAAAGATGGGAAAAGCTCCAGAGATGGAAGGCACTCTATGGCTGCATTTGCTGACTTTGCAGACAGCAAGGTGAAAAAGGGAATAAACCAAAGAACAAAACCTACAGAAAGGCTGGGGGAAAACAGCACGGAACAGAAGTGGTAGGAGTAAGAACGAGGGAAATGCATGGCTACCTTGTGACCCAAAGCAGTACAGGGAGGTGGGGAGGAGCAGTGTCCTGGGGACCCCAGCAGGCAGAAGTGTCTAACCTGAAGCCATAGGTCTCCCAGCGGCCCAGGGCAGCCTGCAGCTGACATGATTGGACTGGGTATTCCCTCCCTGGAGAAGTGAGACGTGAATAAACTGAAAACAGTTAAAATGGTGGTGGGCTGCAGTCTCTTCCTGCAGAGGAAAACAGCTGGTGCAACCTGAAGAGGGGCACACACGAAGGAAGCAGAGGAAAGCAGACTTTTGGTGGAGCTCATGGGAGCACTACGGGATCACATCCAGGAGCTAAGGGAGAAAGGCGGCCAGAGAATGCCTCTTCTATACAGGAAATGTATAGGCTCACAGGGTTCACGTCAGTCCCTTTAGAGCTTGAAGCATCAGGAGGCTAGAAACTGAGAGAAAGGAGGCTTGGATGGCTGCTAGAAACTGGGCAGAGTTTGAAGAGGAAAGAGAAAGGTTGGAGCTTCCTTTCAACGTGGCTTATATCTTCTATCCACATTTGGACTCTGGCTTGTCACCACCATGCCTGCCTCTGCAGGGTGGGAGATGGGAAGTAGCTCAAGCCTGTTGCAATTCAGTTGCAGCCAAGCCTACAACAATACCAAAAATCAATCTCAGTTAGAAAATATATAGCCTTTTTTTGTCTTTGCATAGGGAATCACTTCAAAAGAATAAAATGTAATTAAAATCAGAAAGCAACAGATCAACAGATGACTTCACAATTTATTTTTTTTTTCTTTTTGAGATGGAGTCTCACTCTGTCGCCAGGCTGGAGTGCAGTGGTGCGATCTGGGCTCACTGCAACCTCTGCCTCCTGGGTTTAAGTAAATCTCCTGCCTCAGCCTCCCAAGTAGCTGGGACTACAGGCGCGAGCCACCACGCCCAGCTTTTTTGTGTGTTTTTAGTAGAGATGGGGTTTCACCATGTTGGCCAGGATGGCATCGATCTCTTGACCTTGTGATCCACCCGCCTCAGCCTCCCAAAGTGCTGGGATTTTAGGAGTGAGCCATTGCACCCGGCCCCACAATTTAAAACTTCTATGAGAAAAATTAAACAAAAATTAAAAGGCCATCTGGACAAATACATGGAAGTTTGACAAAAACTAATATTCTACTATAAGTAGCTGATACGTATTAAAAGACTCTAAGAAAATACACAAAATAGGGAAAAGGTATAAACTGGTAACTGACAAAAGTAGAAATTCAAATGGGTAATAAACAATATTGAATGCAGATTAAAACATGTTTGATGATAATGCTAATATCAGATCAAAAAATTATAATCTCCAATGCTGGCCAACACATGGCAACACTAAATGATTTTCCAAGTGTGAATCAGTACCTCTCCGGAAAGTGGTCATTACATGTCAAAACCTTTGACCTAGGAATTCTACTTCTAGGATTTATCGTAAGAAAATAAAGATAAGACCATGCTCATCACAGCGTTAGTTATAAAGCAGAGACAAAAGCAATTCCGAACTGTCCAACAGTAAGAGATGGGTTAAAAACATCCATTAATTTTCTTTTTAAGACAGGGTCTTGCTGTTGCCCACAGTGGAGTGCAGTCATGTGATCTAGGCTCACTCCACATCCTGGACTCAAACAATCCTCCCACCTCAGCCTCCCAAGTAGCTGGGACCACAGGCATGTGCCACCATGCCCAGCAAATTTTGCTATTTTTTGTAGAGACGGAGTTTTGCCATGTTGCCCAGGCTGGTCTCAAACTCCTGATTTCAAGCAATTCTTCCGCCCTAGCCTCCCAAAGTGCTGGGATTATAGGTGTGAGCCATCATGCCCAGCCTACAGTCTCACTTTTTACATTTGTCTGACTTTGGAGATTTTTGTCTTAATGCTAGGAAGGTATTTAAGCAGTTTTACTTTTCGTTTTTTTACTTTTCATTAAGATAAAAACTTTAGTTAAAAGTTTCACAAATAGACCAATTCACTTTCCTGATTTTCACATCTCTTCAAGCTCTCCGCATGTGCTCTTGGACCCAGGTCATTTATGTCTGTTAGGCTTTGCTCCATCCTTCCCCAAGGACTTCTCCCCTGGCTCCCCAGCCTAAAAACATGCTGAAGTTATTCTCATATCAAAATATATGTATTTCCCAAAGTCCTGTCAACTGTCTCTTAATCTCCACAGTTTATGTGCCCGAGTTTATGACCTATTGCTTGGATGTGAGCAGGCTTTTAACTTATCTCCTTCCTTCCCAACAGCTTGCAGAATGATCTTCCTGAAATAGTCTAATCAGGTTGCTTCCTTAGAGCTACTTGTGAGTTCTCCTTCACCTACAGGATGTCAAAGCTCCTCAACAGGGCAAGCAAAGGCCTGGGACGAACTGACCCCTCCTCTCTTTCCAAAACCACTGCCTCCCATCCCATTTGACTATCCTCACTTTGCCTGTTAAAAATCCTCTAACATGGTGCCATCAACCTGAGCTCTCCTTTTGGTCTCCTGTGACTGGATTATCTTGTTTCTGCCTGGCTAACTTCTTTATCCTCATCCTTCAAGACTCAGTCTGCACTCAGGAAGCCTTTCCAGACCATTATCACCTCAGTGCCCACCCAACGTTTTGCCTGAGATAAGGATTCTCCTCTGTGCTCCCAATATTACCCTGTAAATAACTCTACCAGAAAACTTACCAGATGGCACTGACATGTTTTCATGTCTGTCATTCACTCCTCAAGTGCAGGAACTTGCAACTAGTAAAGAATGAGTGCTCAAATGTTTGTTGACAAAAAGTCTGGATCTCTGGTGGAACGTTTTAATGTAATTGGTTCCAATTCAGGTGTTTAGACTTTGGTTTTTAAAAAATATGAACTGGACCTTATAGTACTGGTATTGTTACTTTCATTTTATATGGAAGACAAACAATACATTTGATACAGCTTTTTATCATCCAGCACTCACAGTCCAAAAACAAACAAAAACAACAAAAAATAGCCTAGAGGATTAATGACTTTTATTATTGCTGATAATTTTATACTTAGATTTTAGCTGGCATGTCTGTGGGTGACATACAATTTTTTTCTTCTCATAAAGTACCACTATATTGTCATTCTCGGTGTAGCTCACTGCCCACCAGACCTAACACTATGTATTTTAGAATCTTTGATTTCCTGTCCAAATACTATTCGTTTCTCCTTTTTCCATGCTGAAGGAGCTCTATACTTCGTACATAAGAGAGTATCATTTCCCCAAGATCCCTTTTTTCTTCAGAGAGCAATTAGTCTTTCAGAATACAGCTTCTGCTGGTCAGCTCCAGATTCAGGTCTCAGCTCCAGCTCCTGCCTCAGCCTCCTGAGTAGCTGGGATTCCAGGCACGTACCACCATGCCTGGCTAATTTTTGTGTTTTTATAGAGATATGATTTCACCACATTGGCCAGGATTGTCTCAAACTCCTGACCTCAGGAGATCTGCCTGCCTCGGCCTCCCAAAGTGCTGGTATTACAGGCTTGAGCCACCGTGCACGGCTGCCACTTTTATTTTATAAAAATACTGTCAAGGATCACCTTAGCTTTTCCCCTGCGGTAACTGGTCTTGGAAAAACATCCTTTGTTTTCCCATTCTTCAGTCTTGAAAGTGTTCAATTCTTTATAGAAATAGCATTTCACACCATGGCAAAGGGGTTTAGAAACAAGACATACTAATTTACCTAAGTCTTTATTTATTTGGCTCTAGGAAGAATTTGCATGAAAATGAGCCTGTATGGCAGGTACAGAATGTACTGTAACAGCACCAGAGAGGTACATCCTCTCTCCTCTACAGAGCCTCAATGTTTAATACATACATGTGACTTTAGTCATAAAACCACATAGTCCAGGAAAAAAGAAGCCCTTTAGGAAAAAAAAAAAAATCAGTTTAGAATGACTTTCAAATTGACCATTCCTTTTCAAATACTTAAATTCAAATAACAGATACATTCAGAGGCCCAAATGTTGGCATAGAATAAAATCATGTTCATTTATTTTTTTCTGCATCTTAGAATTAGAAGGCATAAAATTAAATATGTTGAATGTAATAAATTCATCCATACAAGTGCAAGTCTCCAGATATAATGCATTTTATGGCAGATTTATTATTTTAAAAATGTACCAGTAAATCAAAAAAGAGGGAGTATGTCCATTTAACTTTTATTGAAGTGTATGTAGGAGGTCTTCAGAAATCAAATGTGAGCATGAAGATATGGCCAAACATAAAATCTATCAAATTCAGTGAAAAGTTGCTGACTTTAAATAGTAGTTGTAAGAATGACCAATATATATTCTTTGTTAACAACCCCTCACTCTACAGTAAAAAATAAAATAAAATAAACATTCAGTAAACATTCTTTCCTAAGGTAGTTTCCCTTATATAGCAGTGATTTATCCATTTCTTTGTATACACAAATTTGTTGAACATACCAATCAGTGGTTCTCACAATTGAAAAATAAAAGCACAAAAAAGTTTACACTCCTGTACAGGTAAATAAAAGATCACCTTGAATTAAACTGGATCTCCTTAAGGGCATAGTATAGTTTCAGTTTCATTACCTATTACATAATTAGTTTCTTACATACAAATATTGACATATTTGGCTTGTGCTTCGAAGCCTTTGTGTCTATGAAGTCCCTGTCAATGCAGCTCATAACTGGAAGTCACTGGGGAGTTCTTTGCTGCTGCTGGGTTTAACCTGATCGTGCATTAGAGTCTCCTCAGCACCTGTTGTGGTCCTGCACACCTCTGGGGCATCGTCAGTGTCAGGATCCAAGCCTTCAGGGCAGGGAAGTTTTAGCAACTCTTCACGAAGCTGAGCAGTGTGACGCTATGCAGGAGAAAAGGACTAATGTTAGAACTGTAAACCCTCTAGCACAACATCATTTGAGGCAGGAACTGAATTTCAACAAAGGCCAAAGCATTAAGCCTACAAATGTTTACTGAGCCCCCCCTTGTGCAAGCCACTGGTAGAGGCACTTGATATAGCAGGTAGTAAGCAAAACTGACAAGAATCCTTAACCTCAAAGTAACTGATGTTGCTGAAAAGACGTCAGTAACCTACCAGTAGATCCTACCCATGTTCCCAAGCTATCACAGAAATAGCATTACTGACAACTTAAAGGACATTATTAGATACATATACTCTTTGATTTATTTATTTATTTATTTTTGAGACGGAGTCTTGCTCTGTTGCCCAGGCTGGAGTGCAGTGGCGTGATCTCAGCTCATTGCAACCTCCACCTCCCAGGTTCACGTCATTCTCTTGCCTCAGTCTTCCGAATAGCTGGGACTACAGGCATGCGCCACCATGCCCAGCTAATTTTTTGTATCTTTAGTAAAGACGGGGTTTCACCATCTTGGCCAGGCTGGTCTCAATCTCTTGACCTTGTCATCCACCTGCCTCGGCCTCCCAAAGTGCTGGGATTACAGGCGTAAGCCAACGCACCCGGCCTAGATATATATATTCTTTTATTTTGTTTTAAGATAGCTCTGTTTTGTCATTCAGGCTGGAGAGCAATGGCACAATCACAGCTCATGCAGCCTCAACCTCCTGGGCTTAAGCAATCCTCCCACCTCAGGCTCCCAAGTAGTTGGGACTACAGGAATGAGGCACCATGCCTACCTGAGTTTTTATACAGATAGGGTTTCGCCATTTTGCCCAGGCTGGTCTCAAGCGATCCACCTGCCTTGACCTCCCAAAGAGTTGGGATTGCAGGTGTGAGCCACTGTGCCCAACCTATACACTCTTTCAAATTAAACACCGTAATCCCTTGATTTGTCATACATGCTGACTCTGGCTAAATATTTTTGAGAGAAAGACAAGTCCATAAATTAAAATAAATCCACTGATACTTTAGCGAATGAAAAAAATATTTATCAGGTAGTAGGCCATATGTAAAATATCTGCAAATGTTCACACTAATTTTCCCACTTAATGCTCAGAATAAACCTTAGAAATAATTTTATCATTAGAATTTTTTTTTTTTTTTTTTGGAGACAAGACCTCACTGTGTCACCCATGCTAGAGTACAGAGGCACAATCTCAGCTCACTGCAAACTCCACCTCCCAGACGCAAGCAATTCTCGTGCCTCAGCCTCCCGATCAACTGGTATTACAGGCGAGCACCACCACGCCCAGCTAATTTTTTTGTGTTTTTGGTAGAGACGGGGTTTTGCCTTCTTGGCCAGGCTGGTCTCGAACTCCTAATCTCAAGCAATCCGCCTGCCTCAGACACCCAAAGTGCTGGGATTACAGGTGTGAACCACTGCACCCAGTCTATCATTAGAATTTTTTTTTTTTAATTAAGTTAAAAAGAAGATCTATAGATATTAAATAAACTTTGTTTTGCTCTATATTGCAACTTAGAGAAGGATATAGGCATGTTAATTGGGAGTGCGTGGTTGTCTACACACGCAAAGATTTGGTTCATAATTTTCTGGTGAGAGAGAAATGACCTTAAATAATCACACCAAAGGCTTTTAAAATTGTGTCGGCCAGGCGCGGTGGCTGGCTCACGTCTGTAATCCCAGCACTTTGGGAGGCAGTGGCAGGCAGCTCACGAGGTCAAGAGATCGAGACCATCCTGGCCAACATGGTGAAACCCCAACTCTACTAAAAATACAAAAATTAGCTGGTTGTGGTGGTGTGCACCTGTAGTCCCAGGTACTCGGGAGGCTGAGGCAGGAGTATCACTTGAACCAGGGAGGCAGAGGTTGCAGTGAGCCGAGATCGCACCACTGCACTCCAGCCTGGCAACAGAGGGAGGCTCCATCTCAAAAATAAAATAAAATAAAATAAATAAAAAATAATAAATTGTGTTAACAGCTGACTTTGAAAATTAGCTAAACAACATTTATAGAACAATTTTTATGTATGAGATACTGTGTTAAATATACCAACAACAAAAGGCAATGAGTAGAATGAGGATAAAATCTTTAAGCTTATGGAGTCTAAAATTCTGGCTGAAATTATATACACACAAATAGGAAAAAACAACTATACTTTGCAGCTATTTGCAAAGTTTCAAAGCACATTTACATGCCAGTAAGTGAAAATTTCCCTAGCCTTGATTTTCCTTCCACTGTGGACAACAGGTGAAAACACTAACCAGGGAAGGAGAAAGAAAAATCTGGCAATCATGAGGACCCAGTAAAGGTTGGGGATTGAGCTAGTTTGGATATTTGTCCCTGCCCAAATCTCATGTTGAAATGTAATCCCTGTGTTAGAGGGGAGAGAAATGGGGATCATGGGGACAGTTTCCTCCTGGACTGGTGCTGTCCTGAGATAGTGAGTGAATTATCACGAGATCTGGTTGTTGTAAAGTGTGGCACCTCCCATGCCCCTACTCCTTCTTGATTCCGCTTCATCTTCCGCCATGAGTAAAAGGTCCTGAGGCCTCTTCAGAAGCGGAGTAAGTGCCAGCTCCATGCTTCCTGTACAGCCTACAGAACCATGGGTCCACTGAATGTCTTTTTGTTATAAATTACGCAGTCTCAAGGATTTCTTTATAGCAATGCAAGAACAGTCTAATACAGGGATACTATGATTTTATTGTGGAGTCAAGCTAAACAACTACATACTTTTCTTTCTTTTTATTTATTTTTTTAAGAGGGAATTTTGCACCCTTGTTGCCCAGGCTGGAGAGCAATGGTGCAATCTCGGTTCACTGCAACCTTCACCTCTCAGGTTCAGGTGATTCTCCTGCATCAGTCTCCCCAAAAGCTGGGACTACAGGCATAAGCCACCACATTTGACTAATTTTTGTATTTTTTTTTAGTAGAGTTGGGGTTGGTCTTGAACGTTGGTCGGCCTGGTCTTGAACTCCTGACCACAAGTGATCTGCCCGCCTTGGTCTCCCAAAGTATTGGGATTATAGGCGTGAGCCACTGTGCCTAGCCAATTATGTACATTTCTTGTGCAGCACTCAACAGCAAATGTATAGTTAAAACGATATAAATTTGGATTAATTCAGAGATGGAAAATTCCAGGTGACAGTGACACAGAAGAAATAAAGGAATGTGGATATAAGCAAGAGACTGAATGAAAAGAAGCTAGACTTGAGCCAGTTTTGTATAAGTGAAAAACACATCTAAATAGATATTTGGGGAAGATCAGCCTGGTAATGCACTAAAGGAGGAACTGAAAGGGGGAGAACCTGGTACAAGGAAGCTGGACAAACAGACAAAGCTGTGGGAACTCAACAGAAATCATGAGTTGGGGAGAGGGACAGTCCCCTCATGAAGTAATATTGACAGGACCTAGTACTGACCAGGGGTGCTGGATGAAGGATGAGATACATAATACTTGAAGATTCTAAGACAGAGAAAAATGTTTAAAATCAAGTAAAATTAAGTAAATAGAAAACTAGAAAACTTGATTTGAGGAAAATCTCCTTCAAGGAGATGATGACAGGGCATCTACGTAAAAAATGTCAGTAATACAATTCAAGAGAAAGTTAAGAGCTGACAACAGTTTGAAGTGTCAATTTTAGAGAGTAAATGGCCAAAGTCAGGGTTACAGATACAATGAAGAAAAAACAGAAAGAGAAAAAAAAATCGTTCTGAAGGCCAAAAAGTAAGCCTCAGGTAAACAATTGCTCAGGAAAAGAGAAAAAGGAAAACATACTGAAAGGATTAAGAGTGTAAGCAGAAAAGCCAAGATAGTCTACAGATGAAAAGTATACTACAAAAGACAAACGTTAGGCAAATGTTATCAGTGTTTTAACAGGTAGGCACAGAGGGTTAGAAACGCTTATACTGAAAAGTCTATCAGTTGGACGGGGTGCGGTGGCTCATTTGAGGTCAGGAGTTCGAGACCAGCCTGGCCAACATGGTGAAACCCCATCTGTACTAAAAATGCAAAAATTAGCTGGGCATGATGGCAGGCGACTGTAATCCCAGCTACTCAGGAGGCTGAGGCAGGAGAACAGCTTGAACCCAGGAGGTGAAGGTTGCAGTGAGCCGAGATCAAGCCACTGCACTCCAGGTTGAGCGACAGAGCAAGATTACATCAAGAAAGATAGGCAGAAAGAAAGACGGATGGATGGAAGGAAGGAAGGAAGGAAGGAAGGAAGGAAGGAAGGAAGGAGAGAGACAGACAGACAGACAGACAGACAGACAGACAGACAGAAAGAAAGAAAGAAAGAAAAGAGAAAGAAAGAAAAAAAGAAAGAAAGAGAAAGAAAGAAAGAAAGAAAGAAAGAAAGAAAGAAAGAAAGAAAGAAAGAAAGAAAGAAAGAAAGGAAGGAAGGAAGGGAAAAGAAAAGAAAAGAAAAGAAAAGAAAAGAAAAGAAAAGAAAACAAAACAAAACAAAACAAAACAAAACAAAACAAAACAAAAATACAAAAATTAGCTGGGTCTGGTGGCAGATGCCTGTAAGCCCAGCTACTCAGGAGGCTGAGGCAGATGAAATGCTTGAACAAGGAAGGTGGAAGATGCAGTGAGCCAAGATCACGCCTGAGCAGCAGAGAGAGGGACAGTGTCTCAAAAACAAACAAACAAACAAACAAACCAGTCAAGGCAGGGTTCCATGAAGTGAAATTTAAGCTGAAATAGGAATGGAGGTGAGCAAGCAGAAGAGCTGAAAACTAGAGGAAAATGGAAACCATGTGTAAAAAAGCCTGGAGGAGGGAGAGCAGACGAAGTGAATAGAGAAGTGAGCTGGGGTCACTGGCTTTGAGAACTGGAGAGAGGGTAACTTTGGTAAAACAGAAGTCAAACTGCAAAAGGTTGATTAGTGAGACAAAGGTTAAAAAATGGAGGCAAGAAGCGTCAACTGCTATAGTCTGACGGTGAAAGAAGACAATCTGTTTCATAATAATAGAGGCAAAATAGAAGTAGCTTAGGGAATTTTTCTGCAAGTGTTTTTCTCTCTTTTTAAAAACATTTTTATAGTGAAAAAATTCAAACATATACAGAAGTAGGCAGAAGAGTACAACGAACTCCCATATATCCATCACACAGCTTCAACCATTATCAACTCATGGCCCATCTTCTTTCATCTATATCCCCAGACTTTCTCCTTCTCATTTTATTTTGAAGTAAATCCCAGACATCATACACTTTGTCATTCACAAATATTTCTGTGCATGTCCTGAAAAGATAGGGATCTTTTTAAAAATCACACCTAAAAAACTAACAAATCCTTATCATCAACTAGTTGCTTGAAGTGAAGACAGCTTTAAAGTTAGAAGATAACAAGCCAGTAGAAATGGAAAAACCTGAAGATAGAAAAAGGGAGGATATTGGTGGAGGATGAAATGAGTAAAGACATTCAGATGCAGGAAAAAAGGAAGGCTGTTACAAAGAAAGATCTCCATGGGTAGACACAAAATCTTCCAAACCATCACATTTCACATTTCCACTCTGTGAACGTCCAAATTGAAAACAATTGCTTGTCTCCCTTAACACAGCCACTGCCACCATCAGCTGAGGGAGAATCTGCAACTCACATCTCCCTCATCCCTCCAAGTAATAAAAACATGGAAGGCAGGAGGCCTAGGGAAAGACTAAGGGAATAAAAGAAGTCCTTCAAGTCTAGCACGGTTGCTCATGCCTATAATCCCAGTGATTTGGGTGGGAGGTGGGAGGATCACTTGAGCCTAACCTAGGAAACAGGGTGAGAACCCCTCTACAAAACTGAAAATAAAAAAATTTAGCTGGGCACTGTGGCAGGTGCCTGTAGTCCCAGCTACATGGGAAGCTGAGGTGGGAGGACTGCTTGAGCCCAGGAGTTCAAGGTTACAGAGAGTCAGTCATGATGCCACCACTGCACTCTAGGCCGGGATAACAGAGTGAAATACAGTCTCCAAAGAAAAAATGAAAAAAGAAAAGGCATTCATGGAGCACATCTTGTCATCCTTATCTTCAAGGAACTTTACAAAACTCTGCTGACTCAGTCCTTGGACCCACTTATTATTTTAGGAACTGTCAATCTCCTAGCAAAAAAAACGCATCTTTTCTATAGACTTCTGAGTAACAATTTATTCCTCTGAACTGAAAATAAATATTATGTTTCTTTAATTCCTTCCCTCACCTTATCTTCTGGTAGGCATGGTTCTGTCAATAATTACACAACTCTTAAAGCAACAAGGCTCATGTTCGAAAGGCTTACTCACCTTGAGAGCTGCTGCATGGTGAGACATAGTCCTGCCTACCCGCTTATCACTGCTGTACTGCTGGATATCCGCAATCCACTCCTCACACTGGGCCATTATCTCAACTCTTTTCAAGTAAAAATGTTTGTGTATTACCTTGAGAAAAAGTAAGCAGGAGAACAAGCAGTGTTTACAGTCAAATTTAAAAGACACAGTAAATGACATTACAAGGAAATAAAATGTATTATAAATACATTAAAATAAATATATGTATACTATAAATACATTTAAATTAGTATTTAGAATATTATTACAAATACATTTAAAGAAATAAATATACAGACATTGCAATGTTTTTCTGTCCATAAAACTCAATTTAATCAACTCTACAATATTAGCAGGGAAAAATGAAGCTCATGATTTGAGATGACATGTGTTGAAATATATATATATATGAAATTTATGGCCTGGTGTGGTGGCTCATGCCTGTAATCCCAGCATTTTGGGAGGTCGAGGCAGGCAGAGCACAAGGTCAGGAGTTCAAGACCAGCCTGGCCAATATGGTGAAACTAAACATACAAAAATTAGCCAGGCATGGTGGTGGGCACCTGTATTGCCAGCTATTGGGAGGCTGAGGCAGGAGACTCGCTTGAACCCAGGAGGCAGAGGTCGCAGTGAGCCAAGATCCCATCACTGCACTCCGGCCTGGGCGACAGAGCAAGACTCGAGGGGAGGGGAGGGGAGGGATTTATAGCAGAAAAGAGTGTACAATCCCGGTCAGACACTTGGAAAATTAATCCTGTTCAGAGACCACAAAACACATATGATACAATATATTCAGAAGGCAAATGCAAATAAATAAGTAACCAGGAGAAAAAGATTTTAAAAGATAACTCAAAGAACACCTAGATAAGTATATTCTAAATGCCAAAGGCATTCACACAGAAATCCCCAGAAATGGATCCCCCAGAAATGGCACTATTCTTACTTGCTTAATTGTATCTTCTGTTTAATTTATAGATAGGATTTTATTTTAGGAAGTTAAATTTCCTTATTATTACTGTGGTTTACATTTGCGATTTTTAAATTCTATCTTTGAAAAACTGAGTGAAATTTCTACCAACATATAGTAGTAAGAGTCTATTTCTGACAAATTTAAACTAGAAAACAATTATCCATTTGGAAACATTACTCTGTATTCTGGTTGAGCACTGCCCAGGAAGCATGTCTGCCCTAAAGAACAGACAATCAAACCTACAAAGGGAAAATCACTAGAAAGCTCTGGGAATGAATGTCAAACACCAATACGATTCCACCACATTTAGTAGTTACTGGGTTTGAAGCCTCTGGGATACAGAAGTATGACACAGCTTTAAATGAAGAACAATGATAACAAAATCAGATGGGAGGTGAATGTACCAGAAAAATATATTTCAAAGAACAACAATAAACAAAAACAAAAAGCCCAGGGCATTCAAAGAGTAGTGAGTGGCATTTGATTAGGAAAACTGGGAAAGCATACATGGCCGATGAGTGGCGCCTTTAATGCAAGCTAGGTTCTAAAGACTGAGAAAGATGATTGTCTCAAATGATATATATTTGCTTTCTGTAAACGTCATCCCCTTCTCTGAGTTCCCTGTGTTTATCCTTCCTGAAAAAAATGATATGCATAAAACGAATTACTTTTTTTTTTTTTTTTTTTTTTGAGACAGAGTCTCACTCTGCTGCTCAGGCTTGAGTGTAGTGGTGCAATCTTTGCAAAAGTAACGTATCCAACTTTCTCATTCAAAGGACACTGGAATATAAATTTACTCAGTAACAGCAAAAGCCAAAGAAAAAGAAATATTCATCAGTGCCATCTGATGAAGAAGAAGGCTTCATAGTATTCATGCAGAATATCTGGATAGTTATATTAAAGACCAATTTTATGTCAGGTAAATATACCATTTTTTTCTCTAAAATGTTAACTTTCCAGCACAATTTAAGAAATTAATGATCAAGTGAACCAATTTTAAGAAAGAAAAATGTGGCCGGGCGCGGTGGCTCAAGCCTGTAATCCCAGCACTTTGGGAGGCCGAGACGGGCGGATCACGAGGTCAGGAGATCGAGACCATCCTGGCTAACACGGTGAAACCCCGTCTCTACTAAAAATACAAGAAAATTAGTCGGGCGAGGTGGCGGGCGCCTGTAGTCCCAGCTACTCGGGAGGCTGAGGCAGGAGAATGGCGTGAACCCGGGAGGCGGAGCTTGCAGTGAGCCGAGATCGCGCCACTGCACTCCAGCCTGGGGCACAGAGCAAGACTCCCTCTCAAAAAAAAAAAAAAAAAAAAAAAAAAAAAAAAAAAAAAAAAAAAAAGAAAGAAAAATGTTTCTGAACACAACTACAGCAAGTTGTGATGCTAAAGTAATTTGATATGGCAGGTGAAAAGTATAATTGTATTTAGGCACACTATGGAGAGACAACTAATCATAGGCAAAGAGTTACACACACACACTGTAATTGTATTTAGGCACACTATGGAGAGACAACTAATCATAGGCAAAGAGTTACACACACACACACACACACACACACACACACACACACACACACACACAGAGCAACATTTCAGGATGAAGTGAAAAAAACCACTTCAGTGTATTAATACAGGTTTTGGAAACTCATATCATCCAATTTTTTCCTAAAGAAAAGGAAATGTGGCCAGGCGCAGTTGCTCACGCCTGTAATTCCAACACTCTGGAAGGCCAAGGCGGGCGGATCACCTAAGGTCAGGCATTCGAGACTAGCCTGGCCAACATGGTGAAACCTGGTCCCTACTAAAAAATACAAAAAGATTAGCCAGTTGTGGTGGTGTGTGCATACAGTCCCAGCTATTTGGGAGGCTGAGGCACGAGAATCACTTGAACCGGGGAGGTGGAGGTTGCAGTGAGCCAAGATTCCGCCACTGTATTCCAGCATGGGCAACAGAGCAAAGCCTTGTCTCAAAAAAAAAAAAAAGAAAAAAAAAAGAAATGGCATTCTCCTTATATATACACATTAGTACAAGGGCAAAATTTCTATTTGCAAGACAAATTTAGAAACCATCTTCAATAAAAAACTTTTATGAGAAATACTTCAGAAACATATTTGGAGAGTTTGCTAGTAGAATAGTAACTAATAAAAATAAAGAACAGGCCGGGAGTGGTGGCTCACACTTGTAATCCCAGCACTTTGGGAGGCCAAGGCAGGTGGATCACCTGAGGTCAGGAGTTGGAGATCAGCCTGGCCAACATGGTGAAACCCTGTCTCTACTAAAACTACAAAAATATTAGCCAGGCATGGTGGCACCTGCCTGTAATCCCAGCTACTCGGGAGGCTGAGACAGGAGAATCGCTTGAACTTGGGAGGTGGAGGTTGCAGTGAGCCAAGATCATGCCATTGCACCTGGGCGATGAGAACGAAACAGGACGGGACAGGAGGAAAGGAAAACAGAGGAGAGGGAGAGGAGAGGGAGAGGAGAGGGAGAGGAGAGGAAGAGGAGAGGAAAAGGAAAGGAAAGGAAAGGAAAGGAAAAAAGTTCTCAAAAATTTAGTCAGATGTCGTTTAGAATACAGATGGTTTTATACTTCATCTGTACTATCTACTACCATTTTTTTTTTCTGAGACTCTGTCACCTAGGCTGGAGTGCAGTGATGTGAATATAGCTTACTGCAGCCTCAAACTCGTGGGGTCAGGCAAACCTCCTGCCTAGCCTACTAAGTATCTAAGACTACAGGTGCCACCATGCCCAGCTAAATTTTTTAACTTTTTGCAGAGATGGGGTCTTTCTATATTGTCCAGACTTATTAATGATCTTTGGGATTAACCCTAAAACCTAGAGATTCATATACTAGATACATATAAAAGCAAATATAACTAGATACATATAAAAGCTAACAAACTATATTATAAAATGTCTTTTTTTTTTTTTTTTTTTTTTTTTTTGAGATGGAGTCTTGCTCTACTGTCTCCCAGGCTGTAGTGCAGTGGTGCAATCTCAGCTTACTGCAACTTCCGCCTCCCAGGTTCAACCTCACCCCCCAAGTAAATGAGATTACAGGCACCTGCCACCAAGCCCGGCTAATTTTTATTTTTCTTTTTCTTTAAGTAGAAACAGGTTTTCACCATATTGGCCAGGCTGGTCTCAAACTCCTCACCTCAAGTGACCCACCTGCCTTGACCTCCCAAAGTGCTGAGATTACAGGCATGAGCCACCGTGCCCAGGCTATATTGTAAAATGTCTTTAACAAAGTATTTCACTAATTTTATTGAACATACCTCTTTAAAACATGGTGAAGGGTTTCTGATTTGTTCTAGCATTGCCCACTTAACTGTTGCTTGTCGAATGTTTCCATCATATTCTCGAGAACTCTGTGTGCCACTGGGAGTGCCTCTAGATCGTTCGTATCCCGGTTCATTAAAATAAGGCTCAGCTACTAATATAAGGGACTGGACAGACACCAACACCTAAAGAATAAAGGAAAAGAACAGCTATGATGGGACATTTTTACTATGGGTTAACTGATACCCTGCTCCATCCACAAAGACTCTTCTTTAATATGTGTTTCCACAAATTTCTATCACAATAAAATCAATGTTTATGATTATAACCTGAAATATTTCATTATAAAAGCAAAATAAAATTAGGCACGATACAGCCATAAGTAACACTTATACATCTGTTTTTACTCTTGAATTCTTGAATAATAATAGATATGAAAAACCTATAAAAAATTTTTGTTTGTAAACAACTCATACCAACATTCTGCTCCAACTATTCTTAAGGAGCATAAAGCCAGCCATGCACTTTTTTTTTTTCTTTTTTTTAAATAAGACTGAGTTTCACTCTTGTCACCCAGGCTGGAGTGTAATGGCATGACCTTGGCTCCCTACAACCTCCGCCTCCTAGATCAAGCGATTCTCCTGTCTCAGCCTCCCGAGTAGCTGGGATTACAGGTGCCTGCCACCACACCCAACTAATTTTTGTATTTTTAGTAGAGACGGGGTTTCATCATGTTGGCCAGGCTGGTTTTGAACTCCTGACTTCAGGGGATCTGCTTGCCTCGGCCTCCCAAAGTGCTGGGATTACAGCCGTCAGCCACCGTGTCCAGCCTAGCCATGCACTCTTTAACAATACTCACTTAGAAAAAAAATGCCTGAGACCATTTTAAATTTTTATTCCAAGGAAAATTAACTGCTACAGTATCACAAAAACCTTATTAGAAATTCTCATTTTATTTTATTTCTTTGAGATGGAGTCTTGCTCTGTTGCCCAGGCTGCAGTGCAATGGTACAATCTTGGTTCATTGCATCCTCTGTCTCCTGGGTTCAAGCAATTCTCCTTCCTCAGCCTCTCAAGTAGCTGGGACTACAGGCGTGCATCGTCACCAAGCCCGGCTAATTTTTTTTTAAATTTTTAGTAGAGATGGGGTTTTGCCATGTTGGCCAGGCTGATCTCAAACTTCTGACCTCAGGTGATCCGCCCACCTTGGCCTCCCAAAGTGCTGGGAGTACAGGCGTGAGCCATCGCACCCAGCCAGAAATTCTGATTGACGAGATGGTCTTATGGTTCTAAGACCACTTCCAACCCACCACTTATTTACCAGAAGGCTTGTTTCTCCAGATGTAACATATATTAAGAGAGGTGATTTCTAGCTAATACAGTATTTCCAGTTAACAGATCTACAGAAGTCAATAAAGTAACATCTTTGAAGGCAGGAAAACATCAGATATTATCTACCCAATTCATAAATGAAAAAGAACAGCAATTACACTTTGGTTAGGCACAATGATTAAACAGTCCCATAGATATGCATCTTATAAGTCAAAGTTAAAGAGAACTTTAAAAATGAGTACTCAAAAGTAACATATTTGACCCAAAACAGAAAGGGTTAAATGTGACCTGAAGTGACCATACTGATGCCAAGGTCAACTATGGGAAAAATTTTAATTCATATTATTTCTGAGACAAAGATCTCATATTTTTAATTTTTATTTATTTATTTATTTATTTTGAGACAGTGTCTTGCTTTGTTGCTCAGGTTGGAGTGCAGTGGTGCCATCTCAGCTCACTGCAACCTCTGCCTCCCGGGTTCAAGTGATTCTCCTGCCTCAGCCTCCCGAGTAGCTGGGGTTACAGGTGCCTGTGACCCCATCCCACTAATTTTTGTATTTTTAGTAGAGATGGGTTTCTCCATATTGGCCAGTCTGTTCTTGAACTCCAGGCCTCAAGTGATCTGCCTGCCTCCCAAAGTGCTGAAATTACAGGCATGAGTCACCTCGCCCAGCCAGAGATCTCACATGTACTGACACTTCTGAGACAACTTCCCAAGGCATAGTTGTTAGTTACTGTCCTCTTCCCTCTTAAATAATTGTCCTCTTCTGTTAATATAAGTAGGGTATAATTGCATTTTTGTACAAAAGCACAGAAAGAAATTAAATATCCATTACAAATTTATAAAAAAGGACTCTTATTTATTTAACCTCATCTCCTTTGATACACAGTATGGTTTTATAGATCTCAGGCAGTTAGAGTAATCTAAAAATTACTTTAGATTCACAGCCTATTTTGTTTAAAACAGCAAAGTAAAGCCCACTAAAGGAAGCATAAAATGTTTTGCAGATGCTGGGGCCTATTTGACAGCGAAAGGTGGGAGGAGGGAAAAGATCAGAAAAAAATAACTACCGGCTGGGCGCGTTGGCTAACGCCTGTAATCCTAACACTTTGGGAGGCTGAGGCAGACAGATCACTTGAGATCAGGGGCTCGAGGCCAGCCTGGTCAGCATGGTGAAACCCTGTCACTACTAAAACTACAAAAATTAGCCAGGTGTGGTGGTGCGTGTCTGTGATCTCAGCTACTCAGGAGGCTAAGGTGGAAGGATAGCTTGAACCTGAGACGCAGAGGTTGTAGTGAGCCAAGATGGTGCCCAGCCTGGGCCACAGAGTGGGACCCTGTCTCAAAAAAAAAAAAAAGAAAAGAAAAAGAAAAAAGGAAAAACAAAACAAAACTACTGTGTACTAAGCTTAGTACCTGGGTGACAAAATAATCTGTATAGCAAACCCTTGTGACGTGAGTTTACCTATGTAACAAACCTGCTGTGGAACCCCTGAACCTAAAACAAAAGTTAAACAAAAAAGAATGAGGGTTTTGTGTACCAGAAAAAAGGAACAAGAAATTACATCTGAGAAATAAATGTGGCTATAATTTATTGTCTGCTAAGAGAGAAAAAGGTAAAGTTTATATTTGATAACAGGAACAACAAAAGATTCATTATCAGAGACCAATACTTCCTGCAATTAAATTCAAAAAATACTTTATGACATGGGTTATCTTACCACTGGGTGGCCCAGCAGACATTACCTTTTTGGAAGAGCATCAATGCCACTTTATTTTTCAATAGTGAACTTAGCTATTTAATAGCGATAATACACATTTTAGGAAATTTCTGGACCCCTGGATTGTCTGAACTGGACAGTCATTTTAATGCACACTACATTTTACTAGAGGCAGGAAATAAGCAGAGAAACAGTAAACCCTTGGGATGAAGGATTTCCTCTTTTAAAAAAATCAGATTTTCAGTATTATAAAATAAAACTTTAGGCTTGAGAAACAGTGTAAAATATTTGAAGTCATAGGGATCACAGTATAGTTATCTGTACATTTAGAACCTGTATTTTCATCATCTGTAAAATGGGCATCAGATCTACTTGTGTTACAGGATGAATGAAAGAATTAAATAAACTTTAAACTACAGAACAAAATCAATTCTGCACTAAAAATAATTTCTGTAAGTATATTAGAGGCATGCAAAAAAGCAGCCAGCATGAATTGTCTGATCAACAGAACTTCACTTAAAAAGCTACTTGGATCAAACCAAAAAATAGTATTTATTTTACTTTTACCAGGCTAAAGTGTTTTCTTAGAATCTGAGTCGAAAATCAATTGGTAATTAACATAAAAACATATAGTATATATTATATATATACATATATTTACATTGATGTAATAATCATCAGTATTTATTTTCAATCCATAATGTAGGCTCACTGATTTGAGTCAATTTGTTGATATTTTCAGAGTAAAGACTTTTATTGACAGGCCAAATTTACTGTCTCTCTCCTTTTTATTGATTGCTTTTTATTTTTTAGATAGAGTCTCCCTGTCACCCAGGCTAGAGTGGAGTGCCGTGATCTCGGCTCAATGCAACCTCCTCCTCCCGGGTTCCAGCGATTCTCCTGCCTCGGTCTCCTATTTGCTGGGATTATAAGCACACAACACCTCGTCTGGCTAATTGTACTTTGTATTTTTAGTAGAGATGGGGGTCTCACCATGTTGGTCAAGCTGGTCTCGAACTCCTGACCTCAAATGATCCACCCATCTCAGCCTCCCAAAGTGCTGTGCCAACACATCTGACCCCCTCTCCTTTTTTAGTTTCACGTTAGCATCTGCACAACCGTAAGAGGCTCTCATAATCTGTTCAGGAACAGAAATCAAGAAACACAGAAAACAGTGGGCACTGCGCCTGGCCTGGTATTTTTTTTGAAGGGAGTTTTGGCTAAACTCTATTTTTGTTTTATGCCTCAACTTGAGATTTTAGATTACACATAAGATGAGACTCCACTATGCTAATTGCTCACCTATAAGCTATTTAATATGTATTTCCTAGTAATCTATCTTTTTTGGGGTTTACTATATTCTTGGTCACTAAAAATTTTTAAAAATACTACACAGTTCTTTATTTCTTAAGTGAAAATGTCAGAGAAATTTTGTTTACTTGCAAAAAGCTTGAGGTCTGAGGATTCCACTTCTCTTCTGGTCTTCCATGCCACGTGTTTAAGATGCTTAAACAAACCTGACAAAGGAAAAAAGCGTCAACAGAACTGAAAAAAGAGTGCTTAACAGAAATGCTGCAGAGTATATAAAACTTGAGATATTTTTGTAGGATGCCTAACGAGGTGTAGCTTTTTATTTTGTTTCCAGATGCGTATTCATTACGAGTATTCTGGTTAAATATTGAAAAGTTACATGCTGTAGTTTTAGTATTTTGTCTTTGTAATTTACAGAAGTTATTGGAGAAAATAAACTTGTTTCATTTAAAAAATAAAAAGAGAGAGAAAAAAGAGTGCTTAAAAACAAACTGTCCTAATGAGAAGTAAAAACATAATGCTATCATGTCAAAATATCTCAGTTTTATATGTCTCCAGACAAAACCCTAAGGGTTGGTCTGTTAAAACAAATTGGCATCTTCAGATGTGATTCAAATTTGTGTGGCATTATAACTTTTTCATAATGCAAAACGGACCAGCACCTATTATGTCAACACAAATAACATTTTAATGAAAACTAAATTATTTTAAAAGGAAAATATTTTTAATTAGCACATAGTTGTACCTATTTATGGGGTACAGTGTGATATTTCAATATGTGTATACAATGTGTAATGATCAAAATAGGGTAATTATTGTATCCATCACCTCAAACCTCTCAGTGTTGGTAACATTCAACATCCTCTCTTCTAGCTGTTTGACAAAATAAAATTTTTATTTACTATAGTCACCCTACTGTGCTATACAACAGCAGAACCTATTCCTCCTATCTAGCTGTAATTCTGTATCCATTAACCAACCTCTCCCTATTCCCTCCTCTGTACCTTTCCCTCCCAGCCTTTAGTACCACTATTCTACTCTCTACGTTGATTGAGATAAATTTTTTTAGCTTCTACATGAGTGAGAACGTGCAGTATTTATCCTTCAATGCTTGATGTATTTCACTTAACATAATGTCCCACCAGGGACTATGTTGCTATGAAAGGAAGGATCTCGTCCTTTTCATGGCTGAATAGTATTCCACTGTGTATAAATAACCATGTTTTATTTATCCATTCACCTGTTGATGGCCGCTAAGTTGATTCTGTATCTTGGCTATTCTGTACAGTGCTGCAATAAACAGCAGTGCAAATATCTCTTCAAGATTATGATTTTCTTTCCCTTGGATGTATTGTCAATAGTGGGACTGATAGATCACAAGCTAGTTCTATTTTTACTAAAATATTTTTAGTAAAGAAAAGTGGTACTATTCCATATTTTTGTATATTTCTTTTTTTTTTTTTTTTTTTTTTTTTTGAGACGGAGTCTCGCTCTGTCGCCCAGGCTGGAGTGCAGTGGCGCAATCTCGGCTCACTGCAAGCTCCTCCTCCCGGGTTCACGCCATTCTCCTGCCTCAGCCTCCCGAGTAGCTGGGACTACAGGCGCCCACAACCGCGCCCGGCTAATTTTTTGTATTTTTAGTAGAGACGGGGTTTCACCGTGGTCTCGATCTCCTGACCTTGTGATCCGCCCGCCTCGGCCTCCCAAAGTGCTGGGATTACAGGCGTGAGCCACCGCGCCCGGCCATTTTTGTATATTTCTTTCTAAATTCTGAAAATGCAAAACAGCTTAACAGAAGAGACCTTGATTTAATTATCTGCCTCTACATTCAACTAGTTGCAATATACTCCTTTGATTGAAGTATATGGATCAAATCTAGCCTCACACAAACAGACCCCCTAAAAGAGTATTCAGGCTTCCCAGGGTTCCTCAAAATATACTTAAAGATAACGTTAGATACTTACTCACTTAGCAGGGAGAGAACTGGGGACACTTAATCTGACCTGTAACTACTCTTGTAATAAAAATAAAACTGGGCCATATCACGTGTTCTTCTGGCATATACTCTATCAACATAAAATATACTCATCAGATTTTGTAAATTTTTAACAATTTCATATAATGGCCAACAGATTTGGATAACAGGTGGATAGGTGGTTCTTTTTTTTTTTTTTTTTTTTTTTTTTTTAAGACAGAGTTTTGCTCCTGTAGCCCAGGCTGGAGTACAATGGCGCAATCTGGGCTCAGTGCAACCTCCGCCTCCCGGGTTCAAGCACTTCTCCTCCCTCAGCCTCCTGAGTAGCTGAGATTACAGGCATGTGCCACCACGCCCAGCTAATTTTCTATTTTTAATAGAGACGAGGTTTCTCCATGTTGGTCAGGCTGTTCTCAAACTCCCGACCTCAGGTGATCCACCCGCCTCAGCCTCCCAAAATGCTGGGATTACAGGCATGAGCTACCAAGCCCAGCATAGGTGGTTCTTGTAAATGCAGAAAGGTCTGTCTCCTTACTACTCTTTCAATGCTCTGTGAAAGCAAGAACGCAAAATACATTAATTCATTCAACAGGTAGTTGATTAATAATTTAAAAAGAGTTGTATCTGTAAAGTCTTGTGTATTATTCAAAGTGCTGTCATATATATACCATTTGACCTTTAGTGCAAGCTTGTGCAACCCGCAGGCCACATGCAGCCCAGGACGGCTTTGAATGCAGCCCAAAACAAAATTGTTAAGTTTTAAAAACTATTATGAGATTTTTTGGCTATTTTTTTTTTTAAGCTCATTAGCTATATTGTTTGTGTTAGAGAATTTTCGTGTGGCCCAAGACAATTATTCTTCTTCCAAAGTGGCCCAGGGAAGCCAAAACATTGGGCAGCCCTGCTTTAGAGCATTCTTGGGACTAACAATGGCAGGTATGTATCCTCATACCTAACTGTAGATATAGGACCTAAGGTTAAATGCTAACAGTGTGTAAACTTGAAAAATAAGTCCACAATTGTGTGTACCATGGAACACATAGGTAAGTATGATGGTAAAAGACTATTAATTTAAGACTCCCAAGCCCTGACCCTCTTCTCTATGCAATGAAGCCTTGAGAATTATTTTCTTAAATACATCTTAATATTTTACACTTACACTCTATTCAAGTTACAGTGTCTCAAGTAAAGTCAACGTTGCTATTTCTTCTTCCCTACTCACTTATAGAAAACCTGTTGTTTGTTCTTCCAAAGAAAGTTCTGCCTCTGGTCAAATCTTTTGCAACAAACCCAAAAAACTAATTCTAGTTTTATGATTTGAGCTAATGATAATTTGCAACCACATATCTGAGGCAGGCTGTAACTTTTGAAATTCTTCTCTTCTAGATTTCAAAACACTGAACACTCAGCACAGAATTTACCACTGAATTTCAGAGGTATCCAAAATACCTCTGAAAAAAGAGATTACTCTTCTAAATCTAATTTTAAAAGGTTTATGGTAATATGAGATGATTTTTATTATATCTTTTGGTCAGCTTTTTTGTAAATGGGAATGCATCTTCCTACTTTTAATACAAGAAAATGTAAAAACACTTGAATATAAGGTACACCTTAAAATAAGTTCATAATAGTGTGTATCATAGAACTTTACGTTAAGTCCCTGAGTAAATTCTTAAGACTGTAAGGGCTTCTTAACACTTAACTGTTTCTGCTCTTTTCAGTTTCTTCTCTTCTATTCCTTAAGCTAATCTGGATGTAGGGAAGAGAAGTACAAAGAAACCCATGCCCTCTTAGAAAGCAGATAACTGAAACAAAATTTTTCTTCAAATTACAAAGAACCTTTGTATACAATCATTGGCATTTGAAACAAAAGACTGCAATTAAATTACCTTGCCGTCATTATAAAGGTTTGGATTGAATCGCACGCTATGACCACCAGTTGTCTCTAGATTCACAAGAGGGGGTGAACTGGGATAATCTTGAGGAAAATACACATCAAACTCAAAGCAGCCATTTGCGTAAGGGGTGTCCGCCGGACCAGTTATTAGAACCTGGATATATATAAACATACAAAAGCCTATGTTAATATTCCTAAACATTGATATTTAGAAAAATACAATCCAACATAAGAACAACCTTCATTTTTGGAGATGGAGTCCCACGCTGTCACCTAGGCTGGAGGGCAGTGGCATGATCTCAGCTCACTGCAACCTCCGCCTCCTGAGTTCAAGCAATTCTCCTGCCTCAGCCTCCTGAATAGCTGGGATCACAGGCACCTGCCAACATGCCCGGTTAATTTTTGTATTTTTTAGTAGAGATAGGTTTCCCCCTGTTGTCCAGGCTAGTCTCAAACTCCTAGCCTCAAGTGATCCGCTTGCCTCAGCCTCCGTAAGCGCTGGGATTACAGGCTTGAGCCACTGTGTCCGGCTGAAATAAGAACAGTTTTCTTTTTTTTGTTGAGACAGTCTCACTCTCTGGCCCAGGCTGGAGTCCAACAGTGTCATCTCGGCTCATTACAACCTCCACCTCCCGGGTTCAAGCAATTCTCCTGCCTTAACCTCCTGAGTAGCTGGGATTACAGGCACACACTACCATGCCCAGCTAATTTTTGTATTTTCAGTAGAGATGAGGTTTCACCATATCAGCCAGGCTGTTCTCAAACTCCTGACCTCAACTGATCTGCCCACCTTGGCCTCCCAAAATGCCAGGATTACAGGCATGAGCCAGCATACCCTTTTTCTTTTTTTTTTGAGATGGAGTCTCACTCTGCCGCCCAGGCTGGAGTGCAGTGGCGAGATCTCAGCTCACTGCAATCTCCGCCTCCCAGGTTCAAGTGATTCCCCAGACTCAGCCTGCCAACTACTGGGATTACAGGTACCTGTCACCACACCCAGCTAATTTTTATATTTTTAGTAGAGACAGGGTTTCACCATGTTAGCCAGGCTGGTCTGGAACTCCTGACCTCAAGAGATCTGCCTACCTCGGCCTCCCAAAGTGCTGGGATTACAGGCATGAGCCTATCCAAAAAATCAAAAGGAGCAAGCAAACAAATAAAACTTTCTACAAGTCAATGGGCCAATAGTTTTAGCTGTGTATCTATGGAAGACAGAATGCCTAACCCATGAATTAAATCATAAATATAAAGAAAATTTTCTTTTTCAGGTTAAATGTTAAACATTTTCTTGATGCAGCAGACTCTTGGAATTTAAGGCCAGATTATCATGTGTTAAACATAAAAGTAGCGATTATATATTATTGTATTACCCGTAATTCACAGATCTTAGGAATTTAAAAAAACACAAATTTCCTAGAAAAGAAAGAAAATGATTAAGTTTTGAAGAGTGACACTATAAAACAGGAGAGAAGTATCTTGGACGACAAAATGGAAATCCTGTAACATTTTTTAACTGATCAGCATTAAATCCTTTGATACTGTAACCAGCTTCATACAATCTTTGCTCAAGGATGATGGCTCTTTTGATATTTTCTAAATTTTTATTTTCAACAGCAGTGTGATCCACACACTCTGAACTAACATTAGAAAAGGGCTCTTTATGGAGGCTGCAGTGAGCTGTGATCACATCACTGTACTACATACAGCGCGAGCAACAGTGAGACCCTGTCACCAAAACAAAAGGAGTGGGGTGAGGGGCTCCTTTCACTGCAGTCTAAAATGGTCACCAAAATTTCTAGTGTTTTGTATAATTTATTTGTATAATATTTCTAATTTTGTATAAACATTTGAGTAATCAGATGAGCCAAGGAGATAAGGGAGAATGCTTCGTTATCATTATTTTTTACCTTCATGATGTCAAGTCGCTCCTCATCACAGCGTACAAACACACTAGAGGATGAAGACAGAGGCAGTGAGGTTGAAAGTGTCACAGCTTCCTGGGCAAGGCGGCGAGCTCGGGCAGCACTGTTCGCATCATTAGCATTTTTCACCTGAGACATGTAGTGGTAATTGACTTTAAATCCCAATTTCCCATCTTCATCTTCAGAAACCATTTCAAATGTATCTAAAAGGAGAAGAAAAAATAAAACCTAGAACTGGAAAAAACTGTTCCAGTTCCATAATGACAAAAATCACAAATAATCACTAGTCCTTCTCTCACCCAACTGGAGTGAACTTCCAACCATGGAAGAATAGCAGAAGTGTAAATGTTTACATAACACCTATATATTAGCACTGCCAGATGGATTAGCACTGCCAGATGGATGGACTGTTGTCTTTCACATGCTACAGGGATACATTTTAAGGTTTATAAAAAACAATCTACCAGATGCAAGAAATGGGCCCATTACTATGCCCAGTGGAAAATTTTTACATCATGTGGAGGACAGGGTCTATTAACTCAAAGATTTTTTTTAAATGATTCAATCAAAGACAATGGCTACTTGATAAAACATGCACAGCCTGTTTTAATCAATAATTTCTCTTCTGTTAATTCGTCCTATAGAATCCTGGATATGCACAAATATTTACAGGTAATGATAGCCATTGAGATGTTGCATATGATATTTAAAAACTGGAAACAACCTAAAGTTCCACTTACTGGTTAAACAAATGGCAGCCAATCATATTAGGGAATATTAGGCAGTTAGTAAGTATCAAGTTGTAAAAGAATGATACTACAAAATATTTGATACATATGGTTGAAAATGTAGTTTCTTAAAAAAGCATCAACTGAAAACTTGTATGTTTTCAGACATATTTTGAAAGCCAATGGGGAGCCAACTTGATTATGTTTAAAGTCACATACTTGGAGAGTTTATGATTTTATGTAGTATGAGAGAACTCTTCTAGCTAGCTAACATTAATGAAGGGCTCTGGACATATGATTCTAAATTTCTGACAGGTAGTAACTTTAAACCAGAATCTCTCACACGTAAGGATCCATAAACACATTCATGGTCATGAAATGAAACTTTCCGGATTGAAAGAACTCGTTAAAGAATTTGCAGACATGAAATGTGACTAAACGCTTTCAAGTACAAGAACAATGCCACATATTTTTAAAAGCCATTAGCTGACATATTTTTGATGACCTAGGAAGCGGAATGAAATCTAAAACCCAATAAAATATTTATGTCCAACAGAAACACACATACACAAACACATGTCTGCAAATTCTTTTCTGACCCTCTTCCCCTCCCCTTGAGTGTTGGCTGGACTTAATGAGTGATGGTGTACACTTTTCTGAATTCCTGACCCATGTAAAGAGTGAGATAATAAAGGTCAGATTTTTTTTTTTTTTTTTTTTGAGACGGAGTCTTGCTCTGTCACCCAGACTGGAATGTCTCGGCTCACTGCAACCTCCACCTCCCGGATTCAAATGATTCTCCTGGCTCAGCTTCCTGAGTAGCTGGGATTACAGGCACCTGCCACCACACCCAGTTAATTTCTGTATCTTTAATAGAGATGGGGTTTCATCACGTTGGCCATGCTGATCTCAAACTCCTGACCTCGTGATCCGCCCACCTTGGCCTCCTGAAGTGCAGGAGTAGAGGCGTGAGCCACCATGCCCGGCCAGGTCAGTTTTTTAAAGCAAATAAGTTATAGTGGTAATTTATGTGACAATATATAATACAGAACTATTTGATAAAACAACAAACAAGCCAAAAAAACCTTGGTAATTGTTAAATACATATAAACTAAATAAAGTGTTTGGTTTTAGTACTTTAATACACAAAGGAATTTTCAATAAAAAAATTCAATAAAATATTTATTATTTAAAAACCAAGTTAATATTATTACTTAGAGTGAAGTTAACAGATTAGATTGCCAAGCTGAGTCAGGAAAAAGGCTCTAAAATCATTAGACACTGACCAAAACTCTAAGAAAAGTATAAATCACTTTCATATATATTATCTCTTGTGCTCTTTATGGCAAACCTGAAAGGTAAGCAGAGCAAAACCTAAATGATTTATAATGAGGTTTCAAAGACAATAGGACAAAAATTTGTTTTCTGAATCCTAATTTAGCATTTAAAAAAATATAGTCCAAGATTTTTGGGTTGTTTCTCAAGGATGAAAAAGCAGCATAGACAGTAATAGTTAATAATGGTCATCAAAATTTGGTATGTAAGTGTTTTCTCATAAATCAGTACCATATAAAGGGTACTGATATGATCTTTTTGCCAGTTCTTACTTGTCAAGAGTTTTGGAATGGGAAAAGCTAGAACTGAACTACGTGTAACTACATTTTCTAAAAGTGAATTGCAAGGCAATCTAAAATGGCAAGAGTAACAGACTTAGTTCAAAATTCTGAGTCTTGGCTTCCTTCAGGCCAGGATGTACAGAAATGAAGAAGTAAATAAGGAAAAACATTTTCTGCCTGTTTCGTAGACACTTGGCTTTGATTTCATTTTTTCTAGGCTCTTACAGTCCTATTGAAGTCACAGTTTATAACTAAAAATATAGACATAAATTCAAGAGGCAAAGATGATAAAAAATGTTGACATGTATGAAGTAAAATTCATGTTACAAGCAATTTTTAAAATCTTTAATTTGCTAAAACACATTTCAATAGCACTGTTAAAAAATGGAAAGTGAGATCTTAAGCAAATCAAAAACTTCATCTTACCAAACTGTAATTTCTTCATAACAGCTACATATTTTTCTTCAAGTGACTTTAATACTGACAAAGGTTTGGGTTTCATAGCCGCCTTCTTGGAGTATTCACCTAGTTTTTTTTCTGTTATTTAATATTTCAAGATAAATAACATAAGTATACATTTAAAAAAATAAAACTAAAAACAATTCACCTCTAGAGTTCGAATTTTGAATTCCAAAAAACTGTCAACTTCTTCCCAATTATCTTATTACAACCACTCTGAGAATAACAAATTTCTATTTCATAAACATAATAAAGTAAACAACATAATCATCTCAAGAAGTGAAACAATAGATAATTCAGATCACTTTCTTCAGGTAACATAGGAAAATCTCTCTCTTTCTCTCTCTCTCTCTCTCAATCTCTCTCTCCCAGGCTTGGAGTACAGTGGTGCAATCACAGCTAACTGCAACCTCAACTTCCCAGGCTAAGGTAATTCTCCCACTTCAGCCTTCCAGGTAGCCGGGACTACAGGCACATGCCACTATGCCCAGCTAATTTTTCATGTATTTCGTAGACACAGGGTTTCATCATGTTGCCCAAGCTGATCCTGAACTCCTGAGCTCAGGTTATCTACCCACTTAGTCCTCCCAAAGTGCTGGGATTAAAGGTGTGAGTCACTATGCTGGCCAAAAATATCAATTTAAGCTAAATTCTCATACACAGTCTTAATGTACTATTTTCTATCTAATACAAAGGCATTTTTCAATTTCATGAATTTCAGTGGGAAGAAATATTTATGATGTATGTTCTCAGCCTACTAAACTTAGCAATCATATATAGCAGAAATATTTTAAAATTAGACTATACATGATTGAAATCAGATAAAGAACAAAACCTAACAGAGAACAAAATTTTTAGGTAAATGAACTTGCTTTAAAATCATTAACATAAAGCAAAAAGAGAAAGGCAGTTTTCAGTAAGTGAATGAAACATCTTTAAATCAAATGAAAAGTGGCATAATAGGAAAAGTTTTGTACCTTGATTTGCTTGCCGCAAACTGGTGGTGGCTGCATAAACTATCTCAGCCGTCTTTTGGATGTCTGGTACCAAAAGAGTAAGTCCTTCTGGTTCTTGATCAGATGCATCTGGTTTTACTCCTGTTTTAACATTTTCCCTTTTAGATCTGAATTTTTTTTTAATATGGAAAGAAATGCAAGGAAAAATAAGATTTTACGACTAAAACACCTTCATAAATCAATAATAGTGGCAAAATATAGAAATGAGAGTGTGCATTTGTCACACACATGATCTGTATTAACTTGCTTTTGAAGCCATTGGTTAATAAAGTTATGGGTAGGTTTTCCCTTCTAACATAAAATCAGACAAGAGACAGACATTATACAAATGTCATCCTGTATAAGACCCAGATACCTGATGTCCTTAGAGACACACTTTTAAAAACACATCTAATTATAAATATATAGAGAGAGAAATCACTTATATACTTAAAATATTTGAGAATTAAAGGACCACAAGCAGTTTTTAAATTTTAATACTATTTGTATTTCACTCAGAATTAAATTTCTAAGGAAAAAAAAAAACATATTTTAGAGTAAAATGTAGGTTCATTACTGCGTGTCTTAATACAATGTGTTTCTATACACTGCATCTTTTAATGAAATACTAAGTTTTAGGGCATATTCATTTTAAAGATATTATTCTGTCATTTCCTGTCAGGATCTAAAATGTACCCAATTTCATTTCAAATTGTTATCACAATAGGATGTATTACAGCAAAGTTTAAGAATATAGGACATTAAATTTTTATTTATATTTTCTAGATAAATGTACTAGTAGTTTAATACAAGAGTCACCGAACACAACTAAACATTATTTCCTTTTCTCTATTCCAACTCTCAGCACGTTATTCACATAATAAACATCTTTACACTACTGCTTAGAACTTTAAAAATCTACATCTTTATAATTCCTTAAATAGATCATTTGAAACAAACTAAAATCATATATAAGTGTTAAAAATATTTATGCTGAGGTATGATCTAAACTACACATCGCTTATTTTTTTAGTTGTATACCTACCTAAAAAGGGACTTGGTCATTATATTAAAATGCGATCTCACAAAGTGGTCATGGAGCCTTAGAAAACTATAAAAAGGATAACAGACAGTAGAAGAATCCTTAACAAATAGGCTGGGCACGGTGGCTCACGCCTGTAATCCCAACACTTTGGGAGGCCGAGGCGGGCGGATCACCTGAGGCTGGGAGTTCAAGACCACCCTGAACAACATGGAGAAACCCCATCTCTACCAAAAACGCAAAATTAGCTGGGCATGGTGGTGCATGCCTGTAATCCCAGCTACTCAGGAGGCTGAGGCAGGAGAATCACTTGAACCCGGGAGGCGGAGGTTGCAGTGAGCCGAGAGATCGTGCCATTGCATTCCAGCCTGGGCAACCAAGAGTGAAACCCCATCTCAAAAAAACAAACAAACAAACAAAAAAAAACAAAGAAGAAGATTCCTTAACAAATAATACTATGTCATCTACAT
The DNA here is from genome assembly GCF_049350105.2 of Macaca mulatta. NCBI lineage: Eukaryota > Metazoa > Chordata > Mammalia > Primates > Cercopithecidae > Macaca > Macaca mulatta. The sequence goes on from NC_133418.1 coordinate 92,346,201, forward strand.
ACAAATGAACCTTTCCTTGTCACAAAAACAAAAATCTGCTCAGAAGCAATTCAATCCTTAAGGTAGATAAATAGTAAACTAAGAAGCCACTCAAGTGGGTAGGAAGAATAAATGAAAATAGTATCATGCATGTGTTTTGAATTTAGTTCCTATAACGTGTAAACAAAAACTAGTTTCTACAGAGATGTTTAACTAGAAGGTAAAAACTTAATGTCACTTGACTTAACTGAAGGGTAGAATATGTCACTGAATAGACTGCCTTTTCTCCTGTGGTCTCTTCTTATCTTCCCTGAGCTATAAGAAGTTAGAGAACACATAGCCACTTTCCTTTACCACTCAGGAAATGACTTGGCAGATGTTACACTGTACACCATTTCAGTCATCAACTGTCGTCTGTGTACATGTATCTGAATACATGTTTTTGTACATATAAGGAGAGTATAGTGTATGTCTGAAGACTGAAATACCAGAGGATTTTACTGCTACAGTCAACTACTATACTGTGTCTTTTATAGCTATGAAATTAAGGTGAGACTGTAGTTTAACAGTGAGTCACTTCTTAATAAAGATATGATTCTGGCAGAGTAACTCAGATTACCAACTTCTGCATTTGTCAATAGCTATTAACAATCAGTGTCAAACACTGAGAATGAAGAGAAGTGCATAAGCTGCTTGACAGTACCCACTTTGAATTTACAAGGACTCTTCCTCCCCAGTTGTAAATGATTCTCTATTACCAGGTCTTGAAAAAATTATTAAGTAACAGGGCCACTGAATAAGAAAACAACAGTAAGTTGTTTCAGAAAGCAGTTATGATTATAGCCATAATAAAATATCATTTCCTAAGTCTATAATCAATGAGTTAATCCACTGTACTCTCAATAAAGATTTCACTTAAAGAAACATATCTTGCAGAGAAGGAAGATATGAAAGTGAAGCTCTTTTTCCAGAAAGGTTATTTTCTCCTTGAAGAAACAAGAATCTCTAGCATGGAGCGTGAACTGCATTAATCCAATTTAGGTCTTTATTGTATTTACCACCCCAGTGTGCAGATTACCTTTGGAGCTACTGATTCTAAATCTCAAGCTCTATTCATGCCAATTTCCTAACTCTACTTTTAAAAAGAAGATTAGTAGGAGATTATTAAAATAGTGCACAAGGTTAGGATGATAAAATTTTATTTTTTTACCATAATTAAGAAAAAGTAAAAGAAAAATAATTGTGCAAGAATCCTCAGAAGTTTAAAAAAATTATTTACACCAAATGTGTGAAAGAAATGATATATATTTCATATTGAAGACAATGGTTGAATCATAAAGCAGATATATATTAGACCTTTGCACCAGGTTCTAATGAGAAATTTTTACTTGAATAGTCTCTTTGACAAAAACACACCAAAAATCAAGAAAATCTCTAAATGGTGAGAATACTTTGAATATATGAAGAACACACACTACCTGCCTATCAATGATTCTAACTAGTCATTGTCTGACATTAAACTATAGCTAGTAGTCTCTTTTCTATAAAAGTTGCAGGTTACTGTCAACCCATATGTAGGCCCAGCTCATGAAAAAAGGCCATACCTTAGCTCACATCCTGAAGTCTGTGTGAAAAGCTATTTGAGTTCAAGGCACCTAGCTGGAAGTAGGTCTTTGAGACTGACAATGGATCCAACATGGTAAAAGCAATCAGCGACGGCCGCTACCATGGTATCCGCTGCTTTGTGCATACGTTGAATCTGGTTGTGATCACTGCCCTGAAGAAATACGAGGAAGCAACTGAAGTTTCTACTATTGCACAGAATTATCTGCAAACATTTTCCACTATGCTGTGAATTCCAACTAAATAGCTAATTAGTTAGGAAAACTTTGGCTCTGTGACACATATCTGAAGTAGGATGTGAGCAAAATAGGCAAATCTTTCTCCTGAAAACAAAACAAAAAAGCAAACCCATACCTCAACATTCAATTATATTGAACTGCCTCTACCAGTATCTACTGCCCAAATAAAGTTGAATATTAGTAAGACTAAAAACACCATGCCAGAATTTTCTTTTATAATCCATAAACCAAAAACAGCTTAATACAGCTATTTCCTTGATAAAACAAGACCCCTTTAGCCCTTTGCACTCCTAAATCTAAGCTAAATGTACTGCAAAGTTGCAATAAACATTTTAAAAAGGAGAGCCATTTGAAGACGTTATCTGGAGACTACATGCTGAAATGTAGATTCAGAACTATTAAGAATTAGCACTGCAGAAGAAGATTCTAAAACTGTAAGAGAATGAAACTTCTACATTTACCAAAAAGCACGGATCACACTGTACTCCTCAGTTCTAAAGCTCTTTGACAGTAATTATAGCTTAGATTAGAGGTAAACTGAAAGACTAAATAAAAATATTACTGTAGGAAATTGCTTCTAATATCTCCAGGATGCACGAAAATAATTCTTGAAATGCACCAGTAAATGGACAAAGATCTCCATACAATAAATGTTTTCTGCGATTAATTTAAAGCTTAGTTTTTAACTCTATGATCCCCTTTGGTTTTTACTTAATCTCTAAGTGGAAGTACTAGTTTAATTTTTAATGATTTAAATGAATGTTGCAAGACAAATCTTCCTTGTCTTGGTAGCATACGTGAGAATGAAAGAAGGGAATACTTAAAATAGTTATAAGAAGCCTTTAAAAATAAAACCTTGATTTCTATATTAGACACAAATATACTAATTTTTAGGCCAAATAAAACACCACCAGACATACAGAAGGTACTGCATGCTACTGTTAAATAGAGTTGCCAGAAATAATATGCTTCAGCAGTTTACCAAGGGACAACCCAACTGAGCCAAAGAAGAGAGATTAAAATAAATATTTGCCTATCTGTGTGAAAAAAGACTGAGGAACAACTGAACTTGTTTACCACCATCAAAAACAGAAATGTTTAAAGAAATATATGGGTATAACAAATGCTACCTGTCTAAGAAATCAGGACGTTTTCATTTTTAGGTATGAGAAGCAGATGTAAAAGAGGAGAACCAAGGGAGTGTTTTTCAACAGAAATCACAAGTAGGAGGGCTGGAACTGGAACTGAATTTTTTTAACTAAAGTACTAGAAGATCCAGCTTATGGGGGTTAAAATAAGAGAGTCTGGTAGAAAATATGCCTGGAAAGATGTAAATCAAGTGATCTCCCATTGCTGAGGTATATAAAAAGGAAGTGGGGTACTTCTACAAGTGACTTCAGTTATTTAAAAGTATGATGAACAACTTTCCATTAGGAAGAAACTTTGAGATAGGTAAGAGAAACAGCTATAAAAGATGCTTGCTTCAATGCTGTTCAAAGAGAAGTTAAATATCCAGAACACTTTATACTGAACACAGAGTTATTTGTGTCATGCCCTGATAGCAAATAAGACTTTTTGATTCACAGTAAATTTCTCTCAAATTTTTGGTGAAACCATCAAACACCAACTATACTAAATATGATTTTTGCTTATTGGAGTACAGCAGAAAAAGTCTGCACAGAAGATCAGATATAAAAAAACTGCCTTCATTCCTGCTTGAAGGAAGCTATGAAGTATCACATTTATTCAAAAGTAAAACTACTGTGGCTATATTTTAATTTCGTCTTAAGATAATACCAGCTGGAATGACCAGCAGGAGATGAATTTCACCAGAACTAACATGTAAAAGCTAAAGGGTCCCATCTTCAAAGTGACTATTTTGTGGGTAACAGAATTTTCACAATAGAAAATAATATTTAAATTTAAGTAAAAACAACATGTATATACAGATTAAAGGTATTATGTTATCCATGCCAGAAATCCCTTTACTAGTGGAGGTAACTGAGAGTTACTTCCAAATTCTTTTTTAACAGTCTAAAATAAAATGTTGAACAATATTCATAAACGGGGAGTGTTTTTGCTTACTCTTTAAATATTAAATATTGCTGCATAAACCCTTTAATCATCTCTTCTTGACAAAGGAGCTAAAGATATTAGAAATATTGGGTACATTAAACCACAATAAAATGCAGGAAATGAAAAATAATACTGTGTTCGTGTGTGGGAGCAGGGGGCTTCTAATGGCAATGCCATTTTATCACCAACATATTCCTCTATTCTATGAAAGTGGATACCAAAACTCTTGAAAAGACAGTAGAAAAGTACATCCATCAATAATTAAGAAAATTTCAGAAAAATCTTATTTTTATTTACTGAGACGGAGTTTCACTCTTATTGTCCAGACTGGAGTGCAATGGCGGATCTCGGCTCACTGCAACCTCTGCCTCCCAGGTTCCAGCAATTCTCCCGCCTCAGCCTCCCGAGTAGCTGGGATTACAGGCACCTACCATCATGCCTAGCTAGATTTTTGTATTTTTAGTAGAGACGGGGTTTCACCATGTTGGCCAGGCTGGTCTTGAATTCCTGACCTCATGTGATCCACCTGCCTTGGCCTCCCAAAGTGCTGGGATTACAGGCGTGAGCCACCACACCCAGCCTTATTAATTCTTCAATTAGTACAGCAAGAAAAACATCAGACATGGATAAAGCTGACCTACTCTTCATATAAGTGATTATAAAGTTGCTTATACTAGAGAGACAACCAAACACAATGAGACTCAGTTTACTTTGGTAATATAGTAATTAGGTACAACTAGAATACTATGGATACTTAGTGAAATATGCTGTCTTTTAATATGCTATCATAGGATATTACAAATTATTCAGGAGAGTGAAAACACATGAGTAAAACAGTAGGAAAATTCTGTAAAATCCATATTATTCTATGTAGTTTTTAAAATATCAAAAACACTATTTTCTTCTCTTTTTATTTTTCTGAGATAGAGTCTCACTCTGTCGCCCAGGATGGAGTGCAGTGGCACCATCTCAGCTCACTGCAACGTTCACCTCCCAGGTTCAAGTGATTCTCACGCCTCAGCCTCCCGAGTAGCTGGGATTACAGGTGCACACCACCACGCCTGGCTAATTTTTGTATTATTAGTAGAGACAGGGTTTTGCCTTGTTGCCCAGGCTGGTCTCAAGTGATCCACCTGCCTCGGCCTGCCAAAGCACTGGGATTACAAGCATGAACCACCACGTCTAGCCCAAAAGCAGATTTTTTTCAACTCAAAATATTTTACTCCATTGCCATCATTTAAAAATATTTTTTTTTTTTCTTTTGAGACAGAGTGTCACTCTGTCCCCCAGGCTGGAGTGCAGTGGTGCAATCTCGGCTCACTTTAACCTCCACCTCCCAGGTTCAAACGATTCTCCTGCCTCAGCCTCCCGAGTAGCTGGGACGACAGGTGCGCGCCATCATTCCCAGCTAATTTTTGTATTTTTAGTAAAGACAGGGTTTCACCGTGTTGGCTAGGATGGTCTTGATCTCTTGACCTCATGATCTGTGAGCCATGGCCTCCCAAAGTGCTGGGATTACAGGCGTCAGCCGCAATGCCCGGCCCCTTAAAAATAATTTTAAAATATCGCAAATATTAGAACCAACCCAGAAGCTCCACGTTCTGATATTTAATTAATCATTTATGCATAAACCTAATTATTATTTGGGAGTTAAGTTTAATTTAGCAGATAAATGTATTTGATTGAGACATTAAGATCTATGAGTTCTTATCATAGCTATGTCACTAACCATGAGATAACTGAGAACAAATAAGTCTGTATGAACTTCGTTTTGCTCATTTATAAAAAGGTGGAATTTGAACTACCCAAACTCTAAAATCCATAGATAATATGAACAAGTTACTATTGTAATGTGCCCAGAAAGACTTGATATGAAGTAAATTTTACTTAGCAACAGACTTCAAATTCAGTAATTAAGACTGGCTGAGATTTTGGCTGGGTGTAGTGGCTCACACTTATAATCCCAGGACTTCAGGAGGCTGAGGCAGGTGGATTGCTTGAGCTTAGGAGTTCGAGACCAGCCTGGGCAGCAAGGGGAAACCCCATCTCTACTATAAACACAAAAATGTGCCGGGAGTGGTGGCGCATGCCTGTAATCCCAGCTATTTGGGTCAAGGTGGGAGGATCGCTTGGGCCTGGGAGGTGGAGGTTGCAGTGTGCTGACATAGCGCCATGCAGCCTGGGTGACAGAGTTTAACCCTGTCTCAAAAAAAAAAAAAAAAAAAAGACTGCTTGAGATTTTGTCTGAGATAATACAGTGAAAACTGTCGTGAAACATAAAGCTCATATGATGCAATTTGATACAGAATAAAGTGATCATTTTATACTAATACGTGATGCTTCTGAGGTAGAAACACTGAGTCAATTTATAATTTAAAAAAAAATTTTTTTAATCACTTAAGTAACAGAGTAAGTTGTATTCTGGCATTTAATCAGTGTTTTCCAACAACCAATTAAGGCTTAAGTTTAGCCATTAAACAAGCGTGAATCCTAATAATCAATGAACTATTTGGGTAGTGGGTAGTAGTGGTACATAAAAATAGACGTAGCTAGACTATAGGTCAATCAACTTATCTTTCTTCATCAATACTCTTTTCCATGATGAACATCAACAGTATCAGGAGGCTTAGAAGCTAAATCTCAGCTTTATTACCTATTACTAAGTTTGTAATGTAACATTCTAAGTAACAGATTCATTTTCTGTCAAATAAGAATAGTACATACTTTCTTGCCTACTATATAGAGCAGAAAAATCAATATACACCTAAGCAATTCAGAAACTATAAATCCTACATAAAAGTTAGGGCTGTATTATTAACTCCTCATATTTTTATATAACTATATACAACTATGTATTTATTACAACATATGCTCCATTTAGGGCAAATTGGCTTATTTTCAAGAAATAAGAAGAGAAAAAAATGAAAGCACAGAGACTAGAAAAGAAATACTGTACTAACTGGCCAGGCACAGTGGCTCACGCCTGTAATCCCAGCACTTTGGGAGGCCGAGGTGGGTGGATCACCTGAGGTCAGGAGTTCGAGATCAGCCTGGCCAACAAGGCAAAATCCCATCTCTACTAAATATACAAAAATTAGCCGGGTGTGGTGGCAGGCGGCTGTAGTCCCAGCTACTCAGGAGGCTGAGGCAGAAGAATCGCTTGAACCTGGGAGGTGAAGGCTGCAGTGCACCAAGATCACGCCACTGCAATCTAGCCTGGGTGACAGAGTGAGACTTTGTCTCGAAACAAAACAAAAACAAATACTGTACTAATCAAAATTTAATTGGTAAAACAAAAGGAATGCATGAAATAATTTTGTTTTGTATCTGCCTAAGTCGTCAATCAGAACATTTCTAAAATTGATTTTCACCAAATTTTGAGCCCTCACAATTGGTATGCAATGAGGCTTGGAGCATATGCATCAATAAACATCTTTTCACAGGTTGTCTTTGGCCCATGTGCAACATTGCTTGCACCTGATATGTATCCTTTGTTACTTTTCAAGTCTCTTTTTCTGTCTTGGTCCTTAGGAAACTATTTCCTTCCACTCTTTATAGGCCTAAACCTAAAAAATATTACATACAAAAATGACTAAATTATAAAGCTAAAGAAGTAAGCCAGAATCTAAGGCTTTGGGGATAGAATTAATGATAATCTGGTACATTTTTTTCTCTGCCAGAAATAAAAGGGTTTCAATCACAAAGCGATTGAATATTGCCAGCCTACAGGCATTAAAAAAAATAAAAACGTTTATGGTAATAGGAATTTTCAAACACTAGCCCAGGGAATGGATCTCACCTAGAGTGCAAGTCCTTGATGGGTGACTACTAAGTTTTTTTCTTCTGCCTAATATGACAGTAGGCAAGTAGAGGAAATAAAGTTCTTAAACAATTCCTCTGAAATAAAATAAAGAACTACTTAACGTTATCCGGGCAAAAAAAATTAAATAGAACCAACATTTAGGGTTTAATCAACCATTTTCATTCAAACTATTATTAAAAATAATTCTAATTGAACAAGAAAAACATACAATGCCAGCATCCTGATATGCTCCACTTTTTATTGTTTAGGTTTTAAAAAACTTTTTTTTTTTTTTTGAGACAGAGTCTCATTCTGTAGCCCAGGCTGGAGTGCAATGGCACTATCTCAGCTCACTACAACCTCCGCCTCCCAGGTTGAAGTGATTCTCCTGCCTCAGCCTCCCAAGTAGCTGGGATTACACCCACTGTGCACCACCACATGCAGCTAATTTTTGTATTTTTAGTAGAGACGGGGTTTCACCATGTCGGCCAGGCTGGTCTTGAACTAATGTCCTCAGTTAATTTGTCTGCCTCAGTCTCCCAAAGGGCTGGGATTAAAGGTGAGAGCCACTGCACCCAGTCAAAAATTTGTTTTTAATTTAAATATTATTTTAAAGAATAGAGATGGGGTCTCGCTGTATTACCCAGGCTTGTCTTGAACTCCTGGGCTCAAGTAATCCTCTCACCTCAACCTCCCAATGTGCTGGAATTACAGGCGTAAGCCACTGCACCCAGCGTATTCTTTAGGTTTTAAATGATAGATGATATTAGAAGAATGGTCTAAGTGAAATTTACAGGCCAGGCACAGTGGCTTGTGCCTGTAATGCCAGCACTTTGGGAGGCTGAGGTGGGCAGATTGCCTGAGGTCAGGAGTTCATGAACAGCCTGGCCAACATGGCGAATCCCCGTCTCTACAAACAATACAAAAAAATTAGCCAGGTGTGGTGGCAGGCACCTGCAGTCCCAGTTACTTGGGAGGCTGAGGCAGAAGAATCGCTTGAACCAGGGAGGTGGAGGCTGTAATGAGCCGAGATCGGGCCACTGCACTCCAGCGTGGGCGACAGAATGAAACCCTGTCTCTGGGGGGAGAAAAAATTACATTTTAGCATTATAGGTACAGGTAAGGTACACATTCAAAATGCTATTAAACTGATGTACGAAGTGTCACATATATTCCTTAAAAAAAAACCAAAAAAGCAAACAAACAAAAAAAACTTTAATTTCTGAAGAAAATCCTGAGAATACTTAACTCTAACCTTGTCTTTTAGTTCAAAAAATGCAAAATGTTGAATGTAAAATTCTCTATTTTGGCATAACATACTGGCCTAATCTTCTGTTCCTCCAGAAGTAATGTTATCTCAGAAATTGCCTTAGTTCAAATTCTGGTGATTAGTAAACCAGCCAGCATCAATATTCATCAGTTTATCTATGTTAACTTTTACACTTAACACCACGCAGTTATTACAAATCGCGAATCTTGAAAGGGGGTATTAGGAAAGACAGTAAATTACAGAAACACAAAACCCTGAACCAAAAAATATTAAAACATCGTCTTTATGAAGCTCTTAAAACAATCTGTAGAGTGAATACCCAACAACTGCCTGAGGAATTGTCAACTTTTAAAACACAGACTAAATCACAATGAAATACCCCCAGCTGCCACCTTACAGTGTCAATAGGTTACTGTAACAAGTAAATCAGAAAAGATGAAATTAACTAAAAGTACACTCATTCCTTGAGCAGTGCACTAGTTTACACTATCAATCCCATCAGAGTACTGTAATTATCACACACCAAACTATAAGAGATTAATCACTTAGTATTAAGGTGTAATTGAGGACAATTTAAAATATGGCTTAAAGTCTACTATTTCAAAAATAAAAATTCAGAGGCTACCTTTCAGATATATGTATGTATGTATATTAGAGATATTACATATAATTATGTACCTGATATATTACCATATATAATAGTGAAAACTCTATAGTAAGAGAACTACAGGACATAAAAGAAAATCCCATGGTATTAATCCCGAGTTCCTTCTTTAAGCAGTCATTCTGGTATTTTGTTTGTTTGTTTTTGAGACAGAGTCTTGCTCTATACCACAGGCTAGAGTGCACTGGCGGGATCTTGGCTCACTGCAACCTCTGCTTCCTGGGTTCAAGCAATTCTCCTGCCTCAGCTGCCCAAGTAGCTGGGATTACAGGTGCATGCCACCACATCCAGCTAATTTTTTTGTATTTTTACAGAGAAGGGGTTTCGCCATGTTGACCAGGCTAGTCTTGAACTCTTGACCTCAGGTGATCCACCTGCCTCGGCCTCTCAAAGTGCTGGGATTAGAGGCGTGAGCCACCGCGCCCGGCTAAGCAGTCATTCTTACCAAAACCTTTGGATGAACAGAAAGTTCAGTGATATGGCTGCAATATTGATTCTATCTACTCTACTCCCTAGCACACCACCTAAAAGGAGTACAGTGTACAAGGCAACCCAACTAATATATCAGGGTTTTACCTACCATGTTGCCCAGGCTGGTCTTGAACTCCTAGGCTCAAGCAATCATCCTCCCACCTTGGCCTCCCAAAGTGCTGGGATTATACACATGAGCCACCATACCTAGCCCAGCTTCCTTTTCAAAATTCAATGATACATCCAAGACCTGGCTGTTTTTACATCTAAAATACAGATAAGGCCGGGCGCGATGGCTCACACCTGTAATCCGAACACTTTGGGAGGCGGAGGTGGGTGGATCACTTGAGGTCAGGAGTTCAAGACCAGCTTGGCCAACATGGTGAAACTCCCTCTCTACTAAAAATACAAAAATTAACCGGGTGTGGTGGGGGCCTCTAATCCCAGCTACTGGGGAGGCTGAGGCAGGAGAATTGCTTGAACCCGGGAGGCGGAGCTTGCAGTGAGCCAAGATCACCATTGCTCTCCATCCTGCGTGACAGGGTGAGGCTCCGTCTCAAAAATAAATAAATAAAATAAAATATAGTTCACTTCTCTTTTCCATTGTTGCATAATTTTACATATATGAATATTCTGTGGTATAAACAATCCTCCTTTTGACAGACATGCATTTATTTTTCCAGTGTTTTATTTAACAAACAAAATCTGAATTATTCCTGATTGTGTCACTTTGCACACATGGTCTAATATATTTCAAGGATTAATAAATAAACACTATTTTATTCACAGTAAATGGTTCACTCATGTTTACACTATCTCCTATTTATGGCAAATGATAATGGTCCATCCAGGTAACTTGAAGTTTCCTCTTTAAAAGCCTGAGAAAAATTTGTTTTTTTTTTTAAGTTGATCTAAAGAAAAATTCTAAGTAGAAAAAAAAAAAAAAGGCAAAGGAAAATTTAAGTAAACAGTAGCATAAGTGGTATAACATCTTTTAAAGTTCTTCCTCACAAATGCCAAGGTTCTGCAGTCTAACAAAGAATTTCCACCAAGAAAATTTCCTTCAGTTTTCAACATGAAAACTGACTTATTTAATAAAATTAATAAAATTTCATTATCATATGAGTTCTCTTTTAGATTTGGGTATATCCCAAAATAATATAGACAACAGGACACAAAACTGAGTGTTGTATAAGTGTTCCATGTCTACAACTTTAGCTGGGTGACAGCTTTAAGCAAACAGTAGAGGAACAGGAAGACATGAACATTTATGGAGTCTCACCTTGTCATTCCAGGACCTTAATACAAAAGATTTAAGATGGTTTTTGATTTAATGACTTAGCTTCTATCAATTGACGGATCATAGCTTTCTGCCTGAGTCAGTCAAATAACCAAGTAGTAGGATTAGTGTTGGAAAATTTCTGCCTAGCATTGTAGACATCCGATTCATATATAAGAACAAAGGAAGCCATGTTCCCAGATCCATATATGCTATGGCACTTGTACTCTACTGAAGGAGATCCCTAGAGATAAATCTGCAGTTGCCAATATGAACACATACAATAATGCAATTAGTAAGTGACTTAAAGTCTGAGTTCCATGATTGCTTTTTAAGACAAATATCTAGAGCATGGAAACTATTTCTACCCAGGAATTATCTATCTATTAAGTCCATAATATGACAGCAACAGTGCTGACGAGTACCAAGAGTGCTGATCAGTCCCCCAAAACAGTAGGACAGGGAGAAGACATGTACAGCTCTATCTGCTGAGATGAAAGAGATGAAAATCTCTTCCATGGTAGTTTGGTCTTGTTCCAACTTCCCCTCCAACCATTCAACTACACCTGGAAGACCATCTTTCTATAACGCAAACCTGATGAGAGCAGCTGAAAACCTTTCAGTGGCTCAACATCACTTTTAAAGGTAAGTAACTCTGTGATACATTCCTCTTTATCCTCTAGCCCCTGATTTCCTCTCCAGGCTCATCTCTCACCACTACCTTCCAGTTACACTATACTCAGACACACCAAACTTTCCAAAGTTCCCAGAATACGTGATGCTTTCCTTCACTGCTAACATTGTTTTCATACCCTTGGGACACCAATCCCTTGCCCCTCTTCATTTGTACTCTATTCTTGGTTAATTCCTATATCTCCTTTAGGCCTCCAAATCTGGATTGATTTTCCTGTAGTGTCATGACTTCTACTAATACTACTAATATGTCAGATACTATGTTGTTACAACTGCCAGGCTGGCTCAGCACAGTGGCTCACGCCTGTAATCCCAGCACTTTGGGAGGCTGAGGCAGGTGGATTACGTGAGGTTAGAAGTTTGTGACTAGCCTGGTCAACATGGCAAAACCCCATCTTTACTAAAAATACAAAAATTAGCTGGGTGTGGCGACGCACACCTGTAATCCCAGCCACTCGGGAGGCTGAGGCAGGAGAACTGCTTGAGCCCAGGAGATGGAGGTTGCAGTGGGCTGAGATCATGCCACTGCACTCCAGCCTTGCCGAGAGAGTGAGACTCTATCTCAAAACAAAACAAAAAAAAACCTGCCTGGTTATTATTTCCCCCATTTAGAAAGAAGACCAATTTTCTAGTTATGTGCCCATGGACATTAAAAAAAAAAAAAAAATCTGTGAAGTGAATGCATCAGTAATGATTTTGTGACCAGGCCAGATCTCACCTACCAATGTTAATCATGAATGTCTTATAATCATGAATATGTTACAAATTAGGTAAATTTAAGGTAAATGATCAACCTTTCCAGCTTTCTGTCTTTTTTCTTTTATTTGTTTTTGTTTTTAAACATGTGGATTGGGTCTCACTCTGTTGCCCAGGATGGAGTGCAGTGATATAATCACAGCTCACTGTAACCTCAAAATCCTAGTCTCAAGGGATCCTCCCACCTCAACCTCCTGAGCAGCTAGGACTATAGGTGTAGCCCACGATGCTGACTAATTTATTTTTATTTTTTGTAGAGACAGGGTCTCCCTAGGCTGGTCTTGAACTCCCTTGTCAAGGCTGGTCTTGAACTCCCCGCCTCAAGTGATCCTCCCACCTAAACCTCCCAAAGAGCTGGCACTGGGATCCAGCTTCCTAATGATGTCTTTCTATCTCCTCTTGAAACCTATGGAATCTCCTCCAGTCTTTGAATTATCAGATCAAAATTAATTGGGTTTAGGCTCAGGTTAGACTTCAAGATAGATAGGATATTCTCGGCAGTAATAGTAAACATCTTCTTTACACCTGACCTTTCTCTTTCATGTCTCTCATCCCCAAAAGGAAGGTTAAAATTATATTACAAATACAACGTACACATCATTTCAATGAATATCATTATATGCAACCACAATCATTACCTAGAGATCTGCAGAATACACAATGAATCTATTTTCTTTATCTAAGATGATAAAAGAGTTAAACACAATTTTATTTGAAGAAAAGAAATGTGCATGTCTTGTATATGCTTGTTAAAAACAAAGACAAAAGAGAAATAAGAAAAAAGAAAGGCAATATATTAGGTATATAAATAAAAATAAGTAGTAAACTACTATTTCTCTTACTTAAAAAAAGAACTATACCAAATACATGTACTTTATTAACCCTTGGATTTCACAGTAATAGAGACAAAAATAATGTAAAATGTTTCTGAGTGTGTGATACATTATATGTATGTATGTATGTATGTATATGTGTGTGTGTGTGTGTTTGTGTGTGTGTGTGTGTGTATATGTATTTATTTTTTGAGACAGTTTCCCTCTGTCACCCAGGCTGGAGGGTAATGGTGTGACCTCAGCTCACTGCAACCTCCACCTCCCAGGCTCAAGCAATTCTCGTGCCTCAGCCTCCCGAGTTCCTGGGATTACAGGTATGCGCCACCATATCCAGCTAAACTTTTGTATTCTTAGTAGAGATGGGTTTCGCCATGTTGGCCAGGCTGGCCTAGAACTCCTGGCCTCAAGTGATCAGCCGACCTCAGCCTACCAAAGTGCTGGGATTACAGCTGTGAGCCACCACACCCGGCCGCGATACATAGCATTTTTAAAGTTACAGCTCCAAACCCTCAAAAAACACTAAAATAGATCCTGAAAGTGATACATTAACGGAACATATTTTCCTGAATGATTCTATTCTCAGAGTATTCTAGGGTTTTTGTGAAATACAGTTAGGAATGAGGCAGACGGGTAGGGTGGGGAACTTTAAGTCAGTGTTAAAATTAAACTAAGGCCACTTTCTGTGAGTATACACTCTAAAGGAATAATGTATTATTTTGTGAATTCTATTAGAAAAAAATACATCTTAAGTCATGACAACTGGAAAAGAATAGATTTTACTCTCTCTGTGAAGCTGAAAATGAATTCTCTATATGGTAAACCTTGAAAAGGAAGATATAATAACATTATTAGTCTTTACTGGTTTCTTCTTATAACAGAGACTGCATAGATTAGCAGAGACCATGAGAGTTTCAACTAAAAAGTATATTCAAGTCTTAATACAAAATACAATAATGCTTATTAGTAAAAATAATCACTAAAAATATGCACTGCACAGGGTCACTGTAAAGACAAAATCATCTAATGAAATGAGTTTTATGGACAGTCATTATATCTTCATATGCATATTTTGTTGGTACATAATTTATAAGTCTGAAGAATGTTCTCTGGCTGAAGTAAGAAGAAAAGAATTTAAATGGAATAATTTCATCCAGTTAATCAAATAGAGAAATAAAGAGCTCCAGTTAATTGAAACTCAGTTATACTCTATCTGAAATTAAATTTTCATAGTGAATTAACAGGTATATTTTTATATAGAAGATCCCTTTCTCAAAAAATTATACAGTGTGTTATGTGAACAGGAAATAGATTAAGCTAAGAAAAGCAAATAGACCAAAGCAGCACTATAGGTGTCCAAATTTCCTGCAGTAAGAATATTCTATAATTACCTTAGAATTCAATACTCTAGAACTCCATTTTTGCAGAATCTAATAGAAATTATAGCATAAGGAAATACACAGTTTAAAGAAGGATACGGCCGGGAGCGGTGGCTCACGCCTGTAATCCCAGCACTTTAGGAGGCGGAGGCGGGCGGATCACAAGGTCAGGAGATCGAGACCATCCTGGTTAACACGGAACCCCATCTCTACTAAAAATGCAAAAAACTAGCCAGGCGTGGTGGCGGGCGCCTGTAGTCCCAGCTACTTGGGAGGCTGAGGCAGGAGAATGGCGTGAACCCAGAAGGGGAGCTTGCAGTGAGCCAAGATCGCACCACTGCACTCCAGCCTGGGCTACTGAGTGAGACTCCATCTCAAAAAATAAATAAATAAAAAAATAAAGAAGGATACTATTATTTACTGGTTTAATTTTCACTTTGTAACACTATAAATGTGTGATACTGTTTTTAATCAAGGCTAAACTTAAAACAACATTCCAAATCATTACATAATTTTTCATCTAAAAGACAAAATATACCTGGGTAAAAAACACTCAAGGTTTTATAAATTTTCAATTTTAGTTATAAGCTAACAGAGTCATCCCAAAACACAGAAATATAAGGTACAGAAATACAGGGCAAGATTCCCCCCAAAAGACATGATGGCAGTTTCAAAGCTCAGTATATATTATACATATTGATTTACTGAAAACTATGTTTATTCTACAAGAATAAGCAACACAGATGGCCAGGGAAGGGAGTAAGACATTTTAGTAGACATTTTGCAAGGAGGCATTAGCTCAATGAGACATTCAGATATTCAGTTCAATTATAATACCACACTATTGTTACATTATTACACTGGCTTCCTTGGTTACCAGTGAGAAAGATTCTGGGTGGAGCCACAAGATAGGAGGGGACCAAATACAACACTATTCTCTCCTCTATAACAGAAAAAACATCACACTATCAAAGAAAATATACCTTTACATTTTCCATTACTAGTAACAGAGTTGCATGACTCTACAGCTTTTTATCTCTACCAACTGGCTCTTCTTTTCATCTTTTCCATAATTTATGATTCTCACTGCCTGGCAATGAGCCATCACCACCATATAATTCATCCATGTAATCAAAAACCATTTGTATGCCAAAAGCTATTGAAATAAACAAATAAAGTGATAATAACAACACATTAAGCCAACAAAGTCAGGATTCTTTCATAAGGTGATTATTCCCTCATAGGCAAAGACTGACAAGAACTATTCTTCCAATGACCAATTCTCTATGATCTTTTGACCTACACTATTTCTTAAGTTATAGGTTCTTAAAAAACAAGTGCGAAAAAGCAAAGTAAATACAGCACAAACACGGTAAACGACATTAACTGACTCAAAAGATAATTGACAAAGGAGTAAACTTCCATTAACAGTATAAATGCTTTAAAATTCAGAATTAGGCCATCTTTGAGGAATAAACTAACAATCACTGAACAGATTCTGCCATGAGAAAAGAAAAGGTCACTGAACAGATTTTGCCAAGGGAAAGGAAAAGGTTTCCTAGGTTATTTAAAAAAGAGTTTTTGACAGAACTCATCCTCTGAATCTACTAATGTGTAAACAAACTAAAAATAATTCAATTTTCCATAAAGATAAGCATTACAACTTATTTTAATTCCATCAAATACTGAATCCTTTGACTTCTAAATTAAAACAGAAGTAATCCATAAACCTAACAATTATACTTCTAAGATTGTATCTGCAGAAACTTCTGCAAGCCCCAAAAGAGGTATGTATAAGGTTATTATGAACTGAAAATAACCTAAAATCTACTAATAAATAGTTAAATAAAATATAGCATCTAAATACAACAGTGAATTCAAAGTATTTAGAACAATGTCAGTGATATCTATTTACTGAAACTGAAAGATGTCTCTGACATCAGCATCGTGTGAGAAACTAGCATTTATTTGTCTAACAGGTACAATGGGACAGCATTTAAGTAAAACTTGACACCTATAGCTGTAAGATCACACAGGGAGATACTGAATAAGCAATTGTGAATAAATGTTTCTAAGTGTAGAATTTGGGTGGATACTTTTTCTTTGTATGTTTATATACCGCTTGTGTGTGAGGGTGTATATATTTTTTTCTCTTTATTTTCTTTTTTGAGACAGAGTCTCGCTCTGTCGCCCAGGCTGGAGTGCAGTGGCGCGATCTCAGCTCACTGCAAGCTCCGCCTCTCGGGTTCACAACATTCTCCTGCCTCAGCCTCCCGAGCAGCTGGGACTACAGGCGCCCGCCACCATGCCAGGCTAAATTTTTGTATTTTTAGTAGAGACAGGGCTTCACTGTGTTAGCCAGGATGGTCTCTATCTCCTGACCTCGTGATCCACCCGCCTTGGCCTCCCAAAGTGCTGGGATTACAGGCGTGAGCCACTGCACCCAGCTAAGGGTGTATATGTTTTTAAAAAGCATATATCACTGAAAAACAAAAACACACATGGAGTTATTTAAAAAACATTGTTAGAGGCAAACTCAAGAGAAATAAACATAATATAGTACCTTAAACGGTTGGTATAGGTATCAACACAGGTCTTCATTTTGGCTAATAATGTACCAACAGAAGTTTGACATTCTGACTGTTCTTCTTCCTCTTCACCATTCTCTGTAGAAAGGGGCAACAACAGGGGCACCATGGCAGTACAAGAAGCAATGGCCCGGAGCAATTCCAACAGCGCCCGATAAAGTGGCACATGTCTTGCCATGTCCAAAACTATAAGGAGAAGAGGAAAATGCACAAAATGAGAAAATGTACAATATAAAAGTAGGTCCACAGCAATGTAGCTTTTACCTAGATCTTACCTAGGTCCACAGCTGACCCAGTCGGGCACAGTGGCTCATGCCTGTAATCTCAGTACTTTGCAAGGCCGAGGCAGGCAGATCACCTGAGGTCAGGAGTTTGAGATCAGCCTGACCAACATGGAGAAACCCTGTCCCTACTAAGAATACAAAAATTAGCCAGGCGTGATGGCGCGTGCCTGTAATCTCAGCTACTCGAGAAGCTGAGGCAGGAGAATCGCTTGAACCTGGGAGGCGAAGATTGCGGTGAGCCAAGATCACGCCACTGCACTCCAGCCTGGGCCACAAGAGTGAAACTCCATCTCAAAAAAATTACAGCTGACCCTTGAACAACACAGGTTTGAACTGCACTAGTCCACTTATATACAGATTTTCTGCCAGCCTGAGACAGCAAGACCAACCCCATCACTTCTTCCTCATTAGGCTGCTCAACATGAAGACTCTGAGTATGAAGACTTTTATGATAATCCACTTCCATTTAATGAACAGTAAATGTATTTTCTGATTTTTTTCTTAACATTTTCTTTTCCTTAGCTTACAGTATATAATGCATACAACATCCAAAATGTGTTAACTGATTGTTTATGTTATCAGTAAGGCTTCCAGTCAACAGCAGGCTATTAGGAGCTAAGTTCTGGAGGAGTCGGGAATTATATTTGGGGCCGGACACTGTGTTTCACGCCCATAATCCCAGACCTTTGGGAGGCCGAGGTGGGACGATCACTTGAGCCTGGGAGTTTGAGACGGGCCTGGGAAACATGGTAAAACCCCCATCTCTACAAAACGATAACAAAAAATTAGCCAAGCATGGTGGCGCACACCTGTAGTCCCTGCGACTGGGGAGGACAAGATCATGCCACTGCACTCCAGCCTGGGTGATAGAGCAAGACCTTGCCTCAAAAAAAAAAAAAAAAAGAGTTACACTTGGATTCTCAAATATGTGGGGGGTTGGCATTATTCAAGGGTCAACTTAATAGGTTAGCTGCTAAATGGAAGAATGCAGCAGATATTTATGAAGCACCAATATACAAACTATAATAATAGGCACTTTTGGAAAACAAAAAAGTAAAGTATCAAGTTTAGGGGAGAACAAGAAATGTAACTAAATATCTAGTTATATTACATATAGAAATGATTAAATACCCCAGATAATATATTATGGCTGGAAATATGTTTATCAGTATGAGGTGGAAACTTTTTTTTTTTTTAAACTAAATTGAAATGATGAAGTTATTTTATCTTTTGTAAAAATGAATGACAGAATTGCAATTTATCCAAAGTCTATTTCAATAAATCAACTTTCTTTTTAGTAAAAAAGAAAACGTTGCCTATGTTAGCTTTAAATTACTGGTTATAAATCAAATTAATTCTGTATTAAAATCACTTGCATCTAAGAGTGAATTCCTTACTCTAATAACATACATTGCTTCTAAGGCTTTTATAAGTTTTGTTGGTTTTTGTGTTGTATACCAGCTGGAATTTACTTTGGTGAATAATGTGAGATAAGGATCTAACATCTCTCTTCCAATGACAGTTACTGAACAGCATTCCATAAACATTTACTGGCAGGGCGTGGTGGCTCATACCTGTAATTTCACCACTTTGAGAGGCTGAGGCTGATGGATCACCTGAGGTCAGGAGTTCAAAACCAGCCTGGCCAACATGGTGAAACTCCGTCTCTACTAAATAAGAAAATTTGGGCATGGTGGTGCAGGTCTGTCATCCCAGCTACTCAGGAGACTGAGGCAGGAGAATCGCTTGAACTCAAGAGGCGGAGGCTGCAGTGAGCTGAGATTGCACCACTGCACTCCAGCCTGGGTGACAGAGCGAGACAGTCTCAAACAAACAAAAAACATTTAATGAAAATCTGTTGCTGGACAGGCTGAAATAAGCAGTAAAGAAAACAAAAATCTCTACCATCAAGTATCTAATGTTCTAGGCGAAGGACATATGAGTTACATTCTTTTCAGGAGCTAGTAAGTATTCTGAATGCTATATAGAAAACTAAAACAGGGGAGGAGAATTGTGGGAGTCCAACTAGAGGTAGGAATTGCCTCAGTGCCCACAGAGCTATATGGGGATTAAGCTGTAACAGGATGAGGCATCACCTAGCATCCTGTACTTTCTATGGTAACTGATGTGAAAGAGATCTCTACAACTGATGTAAAATAGAGACAATCAGAGCTTAATAACAGTGAGGCTATTTGGAGTGACATTCAAAGTGATGGAAGAGAAGGTCATTTTACACCTTCCAGTGATGATGCAGAGGACAGGGTAGTATGACTGTTTCCACACATTCTTTCCTTGTTTCCACACACACTTGAGTATGAAAGCCCATTTTCCAAACCATGAACAATGTCACAACATCCTACTTACTATAATTTTATAGTATTATAAGACAGTATGTTATTCAGGAAAATCCAAAAGTTACTAATTGATAAGCATAAAACACAATGCCAGTACTTGTGAGGATGTGGAAAAGCTAGACTCATGTACAAGTAAAAGTGCAAATAGGTATAGCCAATTTGCATTATCTATTAAAATTTTAAAGGCCTATATTCTATGACTCAATAATAGCACTTGTTACTGTCTACTCTATAAAGAAATGTTCAATACAATACTGTTTTCAATAGTGAAAGCTGGAAATGGTCTAACAATAATACCATAATCAATAACATTCACAGTAATACAATAATACTGGGAGACTTCAACACCCAACTCACAGCACTAGAAAGATAATTGAGACAGAAAATTAACAAAGAAAACATTGGACTTAAATTGGACTTTGGACTAAATGGACTTAACAGACGTAGGACAGTCTACTCAACAATGACAGTATATACATTCTTTTCAACAACACATGAAACATTCTCCTAGACAGACCACATGTTAGTCCATAAAAGGAATCTTAACAAATTTTTTAAAAACTGGTATCATATCAGGTATCTTCTCAGACCACAGTGGAATAAACCTGGAAAATAATACCAATAGGAACACTGGAAACAGTACAAATACATGGAAATTAAACAGCATGATCCTGAATGATCACTGGGTCAACAAAGAAAGACAAACTTTAAAAATTTTTTGAAATGACTGAAAATGAAATGCAACATCAGAAAAACTGTGGGATACAGCAAATGCAGTGCAGAGAGAGAGGTTTATAGCCTGCATCAGAAAAGTAGAAAGGTAACAAATGAACAACTTTACATGTACCTCAAGGAACTAGAAAAGTAAGAACAAACCACGCCCAAACTTAGAAGAAATAACACAGAACTAAATGAAATACAGCTGCCCCCCAACAAAAATATACAAAGCATCAGCAAACTGAAAAGTTGGTTTTTGAAAAGATAAACAAAACCGATAAACTATTAGCTAGACTAACCAAAAGAGAGAAGATCCAAATAAACAGAATCAGAAATGAAAAAAGAATACAACTGATACTACAGAAATACAAAAGATCAGGGACTATTATGATCAACGATACACTCACAACCTAGAGGAAATGAATAAACTCCTGGAAACATACAGCCTCCTGAGATTGAACAAGAAACAAACTGAACAAGTAGTGAGATTCAATCACAATAAAACAGCTCCCCCCCCCCAAAAAAAAAAAAAAAAAAAAAAAAAAAAAAAGCCCAGGACCACATGAATTCACAGCCAAATTCTACCAAATATAAAAAGAACATACTAATACAACTCCTCCTGAAACTATTTAAAAAAATTGAGGAGGAGGTTATTCTCCCTAACTCATTTTACGAGGCCAGTATTATGCTGATACCAAAACCAGGCAAAGATATAATAAAAGAAGAAAACTATAGACCAATATCCCTAATAAAGTCAGACACAAAAATCCAAAACAACAAACAAGTAAATCAAATCCAACAACACATCAAAAAGATAACACAATAACTGGGCATGGTGGTTCATGCCTATAATCCCAACATTTTGGGAGGCTGAGGCAGGAGGATCACTTGAGACCAAGAGATCAAGACAAGTGAGGTCAACAGAGCAAGAACCTGTCTCTACAAAAAAAAATTTTTTAAATACTAGCCAGATGTGATGGCAAAAAGCCTGTATTCCCAGCTACTTGGGAGGCTAAGGTGGGGGACTGCTTGACACCAGGAGTTTGAGGCTAAAGTGGGCTATGATGACAACACTGCACTCCAGCCTGGGCAACAGAGCAAGACCCCATCCCTTAAAAATTAACAGGCCAAGCGTGATGGCTCACGCCTGTAACTCCAGCATTTTGGGAGGCCAAAGTGGATGGAAAACCTGAGGTCAGGAGTCCGAGACCAGCCTGGCCAACACAGTGAAACCCGTCTCTACTAAAAGTACAAAAATTAGCTGGGTGTTGTGGCACAAGTCTAGTCCCAGCTACTTGGGGAGGCTGAGGCAGGAGAATCACCTGAACCCAGGAAGTGGAGGTTGCAGTGAGCCAGGATCACACCACTGCACTCCAGCCTGGGTGACAGAGCGAGACTCCATCTCAAAACAAACAAATAAATGGCCAGGCACTGTAGCTCACACCTGTAATTCCAGCACTTTGGGAGGCCAAGGTGAGTGAATTGCTTGACGCAAGGAGTTCGAGACCAGCCTGACCAACATGGTGAAGCCCTGTGTCTACCCAAAATAAAAAAATTAGCCAGTCTCATAAGCTGATCTCAAAATAAATTAAAGGCCACATACGAAAAACCCACAGCTAGCACCACACTTAATGGGAAAAAGCTGAAAGCATTCCCTCTAAGAACTGGAACAAGGCAAGGGTTCTCACTTTCACCACTCTTATTCAACATTGTCCTGGACATCCTTGCCAAAGCAATCAGGCAAGGGGGAAAAAAAAAAAAGGCATTCAAACTCAAAAAACAGGAAGTCAACATTTTTCCTGTTTGCTGATATGATCTAGAAAACCCTAAAGACTCCATCAGAAACTCTTGGATTTGATACATGAATTCAGTGACAATTCAAGATATAAGATTAATATATGAAAACCAGTAATGTTTCTAAACACCAATAATCATCTAGCCAAGGATTAAATCAAGAAAGCAATCTCATCTACAATAGTTACAGGAAAAAAAAAAAAAAAAAAAGACCAGGTGTAGTGGCTCACGCCTGAAATCACAGCACTTTGGGAGGTCCAGGCTTGAAGACTGCTCGGGTCCAAGGGTTTAAGACCAGCCTGAACAACATAGAGAGACCTTATCTCTATAAAAATGAAAAAGGAAATTAGTCAGGTGTGGTGGTTCATTCCTGTAGTCCCAGCTACTTGGGAAGCTGAGGCAGGAGAATCGCTTGAGCCTACCAGGTTGAGGCTGCAGTGAGCTCTGATAGTACTACTGTACTCTAGCCTGGGGGACAGAGCAAGACTCTGTCAAACACAATTAAAAATAAGATAAAATAATAAAACATAAAACAAAATACCTAGGAATATATTTAACCAAGGAAGTAAAAGGTCTCTATGAGAATAACTACAGGCCAAGCGTGGTGGCTCACGCCTATAATCTCAGCAGTTTGGGAGGCTGAGGTGAGGAGATCACTAGAGGTCAGGAGTTCGAGACCAGCCCGGCCAACACAGTGAAACCCTCTCTCTACTAAAATATAAAAATTACCTGGGCCTGGTAGCAGGTGTCTGTAATCCCAACTACTCGGGAGGCTGAGACAAGAATCACCGGAACCTGGGAGGCAGAGGTTGCAGTGAGCCCAGATCGCACCGCTGCACTTGCGCTCCAGCCTGGGCAACGGAGGGAGACTCCACCTCAAAAAAAAAAAAAAAAAGACCCGGGAGACTCCAAAAGGTGGAGTTTGAAAAATATCTACTGGGTACAATGTTTACTGTTCCAGTGATGGGTATACTAAAACCCCAGACTTCACACTATGTATAAGAAATGTGTACTTTTTTTTTTTTTTTTGAGACTGAGTTTTGCTCCTGTCGCCCAGACTGGAGTGCTATGGCGTAATCTTGGCTCACTGCAACCTCCGCTTCCAGGGTTCAAGCAGTTCCCCAGCTTCAGCCTCCCAAGTGGCTGGGATTACAGGTGGATGCCACCATGCCTGACTAATTTTTGTATTTTTGGTCAAGACGACATTTCACCATGTTGGCTTGGCTGGTCTCAAACCACTGATCTCAAGTGATCTGCCCGCCTCGAACTCTCAAAGTGCTGAGATTACAGGCATCAGTCACTGCGCCCAGCCAAAAAAGGTGAACTTCTAAAAAATAACTTTACATTAATATCTATCTTTTTTTTTTTTTTTGCACCAAGGTCTCACTCTGTTGCCCAGGCTGGAGTGCAGTGGTGTAACCACTGCACTTTGTAGCCTCGACCTCCTGGGCTCCAGGATCCTCCTGCCTCACATGCCAGAGTAGCTGGGATTACAGGCACATGCCACCATGTCCAGTTAATTTTTTCTATTTTTTTGTGGAGTTGGGGTTTCACCATGTTGCCCAGGCTGGTCTCGAAATCCTAAGCTCAGGCAATCTACCTACCTTGGCCTACTAACGTGTTAGGATTACAGTGATTAATATTTCAAACAGATTATCCTGAAAAAAAGATAAAACTTTCATTATAAGGCTGTAGTTTCTTTTGACCATTTCTCTCCTTCCCCACTCTTGTTTTTTTTTTTTCTTTGAGATGAACTTCCTGAACTATTCAGCATGGCAGTTACTGGCCATATGTTATTTAAATTTTAACTAAAATGTAAGAAAACTAAGAATTCAGGTCTTCAGTTGCACTAACCACATTTCAAGTGTCCAACAGCCACACAAGTCCTTAATGAATGGCATCGATACAGAGTGTTTTCATCACAACAAAAAGTTCTTTTGGATAGTATCATCTTCAAGAGACAAATTCCTGACATTCTGTTTTATAAATACAAGCCAGGAAAGGTATGTGCATATGGGGATTCCCTCCAAAAATTTTTTTCTTAAAAAAAGCATAAGAAGTGTGAAGGCCAAGCGCAGTGGCTCACGCCTGTAATCCCAGCAGTTTGGGAGGCCAAGGCAGGTGGATCACCTGAGGTCAGGAGTTCAAGACCAGCCTAGCCAACATGGCAAAACCCCGTCTCTTCTAAAAATACAAAAATAGCCAGGTGTGATGGCGTGCGCCTGTAATCCCAGTTAATTAGGAGGTTGAGGCAGGAGAATCACTTGAACCCTGGAGGTGGAAGCTGCAGTGAGCCAAAATTATGCCACTGCACTCCAGCCTGGGTAACAGAGACTCTGTCTCAAAACAAACAAACAAACAAAAAGAAGTGGGAAAAGAGTAATTTCTTCATTCTCAGAAAACTGATTCTCTAATTGGAAAATAAGACAAATCCACAGAAATACTATTAGAATACTAAAGTCTGTGGATGCAAAATTCACATAAATGAATACTGTTAATTTTATATAACAGTCAACTGCAAAATAGAGAAACTGCACAATACGAAATACAACAAAAATACACAAAAAAACTTACGATGAAAATATCTATGCTGCAGGGCAGAGATGATAGTCTCAATAAACAGGTATCATATTTACGATGGGCATATTCAACAGAATAAAAATGTCAATTAAAAAAATATGTGAGCTGGATGCAGTGGCTCATGCCTATAATTCCAGGATTTGGAAGGCAGAAGGATCGCCAGAGCACAGGAGTTTAAGACCAGCCTAGGCAATATAGAAAGATCCAATCTCTACACAAAATTTTAAAAATTAGCCAGGTGTGGTAGTGCCCTCCAGTAGTCTCAGCTACTCATGAGGCTGAAGTGGCAGGATCACTTGAGCCCAGGATATCAAGGCTGCAGTGAGCCATGATTACACCACTGTACTCCAGCCTGGGAAAGATCCTGTCTGTATAAAATTAAAGAAATTATCCGGGCATGGTAAGCTGCAGTTAGCCATGATTACACCACTACATCCTAGCCTGCACGACAGAGTGAGACCTTATCTTAAAAAAGAACCTATTTCTGTTTATTAATATGCAATTTTAAAAATTACTAAATGCCCATTATGTGGTCATAAAAAATGAGAATATGCTTCATGCTGTAATGCAGCAAATTCGAAAGTACGATAATGTCATTTTGGGGTGGGGATGGGACAGCAAGGTATAAAAACGGGTTATATGGTAAACATAACATATAAATGTTAATAAAAATAAATGATTATTTGCATAAACATAACATACAACAAAACACAAACAACAACAAAAACATAAAAAGAGGGAGACTATATGATATGGTTTGGCTGTGTCTCCACCCAAATCTCATCATGCATTGTAGTTCTCATAATCCCTGTGTGTTGTGGGAGGGACCCGGTGGGAGGTAACTGAATCATGGGGGTGGTTACCTCCATGTTATTCTCATGATAGTGAGTTCTCACAAGATGTGATGGGTTTATAAGGGGCTCCCACTGCTTTGCTCTGCACTTTTCCTTGCTGCTGCCATGTGAAGAAGGACATGTTTGCTTCTCCTTCTGCCATGATTATAAGTCTCCTGAGGCCTCCTCAGCCCTGGAGAACCATAAGTCAATTAAACCTCTTTCCTTTATAATTCACCCAGTCTCAGGCAGTTCTTTATAGCAGTGTGGCAATGAACTTATATTTATATTTACTTGTTATATATAGATTTCCTATAAAGAAATATAAGAAATTAGTAACACTGGTTAGTACTATCTGTAACTATTAGTACTATTAGTTAGATTAGTACTATAGGGATAACTATAGTTTATCCCTAGTGAGCTGTTATCGGCAGGCTATAGGAGAGAGGCAGGAAAACAGCTACCACCTTAAAGCTTTTGAATTTTGAAATGTGGAGAACAGAATACTTAAGAAAAACTTGATGTAATTAATAAAATGTGTTTTACAGAGGAGAAGTACATGATATTGTATATTTAGGTATGTGTTGAGTTTTATAAAAACTAGATACTCCATAGTGTCTAACTTCCTCTTTCTACCCAATATGAAGATAGATGGTTTCTAAACTTGATGGATGCAAAATATTCCACTGTAAGGTTCTAAAACATTTAATTAGTAAGTAAGTTTGAATATTTTATTTGGTTTATGAGAACTCAGTTTTTCTTGCTAGCATGAAAGAGGGAGGATCACTGCAGATCTGCTCCCTAGTGAAACTGGTACATACTCTTTAAAAGAACACAACTGGCCGGGCGCGGTGGCTCAAGCCTGTAATCCCAGCACTTTGGGAGGCCGAGGCGGGCGGATCACAAGGTCAGGAGATCGAGACCACAGTGAAACCCCGTCTCTACTAAAAATACAAAAAATTAGCCGGGCGCGGTGGCGGGCGCCTGTAGTCCCAGCTACTCAGGAGGCTGAGGCAGGAGAATGGCGGGAACCCGGGAGGCGGAGCTTGCAGTGAGCCGAGATCGCGCCACTGCACTCCAGCCTGGGCAACAGCGTGAGACTCCGTCTCAAAAAAAAAAAAAAAAAAAAAAAGAACACAACTATCTAAAATCTCTGGAAATGGTCCTAAAAGCATGCAGCAAATGAAGAAACACTTAGTAAGAAACTCAGTAAGAGAAGCAAGAGTCTGTGGTATGTGAATCAAGATGCTGCTCCTTTCCTCCCCAGCCTCAGCTCAATGAGAAAGAAAAACCACTCCAGCTGGCTACAGCCAAGAACACAGGCGTCCCTCTCCCAAGAGTCCAAGTTGGAAAGCTATGCCTTAGTACACAGCTGAAAGCCTGTCTTCCTAGCGGGGTGAGGGGCAGGATGTCAGCATTTCTAATCCACCACAGCAACCTGCTGCTGCTAAGTTAGAGGCACGCATGGCTGAGAAGTTGACATTTAATCCCCTCTTCTAGCCAGCCCCCACTCTTGGGACAAAGAATTTGTAATATTTCTCTAGAAAGGATACGTGAATAGGCAATGAACACATGAAAATATGCTTAACATAATTAGTCATCAGACAAATGCAAATTAAAACCACAATGAGAGACCATCTCATACCCAGTAAGATTATTGTAATTTTAAAAGTCAGGTAATCCATGTTAATCAACAATTCCACTCCTAGGTATATTACCAAAGGAATTCAAATCAAAAATACCAAGAGATATTTGTATGCTAATGCTCACTGCAACTGCCAAAATGCAAAAACAAATAGACATCAACTGATGGATAAGCAAAATGTGGTACACAGCCATAAAATGGAATACCGTTCAGCCCTAAGAAGTTATCACCTACTGATACATTCAACACCAATAAATCCTGAAAACATTCCGCTGCATGGAAAAAGCCAGTTTAAAAAGACCACATATTATATGATCTAATTTACATAAAATATTCAGAAAAGGCAACTCTATATAAGGATAGAAAGCAGATTGTCAGCTGCTTAGGGCTAGAGAAGATGAGGAGATGGGGGATAATAACTAAAGGGTACAGGGATCTTTTTTTTTTTGAGACAGAGTTTCACTCTTGTTGCCCAGGCTGGAGTGCAATGGCATGGTCTCGGCTCACTACAACCTCTGCCTCCCGGGTTCAAGCGATTCTCCTGTCTTAGCCTCCCAAGTAGCTGAGATTACAGGTGCCCGCTACCACGCTTGGCTCATTTTTGTATTTTTAGTAGAGACGAGGTTCACCATGTTGTCCAGGTTGGTCTCGAACCCCTGATCTCAGGTGATCGACCCACCTGGGCCTCCCAAAGTGCTGGGATTACAGGCATGAGCAACCGTGCCCAGCCAAGGGTACAGTGTTTTTTATGAGATGATTTAAAAAATTTATAAAACTCACTTTGGTAACAGTTGTACACATTTGTGAATATAATAAAAATCAATGAATTGTATACTTCAAATGGGTGAACTGGAGGGTACTGAATTATCAACCATTAAAGCTGTCACTAAAATCTTTTTCTCTTAAGTACTTATTCATATATATTTGTTCCTTTTTATACTGAGATATTTATTTTCTTCAATTACTTTATAACACTAATACAAGGAAAAGCACCCAATAAACGTTGCACATATTTTATAAATATATTTTATTTTTCAAATATGAAAATAAAAGACTAGAATGTACAATCATGTAGCCTCTTTTCAACTTGAGACTGGCACAATAATGAAGCCTTCAAAAAACCTTCCCTATTCCACAGTTTTCTCCTGTCCCCCCTCCTCCCATTTTAGCTCCATTTGCTGGAATGGAATCCACAGAAGTTTTGAATGATTTCCCTGTCTACACTGAAATATTTGAAAGATCAGAATTTATACTGATACAAATATAGCCAGGTACCCAAAGATTACCACTTGCACTCCTTTATGAACTCATTTAGCAAAGTAGTGCACATAGTATTTCACTGTTCTCAACCCACTTCATGTAACACTCAAAGAGAAATAAAACAGAGGACACATTGTTCCAACCAAAACCCCAGCAAGTTATTTTGTGGCTACCAATCAAATGATTAAGTTTATATGGAAAGGCAAAATACGTAGAATAGCCAGCACAACACTGAAGAACAAAGTCAGAGGACTGACACTATATGACTTGACTACCTGACTATAATGCTACGACAGTTAAGACAATGTGGTACTGGCAAAAGAATAAGCAAATAGATCAGTGAAACAAAAATGGAAATAAAAATCTGTATGTGAATGTTCGTAGCAGCTTTATTCATAAATACCAAAACCTGGAAGCAACCAAGATGTTCTTCAAAAAGTGAATGGATAAACATACTTACATATTCATACAATGGAATATTTTTCAGCAATAAAAATGAAGTAGCCACCAGGCCATGAAAACACATGGATGAAACTTAAATGTATATTATTAAATGAAAGAAGCCAATCTAAAAGGCTAGATCTTATGATTACAACTATATGACATGCTGGAAAACACACAACTATGGAGACAGTACAAAGAACAGTGGTTACCAGAGGTCTGGGGATTAGGAAGGGATGCAGGATTAACAGAATTTCTTAGGGCAGTAAACTCTTCTGTGTGATCCCGTCATGGTGCAATACATAAAACTGCGCATTTGTCAAAACCCACACACTGTAGAACATAAAGAGCAAACTCGAATTTCAACTATAAATTTATTTAAAAATAACATAGCACTATTAGTTCATCAATTATACGTACTACACTAATGCAAAATATGAATAATAAGTAAACTGTGAGTAGGAACTTCATATATGAGAACTCTGTACTATCTGCTCAATTTTCTGTAAACCTAAAAATACTTACTAGCAATTCAGATAAAATTATAAAAGAATACAAGTAATACAAGATATGTTTATTTTTAAAAATTAAATTGTTATGAAGTTATCAAGAACAACCAACACCACAAAATGAGAATCTTCTTCTCCATACATGAATAATGAAAACAGTCTAGCATGCTAACATTCAATAAAGAAGGGGAAAAAAAGATCCCACAAATTTGCAAGCACACATATAATTGATAATTCCAATTTTTAAAATCTAGAAATAATATATATTTTTTGAGTCAGAGTCTTGCTCTGTCACTCAGGCTGGAGTGCAATGGCGTGATCTCGGCTCACTGCACCTCCTGGGTTCAGCCAATTCTCCTGCCTCAGCCTACCGAGTAGCTGGGATTACAGGAGCCCATCACCATGCCCAGCTAATTTTTGTACTTTTAGTAGAGATGGGATTTCACCATGTTGGCCAGGTTGGTCTCGAACTCCTGACCTCGTGATCCGCCCGCCTCAGCCTCCCAACGTGCTGGGATTATAGGCATGAGCCACTGCCCCCAGTAAAATCTACCCCCCCCCCACACACACACACACACAAAATATATATATATACACATATACACACACACACATATACAGATATATATGTGTATAATCTGATTAAAGCATTATTTCTTCATATAAACACAAAGATAATCCCAGAAACTTTTAAAAGACTTTAGGTTCAAAAAAAACCTTGAATATAATTTACAACTAAAATCAAAATGAAATGAAATTAAACGATTTCAAATTTCATAATTAATGAATATTAATTAGAAAGTATATCACTCATGGGCAGGCACAGTGGCTCATGCCAGTAATTCCAGCTATTTGGGAGGCCGAGGTGGCAGATCATTTGAGGTCAGGAGTTTCAAACCAGCCTTGTTAACATGGTGAAATCCTGCCTCTACTAAAAATACAAAAATTAACCAGATGTGGTGACACGCCTGCAGTCTCAGCTACTCAAGAGGCTGAGACAGGAGAATTGCCTGAGCCTGGGAAGTGGAGGTTGCAGTGAGCTGAGATCGCGCCACTGTACTCCAGCCTGGCCAACAGAGCTAGACTCCATCTCAAAAAAAGAAAAAAGAAAAAAAAAGTATGTCACTTGCAGGTCAATTTTTTTGAGATATAGTCTCACTCTGTCACCCAGGCTGGAGTGCAATGGCACGGCCTTGGCTCACTGCAACCTCTGCCTCCCGGGTTCAAGTGATTCTCCAGCCTCAGCCTCCCAAGTAGCTGGTACTACTACAGGCACCTGCCACCACGCTCAGCTAATTTTTGTACTTTTAGTAGAGATGGGGTTTCACTATGTTGGCCAGGCTGGTTTTAAACTCCTGACCTCATGATCCACCCACCTCAGCCTCCCAAAGTGCTGGGATTACAAGCATGAGCCACTGCGCCCAGCCTACTTGCAGGTCAATTTATAAAGCACGAGATGTTGTATTAAAAAAACAAAAAACAAAAAAAAAACAAAAAACAACAAAAAAAAATCAAGTCGGGCACAATGGCTTAAGAATGTAATCCCAGTGACTCAGGAGGCTGAGACAAGAGGATTGCTTGAGGCCAGGAGTTTTGAAACTAGCCTGGGCAACATAATGAGAACCTATTTCTACAAAAAATTTAAAAACTTAGGTGGGCATGGTGGCAGGTGCCTGTAGTCCCAGCTAATCAGAAGGATGTTTAAGCCTAAGAGTTGAAGGCTGCAGTGACCTATGAGCACACTACTGCACTCCAGCCCGGGTGACAGAGAAGACTATGACTGAAGAAAAAGAAATAAAAAATATAGTTACATTATATTCACATGTAAGAATAAAGGCATAGATAAAATAAGACAGCTCCTCTGAAATAAATGAAACATGCTATTCCCTCTTATTTAACTGGTATCTATTTTACTCTATTGAGTTAGCATTAGGAGAGGCCAACTGGGAATCTTACATTATGGAAACAGAAGATATTCTCTTCTTATCAAGGAGTATGAAGGCAAAAGCTAGCAAAACAAGGTAATAATAAGCATTGGCCCATGAGACTGGGAATAGTCCAAAAAATGTGAGAGATAAAATTGTGTGTTTATTTCATAAAAATCTTTAAAATTTAAAAAATAACTTTAAATTTCATTACTATACTTTTAAAAATATCTCAAGATATCAAATTTCTTTATTTTAAACTAAAAATATCAAGTTTTTTGTATTTCTGTATTTTTCTTGACAACCATTAGTTACGTAAATATGCTTACCTTTAAGTCAAATACTATGAGATATTAATGCATATGACAATCTATGCCTATGTCTGGAAACTAATGTGTTATTTATATCTGAGTTTTTATTATTAGTTTTAAAAGATTTTGAAGACCCCCCCCAAGAGGAGAACTTGGAAAACTAATGGAGAGCTGATTTATGCTCTCCTTTTAAGACATGTGCTTTTCTTATCAATTAATGTGTACCAGTGGTCAGCCAGCAACAAGAATGGAGAAAGATAATAAACTCTTAATAAAAACCTGCCTGTTAAAGCATAAAACAACATAAAAACTATTTCGATCTTGAATTATTTAATTCTATTTTTGCCATGAAGAGCTTCATCAGAAAACCCTTAGGTATCTTTAACTTTAGCTCCTTTACACATACTTCATTGTTATTACAGGATTCAATGTGCTGCCTGCCTGACAAAGAAAGAACAGAGGCACAACACGTTGTTAGGCAATGCCATGTCTCCAAGTGGAGCTTGTAGCTCCTTTACTCAGCAAGGACCAAATGCATGTTTAATCAGTGTTACAGCTTACAACCAGGCAAGTAAAGTCACTATCCTTCCAATCCTCAAAAGGACCTGTTGCTGAATTATGCATAGCTTGAAGACTATCTTGGAATTATCATTAACAGCTACAGATGCAGGTGTGTGACATTACTATACTTATGCCAATAAACATTTTTTTTTCATTTTTATAGTAGTAACTGGTAGTACGGAGAGGAATAAAATCACTTTCTGCATTTGGAACTACAACATTTCAATGAGGAAAAGTATCTTCAAACAGCTGAAAAGAAAAAGAACAGTGTAAAGGTTCATCAGACAGAAAATTCAAGAGAAATAACCGTAAACATTAGCATTTTGGAGGAAATATGTGATTCAGCATATACAAAAACCTAAAAATACTAAAAAATAGAACCTATTTACAGTGTGACTTATTACTTGCAGAGGCCAGCAATTTACATCAAATAGTTACAGTGAAATTTACCACAGATTACTAACAGAGAAGATACATTCCTTCAGGATATACTGAAAACATTTGCCATCTTTAATATGAAGCTTGTCCAGGTTTTGTTTGGAAGCCCTCCATGAAAAGAAAAGGTTCATTCATCACTATTGTGGACTAAAGCAACATAACTGGTAACACTTTATTCCTGATGCAATGTAGGGTAAGGAGCACTTCTCTTTTAATTATTTTAAAACTCTGACATTTAGTAACTCCATTATTTCAAGCTTAAATATGTGATATGCTTAATCTGTGGAAATAAATATTTTATTAAGTAGAGATAAACTCTGCTATTAATTGCTTTACCAAATATTAGTAAAATGGAATTAGTTTCA
The DNA here is from genome assembly GCF_049350105.2 of Macaca mulatta. Lineage (NCBI taxonomy): Eukaryota > Metazoa > Chordata > Mammalia > Primates > Cercopithecidae > Macaca > Macaca mulatta. The sequence goes on from NC_133418.1 coordinate 92,379,867, forward strand.
ATACTAGATTATAAAATTAATGACACAATGATCTCCTAATCTTCAAAGGAAAAAATTATTTTAAATCCCTATTCTGCTCAACTGCTCCCCAAAAGAGTTGCTTTAAAAAGGAGTTGAGGTTCTAAACTTACCAAATTGTATACACTAAGTATGTGCAGTTTTTTTGTATATAAATTGCAGTTCACATTAAATACATCAGCCTAGTTAGATATGTAAAAAATTTTAAGAATCTTTGTAGCTACTAAATATAAAATACACAAATGGCAGAATCTAACTTCTACATTTTCATTATATTTTCGGCTCTTCAGCCCAACTGTTAAAATAACAGATTTTAAATTCTATTAAAATACACTCATTTACTATCATTTTCCAACACGTTAACAGACTAAAGTAGGACTGCACACTGAAAAACTATGCAAGAAACACAACACATATAATAAATACATTTACCAGCTCTCTGCTAGTAAATACATTTCCTAGCAATTTTCTAGTATTTACTAGCTAGTACTTCTTGTCTAGCAATTTTCGAGTATTTACCAGTATTTCTAATAAATATATTTTCTAGCAATTTGCTTCACAATCATTCTCTTTTTCTCTAAATGAAGACATTTTCTGAGAAAACTGGCACTTCTGTCATCACTACAGCAGAAGATGTAAAGCAGCAAGAAGAGAAAGAAGAAAAAGAAGAATGTATCTTGACTATGTTAGGTATAGCTGGAACAGTACTTAACCTTTTAGTGATTGTTTTTGTCTACATCCATACCACACTCTGAAGGTCTCGTTCAAGGGACTGCATTCAGGGCAAAATCTGGCTCTAACAAGAAAGATTGAGAAGACTATCCTTTAAAAGCACACCTCCAGAATATTAAAACATATATCCCAGGGTAACTCCCTGCTCTAAGAGCAATTACTCTATGATGCTTCCAGCTTGAGGAATAAAATTACAACAAAGCAAATAGGCAAATTTTAACTTTTCACGGAGGAAAAAAACAGGGAAGACAAAGCAATGAATATGGACACTGAAGATAGACTACTCCAAAACATGCAAGATTTGGTAATGAATACAAGACACAACAGCAAAAATGCCACAACAACTTTTCTAAGAGTACATATAAAATATATATTAATTAAAATAAAACTGCATTTAGGTTTACGTTTTCTTTAAGCCTCTAGTAATCTACTTAATACAGGAAAGGGAAATTTAGTCAGTATGGGACAGAAGACAATGAAAATGTTTAGAAAAATAAAGTTTTAGTTAGCATTAATGAACACTGAATATTTTTAAAACTGTCTTTGGAAATTATATTTTAGTATCTCAAAAGAAATAACCATTAGCATGACTTTTGGTAGTTAAGCAGTTGTAAACATAAAGCCACACAGAAAAATAAAGACTACATAGAAAAGAAACTTTCTTGTTTCAATAAAGTATTGACATTATTTCTCTTAATAAATGTGGGTAATACAAAATAAAATTACCATTGTTAACATTTTAATATATTCCCTAAGTAAACTGGGAATATATTTTTTTGTTTCTTCTTTTCTTTTTGTTTTTTGAGATGGAGTCTTGCTCTGTCACTCAGATTGGAGTGCAGTGGCTCGATCTCGGCTCACTGCAAACTATGCCTCCCGGACTCAAGCAATTCTCGTGCCTCAACCTCCCAAGTAGCTGGGACTACAGGTGCCCATTCACCACACCCAGCTAATTTTTGTATTTTTAGTTTCGCCATGTTGTCCAGGCTGGGCTCGAACTCCTAACCTCAGGTGATCCACCTGCCTCAGCCTCCCAAAGAGCTGGGATTACAGGCTTGAAACACTGCACCTGGTCTGTAGGACTTTTTTAAAGCATTTCATGATTTACCATAAAAACATCTAGTTTGCATAATTATATAGTGTAAATACAACTGGCATAAACAAATCTGGAAACAAACACAACTCACACTTAACTGGGATGTTTGATAGAAGAAATGGAGAGTTACGGCTAATCTGGTAGGTAGTTACGTGGAAATCTGATTAAGAAAGTATACAATAGCTGGACTATAATGTGAAAGGTGATAATACAAGGATTAGGTATGTGAGCAGCTCATAGGAAAGAAAGGACTACTCTGGGTAATCAAGAATGGTATCCCTAAAGTGTGTGAGAAGTGAAATAATACTTCATCCTTACAAATCTGTACAAATCAAAGCAATTCAAAACTCATCTAAATTTTAAGCAACCAGTCCTCCCCTTATAAAACTTACCAGTCATAATTATTTAACACATAGAGTGATATGTTCTATACGAAAGTTATTTCCACATTGGATGACCTTGACAAAAATGAAAACTCTAAATAAAAGGAATTAACATTTGTTGATAAGCATTTACATTATAGATACTTAGTGGCCATCAACATATCTTGTGAGTGACCATATATAGAAATAAATACATTAAACATGGGCAAGTGTTTTAAATTTTATTTGTATTGCTCAGCTAATTCTCACAAAAACTAGAGCCATATTAAAATACTATTAAAGTAAAGTTTGGGCTAAAAATAAAGTGTCAGGTTACTCTACCTTTTTTTTTTTTTGAGATAGGGTCTCACTCTGACACTCAGGCTGAAGTGTAGTGGTGTGATCACGGCTCACTGCAGCCTCGCCCTCCTGGGATCCCACCTCCCAAGTAGCTGGGACTACAGGCGAGTGCTGATTGTTTGTTTTTTATAGAGACAGGGTCTAAGTTGCCCAGGCTGGTAATCCTCAAACTTCAGCCTCCCAAAGTGCTGGAATTGCAGGTGTGAGCCACCACTCCTGGTCTGCTACTCTACTTAGTAGAATAATCTGATAGATTATTTTATTATTTATTTTTTATTTTTTTGAGATGGAGTCTCGCTCTGTCGCCCAGGCTGGAGTGCAGTGGCTCACTGCAACCTCGGCCTCCGGGGTTCAAGCGATTCTCCTGCCTCAGCCTCCTGAATAGCTGGGATTACAGGCACGCGCCACCATACCCAGCTATTTTTGTGTTTTTAGTAGAGACAGGGTTTCACCATGTTGGTCAGGCTGGTCTCAATCTCCCGACCTCACGATTTGCCCGCGTTGGCCTCCCAGAGTGCCGGGATTACAGGCGTGAGCCACTTCACCCAGCCTATTTTACTTTTTCATAGAGATGAAGTCTCACTATGTTGCCGAGGCTGATCTCAAACTCCTGAGCACAAGCAATCCTCTCATCTTGGCCTCCCAAAGTGGTGGGATTACAGGCATGAACCACCACCACAGCATCCAGACTCTTTATTAAAACAGTACAAAGAAATGGCATAATTTGACAGTTTCAAATGAACTAATACCATGAAAGCTAAAAATAAGGATATACAGTTAAGTATCATGTTATGACAGCTCGGTAATTTTTAATTGTTTCTCAGGCAGTGTATATCAACAAAATAAAGTGTTTAAAAATTATATATTTTCTATTGGTATCAAATCTTATCTTTTCCTGTAAGAGCACTAATACAATTTCTATGTCCTTTTTAATCTAAAGAGCCCTGAGACCTAGGAAGATGGCTAGTTTCCAACTGCAAATTTACTTTGAAGTAACTACTAAGTAATTTGAATTTAATAAATATGGTCATATTTAAATTAAGACATTTGTCATAACAACAAAATTAACCTTATTCTCAAACAGTATACTCATGAAATTAAATACCGACTCTTAAAGAAACATATCCAAAGGTAATATAAAATAACAAAAACAGCTTTAAACACACAAAATACTCTTTGAGAAAAATCAGATGGTATATCCAAATGTAGTAATGGGTTTTGACACATTATAGTTTGTCATAAAACTGTCAAACCAATATTAGGGAAATTAAAAATTTTAATCCTAGTATATACCATCATTTAACTAACATAACCAGCCAAATCAGTACTTTATAATTTTCCCAATGAAGTCCTGTGCCTGCTCTCTCATGTCTACCTTACTCTAACATATCAGTTACTCATTTTTCTTTCTCATAATGACAAAATCCATTTATACCTTGCTTTTAAACTTGAAAATAAGTGAATTTTATAATCACCATGTTACCGCTAACCAGTTAAACTTGAACAACTGAATACATTTTTCTATATTTCATTTGTTCTTTCCTAATCTGTAAATTGTCAGATTAACCAGGATAACAGCAATTTCCCTTTATACTCTGAAAGAATATTCATCCCCATATAATAAGACCAGTATTAAAAAGGTAAAGATTTGATTTCAATAAGAATTTGTAGCATACCTCACTAAGTTAATGGCAAATAATTTAATGTGTGCTGAGTTTTAATATGCTGTTTCTAAAAAAAGGAACATATCATTTTCTAAAACAGAAGGCTGGGGTCTCTAAAGTAACATTCTGCCTGTTAACATTTGAATGGTAACAAATACTTCTAAAAATGAAACAGGAACTCCATCTAGTGGCCAGTGGGGTAACTCCATACTATACAGCGGCTGGAGAAAAAACGATTCTGGCATACAAAATGCAACTTCCAGAATACCATTTGTTATGAAAAGTGGAAGTGAAAATGTTGAGAAATAAATTAAAATGAGCAAATAATTAATGTATTTTCCTATCTAGAACACTAACATATGTCTTTATTTTAATAAGCAATAAGAAACAAATTATTAAAGCATCAAACTTACTATTTTGAGTAACTGGAACCATGATGTTAACCTTTGATAAATCTGATTAATTTAGCCTAAATATGAAGATTTATGTTTATGCTGTAATGCCACCAAACACTTTTTTAAAAGTCTCCATTCATTTACAGGCCGGGTGGTCACTCATGCCTGTCTGTAATCCCAGCACTTTGGGAGGCCGAGCGGGTGTGGATCGTTTGAGGTCAGGAGTTCGAGACCAGCCTGGCCAACATGGTGAAACCGTCTCTACTAAAAACACAAAAAAAATTAGCAAGGCGGGTGGCGGTCGCCTGTAGTCCCAGCTACTCGGGTGGCTGAGGCATGAGAATTGCTTGAACCTGGGAGGCGGAGGTTGCTGTGAGCCAAGATCATATCACTGCACTCCAGCCTGGGCAACAGAATGAGACTCCGTCTCAAAAATAAAATAAAAAATAAGTCTCCATTCATTTACATATCTAAATTTTCCTCTCCACCCATTTTAAGACCTACAAAAAGATGTCAAAATAGCAGGAAAACTACCATTAAGTCATAAAAATTTTATGCTAGAAACAGTGAATTCAAAAAGATGAAATACCAGGAATTTATCTTTTTTTGTTTTTGAGACAGTTTCACTCTTGTCGCCCAGGCTAGAGTGCGATGGTGCCATCACGGCTCATCACGGTGCCATCTCCACCTCCTGGGTTCAAGCAATTATCCTGCCCCAGCCTCCCACGCAGCGGGGTTACAGGCATGCGCCACCACACCCAGCTAATTTTGAATTTTTTTATTTTTTATTTATTTATTTTTTTAGTAGAGATGGGGTTTCTCCATGTTAGTCAGGCTGGTCTCGAACTCCCAACCTCAGGTGATCTGTCTGCCTCGGCCTCCCAAAGTGCTGGGATTACAAGCGTGAGCCACCGTGCCTGGCCAGGAGTTTATCTTAAGAATACTAAATGTATAAAGCTCTGGATATAAATGTTCCCAAAAGCATCTAATAATTTTAAATTTTACAAATAAAATAACAATCTAAAAGTAAATTAGGTTAAATAATGGTACAGCCATTATTATGCAAGTAAAAAGTTCTTAGGCAACTATTTAATGGCTAAATATATTTAATGATTAAATCACTAAATATAATCAGGGCCTGCCTCTGGAGAATAGGATCTGTGTCTCAGTTGTAGAATTGTGACAAGTTAGTAATGGAAAAAAGGTTGTCCTTTCCCCTAAGGAGCTTGTATGCTTCCTCTATTCTGGTAATAATTTTACAACTAACAACATTCTCTTTTGACCTTTGATGCAAAGATGTTCAGAACTAAAACTGAAGATCAATTTTATGAGCAATTATTGTTGATCCTTATGGCCAGCTTAGTATTATCATTTAATATGTTCAGGCCAGTTTTTAAACTTCTATTTAAATAAAACAGACTTAGCTAACCAGCTACATAGGAAACTCATTAATATGAGAACTTGAAGGTTTTATTAAAATGAGGAGCAGACTCTGGTATTCATCTCAATCTATAGTCATTAAACATAAAAGTTTGAAGATTACAAAGTATCTAACGTATACCTGTAGCCAGAAAATAAGGGCAAAAAGGGTGTGGGACAGAAACCACAACTGATATTTAAAATCAATGACAGACCAATCTCTGCACTGAAAGTAGGGCATAAACTAGTATGTTCCCTATATTTTCTTGTCTTGCTCACCAATCATTTAAAAACATGTTATAGAACGAAAATGGGCATTATTTTCTAAAGTTCTCAGAAAAGATTATTATATTAGGCCGGTGTTTTTGTATATCATCTGCTAGCAATATAAGCAAGTCATCCCTTGAATACAATTATCTCAGGCAAAATTATGAGGACTACTCTCACACTTACAGACCAATCTGTACAATATTCTATAAAATAAATGGTTATATTCTATAAAAATATCAGTATTATGAAAGATAAAGGTAGACTAGGAACTCTTCCAGATTACAGGAGAAGAAAAGGACATGACAACTAAATGAAGTAAAAGATTGTGGAGTGGATCCTGTCACATACCTCAACTCCCACATTGCCAAAAATAATACTAGATACACAAATGAAAAAATTGGGCCGGGCGCGGTGGCTCAAGCCTGTAATCCCAGCCAGCACTGTGGGAGGCCGAGACGGGCGGATCACGAGGTCAGGAGATCAAGACCAACCTGGCTAACACGGTGAAACCCCGTCTCTACTAAAAAATACAAAAAACTAGCCGGGCGAGGTGGCGGGCGCCTGTAGTCCCAGCTACTCAGGAGGCTGAGGCAGGAGAATGGCATAAACCCAGGAGGCGGAGCTTGCAGTGAGCTGAGATCCGGCCACTGCACTCCAGCCTGGGCGACACAGCAAGACTCCATCTCAAAAAAAAAAAAAAAAGAAAAAATTGGAAAATAAACTTTAGACTAATTTTCCAAAATAGAAATTTTACTAAGTCTAAGGAAGACTCTGGCTAGATAATTTGTTCAGATTTTTAAATGCCACTTAAGGCAGGGTGTGTTGGCTCACGTCTGTATATCTACACTTTTGGAGGCCAAGGTGGGCAGATCACATGGGCCAGGATTTGAGACCAGCCTGGCTAACATAGTGAAACCCCATCTCTACCAAAAATACAAAAATTAGCCGGGCATGCTGCTGCATGTCTGTAATCCCACCTACTCAGGATGCTGAGGCAAGAGAATTGCTTGAGCCTGAGAAGTGGAGGTTGCAGCAAGCCAAGATCGTGCCACTGCATTCCAGCCTGGGTGACAGAGGGAAACCCTGTCTCAAATAAATAAACAACAGCCACTTAAAAAATTAATTATTACTATTCTAACCAAAACTGATAACTATATATTTACATTTTTATATTTATATTTACTTATATAATTATATATTTACTTACATACTCATTTTTACTTATATAATATTAAGCTGTGTTTTCCTGAAAAGAATCCATATTTAATATCATTTAGGAGGCATGCTACCATTTAACCTACCGAATACAAGTTACATCATTTTATCTTAATACAAGGTATTATATCTTGTATTAAGTATTTGTTACCACATCCAAATATATCAATTAGAATTAACCACTGGACAAGGTACCAAATTCAAGAACATCTAAACCTAATGAAAGAAATTTCTTTTTTCCAGGAAAATAATGAATCACAAAAGAAAGGTCAAACTTTGATCTGTCACATTAAATTTCTAAAATAGTTCCAAGATATAATATCTAAGTCTCTGCAATTCCATACATTTACCAAAAATCAGTTTGTTAACATACACACCTTTCCAGGAAGTGCACTTACATGAATAGCAATTACTGTAAATATTATGTAAATAATCCTGGATTTCCTTTTTGACAATGAATCATAAAGGTAAAAGCTCAGTGTTATAAGAGAGTCAATTTCAGACTAAAACAGAAATTTAAAATTTTTGGTAGGTCAGGTCTTCAAAGTATAAGGATTAAGAAAATAATACTTCAATAATAGAGACGTGAGATAAAGAGAAACCCATCTCACTCTATTCAATTGTTCTATATAATCTAAAATTAAAATTATAGTCTCAAACATTTTAATCAAAAAATATACTATATGCATTTGACATCTACTTTTTTAAAAAGACCAATCTGATGTACCAAACAAGTCAATCAAAACAAACAAAAAAATCAGTCTAATACTTTTATGAAAGAGTTTGAAACAGACTGGGAAATGGCACATTTTTAAAGGACAACAATCCTCCTGATACTGGGGAATATGGGCAATAATCCCTTCAAATACTAACACTTTTACCAAACATCCAATTGTGTCACTTAGCTGCTACCAACCACAAAATAGACTACCAAGATTCACTCCCATTGTTTTCCTTATCTATTCTTCCTTAATAAATTAATGAAATACATACATGTTTATTTTCATGAGTAAGAATATAAATAAAGACAGAGATAAGAATATGAGAACAGAGTTGAAATAATAAATAATAAAGGTTTTGGCTGAAAGAAGTAGCTGTTAACTGCTTGTTTCTCTTGGAAATATCTATACATTTTTGAACATGTAACTTTCTATTCTTAGGAAAAGAATACATTTCTTAGATGATAATTCCGTAACCAAAGAAATAATAAACTATATTATTCAATCAATAATCAGCTGTATACTGGCAAAATAAGTAGCTACAGTACTTTTATTATTGAATTTTAAGAAATTAATCATCTTCTTATGAAGTACCTATGGACTTGAGTGACTTATGTATCTGCTTTTCTTCAAAAATAACCATTGTCAGCAATTTTGTTTGACAAAAATATTTAAAATCCACAGAACTTTGACTATATTCAGATCAGAATGATGTCATGAAGTTGTTAGACTTTGCCCTATTATTTTCAGTTACAGATAATTAAAAGGAAAAAGTGTACTTTCACCTTTCACAGATAAAGACAAAGGAATAATGAAACTTTTATTCTGTGTTCTAGGGTAAGTGATGACACAGTATCAAATTAAGGGCACCAAAAAAACAATCAAATATTTCCAGAAAATCCATCAAGTATTTCAATTGAAGCTTACTATTAGACAACGATAAAATAAGCAAACAAAATTATTCATCCACAAAGACATTTACAGGGATTATTTACCTGAATCATTTCGTAGATAAGATGACATGGCTGGGATGAGGCAGGACTGACTGAGAAGCTCAAGAAGTACAGAAGGAAGGGCATTACTGTTCTGCCCTCTAGTCTCATGAGATGACTGAGCTTCTCCATTTACCACACTACTCACAGGATTTATGTAACTGGCAAGAACCTAAAAATTGTTGAAATTAATTTGGATTTCAGTTTCACATACTTCAAAAATTTTTATGGTTAGAAATTCAATCTGAATACTAGCAGTACATATTTTCTACTTAAACAGTACCTTATACGATGTTTTAAAATAACTATTTGTTTAAATTTTCAAAAGGGAAGGATCTGTTTTGTCTGAGAGTGTTGCTTACAAAGGATGGTACATTACATATGACTAGACATATAAAAACAATACATCTGCGAACATAAAAACATAGTATCAACTCTGTATTATTTACATATTTTATTGAATAGACTCAATTCACAGTTTGAGGGTAACAAAATCTTGTAACTTTATACTAGAAGGAGCATTCTAGAGTTGCAGAAAACACATTCAACGTGTTAACCAACTTCAATTAGCTGATGCAGGAAGCAAAGCTAATCTTTTCATTAAGTATTTCCCCTATACATTTCTGTGGTATAAAGACTTTCTATTCTTGTTCAACTTGCCTGAATCTAGAAAAGTTATTTATCTATTTATTTTTTTGAGACAGAGTTTCACTCTTGTCGCCCAGGCTGGAGTGGAATGGCACAATCTTGGCTCACTGCAACCTCTGTCTCCTGGGTTTAAGTGATTCTCCTGCCTCAGTCTCCTCAGTAGCTGGGATTACAGGTGTCTGCCACCAAGCCTAGCTAATTTTTGTATTATTAGTAGAGACAGGGTTTCACCATGTTGGCCAGGCTGGTCTCAAACTCCTGACCTCAGGTGATCCACCCACCTTGGCCTCTCAAAGTGCTGGGATTACAGGCGTAAGCCACCATGCCCAGCCGAAAAGTTATCTTTAAAAATGTAAGCAACCATGAATCTGGGAGGTGGAGGTTGCAGTGAGCCGAGATCACGCCACTGCACTCCAGCCTGGGCCACAGAGTGAACTCCGTTTCAAAAAAAAAAAAAAAGTAAGCAACCAAAATGCATATAAAAAAGTAACAGTTAAAAAAAAAAAGCCCACATACAACACATTAAACAAGAAAATGCCTGTAGGAAGATGCATCTTCCAGCTACTAGATAATTTCATCCCTGCCACTTTCCTCTCAGTGAAGAAGCTAGTTGAGAGCGAAGAAATACAGAGTTACAAGTAAGCAAGAACAATCTTTATCCGGTGGTATCTTAGAATGCACTGGGAAGAAGAACCACAAGTGGGCATAAACATAGCTGAGGATAGTTGGATTAGTTATCAATATTTTAAAATAATACAAAAAAACACATTATTATGAAGAATATCAAGTTTACAAAATATACCTGCAGAAGGCAGGTAACATGTTCCTCTTCCAGCCTTTGTTTAGTTAAGGCTTGTTCCACATCCCACCCAGAAGCTGTAGAGCCTGTTCCAAAGCCAGTTCCTTTGGCCCAATATAACTGTTGTTCTTCTGTTGATGTAGGGTTATGAGAGCTTGACACCTGTGGCTTAAAATAACAAAAAATGAAAATCCATTACAATTTGTTTTTACTTATCTTCAAAAATATTTATCACTGGGAAAGTAAAATGATGCAGCTACTATAGAAAACAGTTTGGTGGTTGCTCAAAAAAACTAAACACAGATTTTCTGTACGGCCCAGAAATTCCACTTCTAGTACTAAAACAGATTAAAAACTGGTACTGAAATAGACACACGTTTTCAGTAGCACCATTTAAACTAAAAGATTATTAGAAAATAGCCCAGATACCAACCAACAGATGAATGGATCAACAAACAGGATATTTATTCAGCCATAAGAAGAAATGAAATACTGATATATGCTACATGAATAAACCTAGAAAACATTACACTAAATGAAAGAAGACAGACGCAAGGAACAATACATTACATGATTCAATTTATATGCAATATCCAGAATAGGTAAATGCATGGAGACAGAATGCAGATTGCTAATTGCCAGGGGCTGGGGGAAGGGGTAAATGGAGACAAAGTGCTTATATTTAAGAATAAATAAATATTTAAAAATATTTATCAAGAAAAGAAGGGATAAACCACCCTAGAACCTAAAAAGTCAATGACTCAAAATTGAATTGAGATATGAGCAGATCTTTTTAGGATATAGTAAAAGGGTATCTCAACTATTCCTAACCCTTTGCATGTTTATATACATTTTATAAATGGTTTGTAAACTTCCTCCAAAATGAACCTGGAATTGTATCAAACTTAAGGATTGATCTGGGAAGAAATAATACCATTGCACTATCATATCTAACCCATCGAAGATATACATGAGCAAAGACAGATTCCCCTGCCTCAGCCTCCCATGTTGCTGGGAATATAGGTGTGAGCCACCAGGCCTGGCTAATTGTTGTAATTTTAATAGAGATGGAGTTTCACTATGCTGGCCAGGGTGGTGTCGAAATCCTAACCTTAAGTGATCTGTCTGCCTCCACCTCCCAAAGTGCTGGGATTACAGACATGAGCTACCATGCCTGGCCAAAAAATTCATAAAGAGGTATTATACATATTTTTCAGATTTATTCATAGAAATTTTCCATTTTTGGGGCTATTCTAAAATATATCTTTATAAAGCTCATTTTATGTGTCTGTTGCTAGTATGTAAACATTAACTAATTTTTATATACTGACCCCATGTTGTATCATTAATAAACTCACTTATGCCACTAATTATTTTGGTATTTTCTTTTCTTCTTTTTTTTTTTTTGGAGACAAAGTTTAGCTCTTGTCGCCCAGTCTGGAGTGCAATGGCGCAATCTCGGCTTACTGCAACCTCCACTTCCTGGGTTCAAGTGATTCTCCCACCTCTGCCTCCCGAGTAGCTGGGATTACAGGCGCCCGCCACCATGTCCAGTGAATTTTTGCATTTTTAGTAGAGACGGGGTTTCACCATGTTGGCCAGGCTGGTCTCGAACTCCTGACCTCAGGTGATCCACCCGCCTCGGCCTCCCAAAGTGCTGGGATTACAGGCGTGAGCCACAGCACCCAGCCTATTCTGGTATTTTCTACAATACAATTAAATCATATTGAAATAATGAGGAATTTTTCTCTTTCTTTCTTGAATTTCCTGTCTTACTGCACTGGCTAGATCCCCACCCACAACCCCCATTTTATAGTATTATTCTTAAAAGTTCAAAAAGGAAGGAAGAAGGATCACAGTATAAATTCAGCATATCTTGGCAAATGGGAAAGCTTATTAAGCACTTAAATCCTTTCTGTTTTTCAAGTAGATAGGTTTCTTTTTGGTTTACTGAAGGAGACTAACAGAGAAAGCAATCAATTTATAATGTTTTAAATATCCTCTTAGATGTGAAAATGGAACACCCGAGTCTCTGAAAGATTACTTCAGAAAAAAACTTTACTCTGTACTCCCTAATTAAAACTAGTTTTTTTAATAACTGAAATAATTAAAAGTGAACCTACCTCAGTTTGATTCACGCTAGAGTTTGGAACTCGTGGGGCATGGTGGCTCAAAGCAGAGAGACAGACAAGAATGAGGTGTAAGGCTCCAATTTCCAACGCCATCCGCCTTAGAAGTACACCATCATCAGTTGTCAAAGGTGTAGTGCTAAACAAGCTACGAAGGACGTGGAAAGGAAGGGTTGGAAGCACATTGGCTGATGGAGATTGAAGAATATGACCTAGATTGAAAAAAGAAGAGGACTTCAAGATTAAAAACAGTTAAAGCACAATAAGAAGCTACATACAGGATCATAAATTAATAATGACACTGTAATACAAAATAATATCACTAAATTATTTAAAAACCAAATACTACAAATAGAACAGTAGTATCTTAAAATTTAATCACGAATAAGTGTCAGGAAAAACTGTCAGACACAGTACACATAAACCTCAAAAAAAATGGAAACATGTATGATAATAGCTATAGATTATGTCAAAATTATTACAAATAGAATTTAAACTAAAACCTAAACAATAGAAAAGAAGCATTAGTAGTATCTTAAACAGTAAGAAAGTAACTGCTTTCCTTGGGAGTAGCTTTAACCATGAACAGATAATGAACAAGTAAAACTATTTTTTTCCCAACAGTGTTCTACTGTGTTCTAGCCAGGAAGGGGTATTACATGCAAAGAAAGCAATGCTACGTGGATGGTACACGAAACAATTATTACAGAAAGAGATATCATAACTACGCTTTTTAATAAAAATTCATTGTATATGCATTAAAAATAGTATGAAATTACAGAAAGGCTTTTTTTTTCCTTTTCTGTTTAGGGTTACACCTACTTTAACACTGTAGTAACAGAGTGTTGAAATATCATGGTTCTTATCACACATTCTATGTCTGTATCAAAATATCATATGTTTAACATAAATATGTACAACTATTGTATCAATAAAAAAAATGGTTCTTACCCCTCTACCTACTTAAAAAAAAAATCAGATCAAGCAATTAGAAATTCCTGACCTACTAAAATAAATACAGTTGATACCTGAATAACAAAGGTTTAAACTACATAGGCCCACTTATATGCCAACATTTATGAGGGATTTTTGTTGTTAGGAAAATATAAAGGAAAAAATATTTACTTTGAATATTTGATAGCTTCAGAGTTTCAAGATCTACAAATAAATTCATATAGTTTTATTAGATTAAATATACTTTGTAGTACAGGACTTAACAGTTTATTCTTTCTAAATGGCATGTGAAAGAAATCAACCGAATCAAAACCTTGTGGTTTTAAAATAACATAAGGAAGTATTAATTGTCTAGTAAATATTAAGAGAATAAACAGTAAGTGAAAATGTAGAGGTCACCCAAATGAAAATCGACTTGTCAGGCTATCCTGTAATTCTTCAGTTTTTCTTTCTATTAAATAACAATGCCAACCCAAAGGAAACAATCATCACAGCCTTCTCTTATTATTCTATATTATCATTAATACATATTATGGCATTATTTTCCTGATTCTGTTCTCTTTAATCTAAGTATTCCTACCAGATTCATTTTCTAAAAAAAACTATATTCAACACATTACTGATCTTAACACATTTTAATAAGCCTTTATTGCTATTCAAAATAAAATCTAAAGTTCTTAAGCAAGTTTTTTCCATGATCTGTTACCAATATTAGCTTTTAAAATGCTCACAATGCTGCCTTTTGTACAAATTTTCATCAGCTAACTTATCCCCTCTCACAGATTTTAACCTGGAAACACTGCTCATTCCATTTATTTTCTTTCTGAGATAACTCATCGCAACCTAAATCTAACCTGTCCTTCAAGGCCCCACTAAAAACTACTATCCCACTTCATTCACATTGCTGTGTAGTAAATAAATAATCTCTCTCACACGTGTGTTTCTCCATAATACTGCACTCAAGAGTGCTCAAGGGATTTTATAACTTGCTAAGTCTACATGTTTATATACATCCCTTGTTACTATTACTGGAGAACATTAGCTACTTGGGGGTAGCTCTAAATAATTGCTTCATGTTTAAATCCCTCCAGTGATGCCCAACAGTTTTGTCAGCACAAGGAAAATAATTTTTGAATGAATACAGAGATGAAAATGAAGATTCTTTAGGATTTATTATAACTAACCACCTACAACACCACCTACAACAAATCATCTAACAGCTTAACTATGAAGGAAATAAATGATGAACAACAGGCAATGATCTGGATAACTTTACACAATCTATTCACATATGTACTGACAAATTTAATACTAAACACTTACTTCCTTCTCCATCATCTGTTACTCCCAATACCAATCGAAGAAGGCACTGGGCATGTTTTCTCTCTTTCAGTAGCACTTCGGCATAGCCCGGAAGACGAAGAAATAATCCAAAAGCAGCCAAAGAATGGGCAGGTATGGGGGACATGGTCTGTACTGCTGACTTGATAGGTGGAGGTTCAGCCGCGATAGTTTCTGGTGCTTCATAAACTAACTCCCCTGACTGTTCAATGGTCACCCATTCAAACTGATCGCTATCCTTTGGCTTTTCCTGAGTGGTGGATGTTACAACTGGAGCACTCACCTAAAGAAAAAGAAAAGTGTTCGCTTGGCTGTTCACATTTTCAACATCAGATTCAAAGTAAAGACGTAACTTTAAATGATCTCTTTAAAATATAGGACTATAGGATTAATAAAACTACTTGCTTTAAAAAACAAGCTTCCGGCTGGGCACAGTGGCTCATGCCTGTAATCCCAGCACTTTCAGAGGCTGACGCAGGTGGATCACTTGAAGTCAGGAATTTGAGACCAGCCTGGTCAACATGGTGAAACCCCGTCTCTACTAAAAATACAGAAATTAGCCAGGTGTGGTGGTGCATGCCTGTAGTCCCAGCTACTCAGGAGGCTGAGGCAGGAGAAACACCTGAACCCAGTAGGTGGAAGGTGCAGTGAGCCGAGATCACACCACTGCACTCCAGCATGGGTGACAAAATGATCTCAAAAAAATAAATAAAAATAAAAACAAGCTACCAAACATCAAGACGCACATGACATCCGAAGTATGGCAGCGTCTGCCAAGTGTCGCTATATTAGTTATTTCCACCTTTATAATTAGTTAAGTATCTGTATGCAGATTCTTGAGACTATTTAAATACCTTATTTCTCGCCAAACTTTTGAACAGTTAGTCTTAGCATTTTTATAATTGTTCCTAAAACAATTATTACTACTGTGGTTATCAAAAGGAGACTTTCTAATTCTGTCATTCCTTCTACATTTGTTAGTTGGCACCAAGCTATAAGGAAAAACATTCCCTTCTTGTCTATTAATTTCTATCAATATGGACTCTAACTTTATTACATAGGTATATTGTTACTATCATTATTAATTCTGATGCTTGAGGGAAATAAGAATTGGTCTCTGAGATCTCATTAAAGCAGGATCCTGCTTGCTATTAACTTGTCCCCCATTGTTCTTTAAGCATTTCCTTGCTTTC
Source organism: Macaca mulatta (assembly GCF_049350105.2). NCBI lineage: Eukaryota > Metazoa > Chordata > Mammalia > Primates > Cercopithecidae > Macaca > Macaca mulatta. Next base: position 92,396,173 of record NC_133418.1, read on the forward strand.
TAACACAGCAAAACATTCTAGGCTCATGTCTATATACCCTTCCTCAATACTAGAATTTCTCCAAGGAGCCCTGATTTCTTTTAGTGGAAAATTTTTTAAATGACAATATGGAAGATATATGCGCATACATCACTAGGGGGAGTCTGCCTCTGGGTCCTATCGGCAAACATACCTAGAAAATACATGTATGTGCATATGTGTAAATATATATATAGACATAATTTCTAGTATGTATTCTTGAAAACTGTCAAGGCCATCGAGGCCATGAAAGATAAATAAAGATAGTAGAATTGTTACAGATTGAAGACTATAAGACAACAAAATGCAACAGATGATCCTGAACTACTAGTACCCTCAAACCATGCAAAAGAAAATTGATTTCTTTTTCTTTGGCCCTAAAGAACATTAGAAGGACAACTGGCAAAAGCTGAGTAAGATTTGCAGTCCATAGTAGAGTCAGTGTGAACTTCTGATTTGTATAATTGTACTGTGGTTATCTAAGAGAAGTTTCCTGCACTTAGGAGTAAAGGAGCATCGTGTCTATAATTTAATCTTAATAATTCAAAGAGAAACTCCAATTCTGAGCATGGTTGCCCTACAAACTTTTCATTTCATTTAGAAATATTCTATTTATCTTGCTTGGCCATGAATAACGTACTTCACTAAATACTAATTTGAAGTTCTACATGCAAACATATAATGAAATGAATAGTGAGCTAATCACAGAGTTATCTCATTATTCACTTAAAACATCAGGATCATGCCTAAGCTTCCTGTATGACTTCAGTAGTAGATCGATAGGTAACTCTGTGGGGTGATTTTTAAATGAATGGTGAAGTAACTCTGTGATTAGTTCACTATTTCTTCCTTCTTTTACATATATATGTAAAAGTCTGAAGCTGATCTACAGCTTAGATCCGTCTTAAGTTGATCTACAGCTACACTACATACATCTGTACACTGAATAAAACAGCTGCAATTTCGATGCCAGCCTATTTTGACTACTGAAGCTTAGGCCAGAATGACAATATGAAATAGCCTAATTGTAAGAACATGGGAATTTGGGCACTTTTCACTTCTAAACCATTTTGAAACCCTTTACAGGAAACTTTTTTTAAAGTACCTCTATATTTATTATTTTATGCTGCACAAAAGATAGTTTCATATAAAAGTGCCTATATGATAATAGAACATTGTTATAGAAGCAGAACTTTACCTCAAGTGTTTACCTTAAGTGTTTTCTTAAAAGACTATTTCTCAAATGATGCCACAAAACAAACCAAATACAATGAAAGCAAAAAGACAGCAAAACGAAAGAACTCTTGATTTACAGCATTCAAATTCTTCAACAAGTGAAAGACCCTCAACTTCATGAATATCAGAAGAGCAAATGAAAACCACTATCATGTATCATTTCCCATCTCCCATTACACAGATAAAAATTTTTAAGTCTTATATTAGATACATATACAATTCTTCACAACAACCTTTTTCATTATAGCTAACAACTGGAAACAATAAAAATGCCAGTCAACATTAAGACTAATACACACAGTAAGGTATAGTTAAATATACAGCAAGTATATTACAGCTATACAAATGAGACCACCACAGGTTTAGGCATCAACAAAGATTAATTTCAGAATACAGGTTCAGCAAAAGCAGCATACAGTAGAATATAAACTGATTTTTATACAAATGTCAAAAGTATAACTATTCAAACAGAACTGCTTTAGGGTATTAAGATGGATTTAATTTTTTAAACCATATATTATATTCGCTTGTATTATGTCACATTTTGAAAGTCAAAACTGAAAAGTACATAAAAGCATGCTTTTGCTCAATTAACAACAAAGAAATTTTATTTCTGATATACTAGGATAAAACAGCTCAATTTCCCAAAGGAAAGAGTCTAATAAGGACATGCTCACTTTGAATAATGTCTAAAACACAAATAAATTATTTTAAATTCGATAAATAAGATATGATTTATCTCACAGGCTTTTAGGAATTACGATATTCCAACAATGTGATGCCTTTAATTCTGATACTCATTATATGTCACAGCAAACTGAGAAGACATGATACTTTCTAAAGTAGTCAAATGCTCCAATTTAAGAACAAAATATGAGTTTCAGATTAAATTGGAGAAACATAGGATTAACGTGATTTCAAAAATCACAGTCATGGTACTTACAAATGAAAACAGACTAAAAATTCAGTATGTTTGATTATAATTCTTTATGAGTGTATACATACAAACGTACACATGTACTTCTTATGTTGATTCTGGTTGTATTTGTCAAGGAATTTATCCATTATATCTAAATTATCAAATATGCTGGCATAAAGTTGGTTATAATAGTACCTTATTTTATTCTATAGAAATTACAACAATGTGCTTGCCATCATTTGTGGATGTCCAATTTGTGTGGTTTCCCTTTTTCTTGAAAAATTTTCATAGTTCATCAATTTTACTAAAAGTCTCAAAAGACAAAATATATGGTTTTCTTGTTTCTCTGATTTTTTGTTTTATATTTAACTGATTCTGGCTCTTACTGTAATAATTCCTTGCTTCTGATTTTTGGTTAACTGTACTCCTGTTTTTCTAGTTTCCTGAGGTGGTAGTGTACATCACTGATAAATCTCTTAATTATAAGCATTAGCTATATCCCATGTCATGCTGGGATTATCATTTTGAAATATATTCTGTAGTATGTATTGTGATTTCCTCTTTCATCCATGTGTTATTTAAAACTATACTGCTTAAGTTACAAATATGTGAGGTTTTCTAGATCTTACTGCTAATGATTTCCAATTTAATTCTGATGTGGTTACAGAACATACTGGGTTTGATTTTAATGTTTTTAAAATGTACTGAGACTTTTATATAGGCCAGCATACTGCCTATCTTTCTTTGGAAAGTACATCCTGTAGTTGGTAAATGCTGTGTTCCATAAATGTTGGTTAGGTCCATCTAGAAGTTCTGGGTGTTTCTCCCAAAATCTCCTACATCCTCACTTTGTTTCATTTACTGAGAGATAAATGTTATAATCTATTACTGAAATGTAGATTTATCTAGTTCCTCCTTCAGTTCTATAGATTTCTGATTCATGTACTTTGAAGCTATTAAATACAAATTTAGGATTGTTATGACTTATTTTGAATTAATACTTTCATATTTAATAATCCTTTTTATTTCTTATATGCTGGTCTATGATTCAACTTTGTCATATATTAAAAAATAGGGATAGCAGCTTTCTTCTTCTTTTTTTTTTTTTTTTTTTTTTTTTTTGAGACGGAGTCTCGCTCTGTCGCCCAGGCTGGAGTGCAGTGGCCGGATCTCAGCTCACTGCAAGCTCCGCCTCCCGGGTTTACGCCATTCTCCTGCCTCAGCCTCCCGAGTAGCTGGGACTACAGGCGCCCGCCACCTCGCCTGGCTAATTTTTTGTATTTTTAGTAGAGACGGGGTTTCACCATGTTAGCCAGGATGGTCTCGATCTCCTGACCTTGTGATCCGCCCGTCTCGGCCTCCCAAAGTGCTGGGATTACAGGCTTGAGCCACCGCGCCCGGCCGCAGCTTTCTTCTTTCAAGCACATCTCTTTAGACAGCATATACTTGGGCTTTGCTTTTTTCTCTATTCTGACAAATGTTTGCTTTTCAAATGGGGTATTCAATACACTTACATTCATTTATTCATTCATTCATTTAACTACAGAGATGCAGTCTCACTCTGTCACCCAGGCTGGAGTGCAGTGACACGATCACTCACTGCTACCTCTGCCTCCCAGGTTCAAGCAATTCTCCTGCCTCAGCCTCTCAAGTAGCTGTGATTACAGAGGTGCACCACCACTGCTGGCTAATTATCATATTTTTTAGTAGAGATGGGGTTTCACCATGTTAGCCAGGCTGGTCTTGAACTCCTGAGCTCAGGTGATCTGCCTGCCTCAGCCTCCCAAAGTGCTGGGATTACTGGCGTGAGCCACCATGCCCTGCCGTACACTGTACATTGTTGATGAGACGTTGTATCAACTCTTGATTTTAAAATCTTCCTTGGAGTGTGTTTAGTTTTGTTTAGCAGATAGGGAAATTATTGGTAGATCACCCTGAACTTAGAGGCTTTTGTAATTTATTAGAAAAGTCTATTTTGATTTTTCCCTTATTTCTCAAGTGAATCTTCATTAGGATGTAGCCTTTACTCTCAATGTATGGGCCATTTGGAATTCCAATGGAAAAGCCAAGATTTTTATCTCTGAGCAGGACTAAAACTGCAAATTGTATGCTCTCTGTGATAGACAGCAGCTGAAATCTCTGTACAGCTTTTTCAGCATTCTAGTTCATGCTTGCTCTCAAAATGCCTATGTTTAATAATTCTGGAGCAAGCTAGAGATGTGCAGAATTTGGAGCTGCTCAGCTTTGGCTTCCTCCTTTCTGAATTCCTATTTTCCAGCCAGTATGGAAGAATCAAACTCCAGCCAATACGACTGTGGCTT